>NC_142069.1:45347007-45655445 GCF_059756535.1 Pantherophis guttatus | reverse complement strand
ACTTTATTCCATACACACGTAGATAAGAAAAACATAGCCAAAACATTCTTTCAGAATCTCTATCGGCAGGAAGATGTCCCGGAAGACCAAATTCGAAAATATCTTAGTAAAGTGAATATTACACAATTTGAAGAAGAACATAGAGAGACCCTGAACCGTCCCATAACAATGACTGAATTGACTGAAGCTCGTAAAAAACAAAAGAACAATAAAACTCCAGGACCAGATGGAATTCCTACTGAATTTTATAAACACTCCCAACAAGAAATAGACGAAATATTGCTACAAGTCTTCAACGCAGCATTATTGACAGCTGAAATCCCAAAATCATGGACAGAAACCATTATTACGTTAATACACAAAGAAGATTTAGACCGGACCCAAGTTAGGAATTACAGACCCATTTCATTACTCAATGTAGATTACAAACTATTCATGTCAATATTAGCGCAGAGACTTAAAACAATAATTCATAAATACATACATACAGACCAAAACGGCTTCATACCCAGGAGGCAGATTAAAAATAATTTGAGAACGATCATAGATATACTGGAATACTACGATAAGAAAATAGATAAGGAAATAGCTTTAATATCTCTCGACGCCCAGAAGGCCTTTGATAATTTAAATTGGTCCTTTCTTACATCACAACTCGAATTAATGAATTGCGGAGAGAAATTCCTTAAATTGATAAGAAAGATTTACTCCTGTCAAACAGCCAAAATTGCAATAAATGGTGACATGACACAAACTTTTGACATTCAGAAAGGCGTACGACAAGGTTGCCCCATGTCACCTCTATTATTTATAATCGCACTGGAAGTTTTACTAACGGAAATCAGGAAGGAAGAAGACGTAGAAGGCCTTAAGATTCGGGGAGAGGAGTACAAATTACTTGCCTTTGCAGACGATGTGATCTTCATATTGGAAAACCCAATACGATCTGGAACCAGGTTGATGACAATGATAGAGGAATACGGGGAAGTTGCGGGCCTCAAAATAAATAAGCAGAAGACGAAAGTATTGACGAAGAATATGACCCAAACACAACAGTTGAAATTAGAACAAGAATTAGGACTTCAAATAGTAAAGAAAATAAAATACCTAGGTATTTGGCTGACAGCAAAAGTAACTACAATTAAAGAAGATAATTATACCAAATTGTTAAAACAAATCAAAAAAGACTTAGAAATTTGGAGTAGATTACAACTCTCATTGATGGGCAGAATTGCCTCAATAAAAATGAATATATTACCAAGAGTACTATATTTATATCAAGTGATACCAATACACCCCGGAAGAGATTTCTTTAAGAACCTCAACAAAACAACAATGAACTACATATGGCAGGGAAAGAAGGCCAGAATTAAAATCAAAGCCCTACAGGATTCACGGGACAAAGGAGGTCTAGCAACACCAGATTGGGAACTCTACTATAAGGCATCAGGATTGACCTGGATTAAAGAATGGATGGAACTCGACAACAAAAGAACTTTATATTTAGAAGGCTTTGACTTAATAAGAGGATGGCACGCTTTCTTATGGGACGGATCGGATAAAAGACACATGTACTTCCAATGTCATATAATTCGAGCTTCATTATTCAAGATCTGGCAGGATATTAAGAGAACTCACTATACTAAAATACCAAAATGGTGGTCCCCGATGGAAGCATTGATATACCCGAACACTCTCGAAATAGGAAAAATGATGAGGTACCAAGACTTACTGAATCATGAAGGCGAACTCATTTCAAGACAGCAACTCCAAAACTCTGGCATAAATATCGATTGGTGGCCCTATACTCAAATACACTCAAGACACATAGCAGACAAAAAGCAATATGGAATCTCGAATAATTTGAATGAATTAGATAAGATTTTACAAGGCCCAGAACAAAAAATGATAACCAAATTATATAACTACTTACTTAGATATAAATTACTGGAAGAAACAGTAAAAGAAAATATGATAAGATGGGCCAGGGACATAGGGCACAACATTCAACTGGCAAACTGGGAGAAATTGTGGAAACAGAACATCAAAATGACAAGAGCCATACCCTACAAAGAAAACCTCATAAAAATGTTTTACAGATGGCACCTAACACCAGCCAGACTAGCCAAAATATATCCAAACACCTCCCCACGCTGTTGGAAGTGCAAAACAAAAAAGGGGACATACTACCATGCCTGGTGGAAATGTACAAAGGCCCAACAATACTGGAAGGACACAAAGGAAATTATTGAAGAAATAATAAACCAACAAGTAGAAAACACTCCAGAATTCTTTTTATTTGGAATGATAACAACACAACACAACAAAGAGACAAAATACCTCATCATACACATCTTGACAGCAGCACGGTTACTGTTTGCGCAAAATTGGAAATCAGATCAACTCCCAACCAAAGACAAACTAATCTCGAAGATAACAGAATGTGCCGAGATGGATAGACTGACACTAGAACTCCAAGATAAAGAAGAAAGTGAATTCTATCTTGTATGGCACCAGTGGTATCAATGGCTAGAAAAGAAAATCAGTACAAATATAGATGAAAGAAAATAGGGTAGAAAAAATAAAACCGGAAATAAATAAATTAAGAGGAGATGCAAGATTATTTCCAATCTAAAACATCCAAATTGACAAAGTATTACTTATATATTAATTTATAAAGCAATATATATTCTGATGATGATCAAAACATATATGTAAAGTTTGGTATGGGTAGGTTGGTGGTGGGAACTTGTTTGTCTTTGTAATGTCTTTGTATTTTTTGTATTGTCTTTATATCTCTGTTTAAAACTCAATAAAAAAATTTAAAAAAAAAAGAAAAGAAATAATGCTTTATAGTGTTTTTTCATTCCATGTATATTCAGTCAGACAGACTAGCAATTATAAGCATAAATAAATAATAAAAAAATCCTTCCTGGGCAATTGCTACCCTGAGCTACCCAGAGTCACCTTGTAGAGGAGATGGGTGCCATAAAAATTTAATAAATAAAAGAAATCTGGTAGGAGAATTCAGTATCTTCAGTGACCTTAAAATGATGTTTGCAAGTTTGAATTTCTGCTAAGATAATAGCAAACCATTTCTGCATTATCTGAAAGAAAATAGAATGCGTGTTACGGAAACATTTAGGCAGGTTTGGGTGGATAATAAGAATAAAGATCAGAAGATATTCTTGTGTTGAACAGTCACTGCTGAACAGCCTAAAGCTGAAATAAAACTTGATCACTTTGATGTCAGTCTTGAAAGAAGGATTTCTTTTCCTACATGGACACATACAACTAAATAGCAATAGCACTTAGACTGATATACAACTTCACAGTACTTTATAGCCCTCTGTAAATGGTTTACAGAGTCAGCATGTTGCCCCCAACAATCTGGGTCCTCATTTTACCAACCTCCGAAGGTTGGTAAACCTTGAGCCTGGTGAGATTCGATCTGCAAAATTGTAGGCAGCCAGCAGTCAGCAGAATTAAGCCTGCAGTACTGCACTCTAACCACTGCACCACCACGGCTCCTGAATTGAAACATGGTGTATGTAAAACAAGCCTCAAGGAATAGTTCAAACTGTCAACATGGAAATGAAGCATACTAAACTGGGTATTTCAAGAATAACTGAACTTAGATGACCACAGGGAGGCACTTTAAAATCAGATGATTATGTGATGCATTATTCAGGAAATGAGAACATAAAAGTAATGAGGTGGCAATGATACTTCAAAAGGACATTGCTGAGTATGTACTCAGCCATCATTTAATAAACGGCAGAATCATATCTGTAAGAATTGGTGGATATCCAGTGAACATCAATGTTGTGCAAGTATACACATCTATTACAAGTGTTGTAGTGGCAGAAATTGAAAAATTCTATGGCAAATTTCAAGAGGTACTAAATCACTTGATTAAATCAACAAGAAGGGTGTTTGGCATGCAAGATTGGAGACCAAAAAATCTGGAGTTATTGCAAATTGCATGTCAATAAATTATTACCAGAAACAATTTGAGATGGCAGGCATTTGACTATGCAATTTCCAGAGCTGAGCATGATTCAGTGCCACCTAACTAACTAGCAGATAAAGGGAGGAAAATGAGTGTTCTTATTGATTTCCATTATGAACAATTCTTAAAAACCTGGAATTAATTTAAGTACTATTCACTACTTGCTGTCAGATGCACTTTAGAAACAAAAAGAGTTCCAGAGTCATGGGATTAATGTTTTTGTCAAATTCTGTGTAAATAAGTATAGAGAAAGCTATCCTAAATTAGACTAGAGAGGAGTGGAATAGCATATCTACTGCTGTTCCCAAGTTCTATTTTGGCTAGTCAGGCTACCAGATGGTGTGTGTGTGTGTGTGTGTGTGTGTGTGTGTGTGTGTGTGTGTGTGTATGAATATTTCCTAGATAGTGCAGTTTGGCACAGGTTTGTATTTAAATGTTCCCCTTCCAAAGAAAATGCAGGAAGGGAAGAAATTAGCTGTGTCAATTCTATAATGGGCAGAGCTGGTAATCCAGAATATAAATGGCTCTGGATCCTTCAAAACTAGGCCTTTACCATTCCACCTTAATGGTTCGATTTTTGAAACTTATTCCAGCTCCCCAAATTCTAGTGGGGACAGTCTTGGAGCAATTTTATGGCAATTTTATAGAGTAACTTTATGTGCTGTAGTAATGAAACTCCCATCAAATCCTTATTTCTTTTAAGGAGTTAGGATGCACTGTAAGAATTACACTTTTTTAGATTTGCAAAGACTCTCTATTCAAATGAAATATAGGTATGACACATTGGAAATAGAGCTATGTAATTTACAGTATAGTTCTTTCTGCTATGCCATATGGTGTTCACTGAAGTAATATTCTGTTCCTCCCACAGAGATCCACAGAGAAGTCTTTCTTGAACTTTCTTTATTGGACAATATCTTTTTCATACCTTTCTGAGCATCAATGTATTCCTACTTTCTTTTAAAGTAAGTATGAAAAGTTCACTGGAGATATTTCAGAGTCTAATTACATGAGTTAATAGGAAGGGTTTTAGCTTTGTCTGAAGTGGCATTTCTCCTATGGATAATACATCCCCCCCCTCACCAAATGTTTGAAAAAAAAGAATAAAAGAAGATAACTGCACAAGCTATATACACCAGATTCTATGTTACTGTACAACTGCCTCAGATTTATAATGTTTAACAAAAAGACAAAAATCACAGATTCTGTGTTTCCCACCCCCTCTTTCCAGCCTCTCTGAAGGTCCAAGCTTTGCTGGAGCACTTTTTTGAATTAACATTAATCATTTTGCTTTTTGCTTTTGGATGTGGGGACAGCAGAGGAGGGAGCCCTGCTTTGACCTTTATTTTTACAACCTGGACACAGGAATCTAAGGAGATTCCTGGTTCTTCAGGTTCACAGACCTGCAGAAACCTACTAGGTTTCACATTCTCGTAAGCTATTCCTCATTCTTTTGCCCTCCCATTCTAATTTTCAGGGTACTACAGTATGCATGAATCAAAATCTTTAGCTTTTCTTGCAGTCTTCTTGTCTTGGCTGTTCCAGTTTCCATGTCCCCATTACCCAATTTCCGTACAAAAGATTTTGGCAGCAGCTTAAAACTGAAAATCATTCCTCTTGAGCATGACCTTCAAAGAATTTCTTTAGCAGGGTCACATTATGACTTTTGTGGGTACTGGGCATTTTTGGCCCCCTCTCTATAAAAATAAAATAAAATTATCTTGGTGGTATTTAATATATTACTGATATATTTAATTTTAATTTTATTTAATTTTATTCTATTTATTATGTCTGTTTTCAAGACTGAAAGGCAAGACATCAAAATAAATAACTTCTACAGTATTTCATTTTTATTATTTCTGATTAAAAACAGTATAAAACTTTTCATGAGCCCTAAACCCTGTGCCTGTTATGCCTAATGGATAAATCAGTCTTGCTCTTTAGCAAACTTTATTAAGCAGAAGGGACTGTGTTAAAAGTTTCCAGAATATTAGAGCATAGTCTTTGGAATTTCTTTCTTAAAAAACCTTCCTGTGATCCAATAGCATGGTGGGTCTTTTTACTAATAACATAGAAGTGTGTAGTTTGCTGTTTTCATAATTGTCTCTTGCATTTTATGAACCAATCTGTACAAGAGTCTTTTAGCTAATTTTCTTCCTTACCCTTCTGCTTATGGTTTTTTCCTAGATGTAATTTCCTTACCACAATTTGCTCGGATGCCACCTGTAATAAATATTTTCCATTCTTTCTCCTTCTCCTCTCACCTCCTTCATTCTTCTCTAATATATTCATTCCCCCACCCCCCACCCCCATTACCATCTGTGCAGACCCTTATCTCCCTAACTTGGTATGACCTTTTAGAAAACCATCTTCAGAAATAGACTGACAGATCACAAGTAGAGAGCGCTCCAACCTGCTTCGTCCCACACCTGTTTTCCAAGTGTGTCAGTGAGCTATTTTTGGACACACATTTAGTGTCTTTCAAAACAGCTCTAAACTGGTGATCTAAAATAGCGTAAGTGACAAGTCATAGGCACTGAGCACCTCCACACCTGTGATATATTAGTCATCCAAGTTGTTCAAAATATCTGCCTACACTTTCCCAACTATGTCCCACTATGTATTAAGAATATTTGGAGACACTCAGTAGGAGGAGAAATGAAACCAACTGAATTCACCACTTGGTTTCCTTTCCTTAATTTGTTCCTCACTCAGCTGAAGTATGGTCACTAATTGCTCCATTTTGTTGACTCATTTTTTAGAAATGACTCTATGCTTGTCCTTGCTGTGAAAATATGTTCCAAAGCATGAACTAAAACAGACCTCAAACACTACAGATCAGAACTGCCCAGTGGTAGCAATTTACCTCCATTCTGCTTTTAAGGAATTTTAAGAAGTAGTAGATATTTCTTTCTAGTTCCAATCTGTAGCTCTCAGGTTAGCTAAGAACATACTCCTGACTTAGAGGGAGGAAGGAAAGACTATCTACCTTCAACAGAATGTTTATCTTCAAACTAGATCAACAGTCTTGTTATTCATGCTGGATTTCATCACAGTAATGTTAGAAAGAGATTGGTAAAAAATTCATAAAGACCTTGAATTTCATACTTCTGTTTTTGATATATTTTGAGTGAAGAACAAAATTTATCCTGACATTTACTGATCTGCCTTACTTTGTATATCCTTCTGTTAGAAATGATACAAATATTGTGTGTATTGCTTTTAATATATTTATTGTTTTGTATATCTTCTTTATTATACTAATTGCACAATTGATCAGTGTCACTGACAACAATGCCTGACAACTTCCATGTCCATTTTGTCAGAGGTTGGATGTGAAGGATGAACCAGAGAAATGAGATCACAGTATCAGCTCGTATATACTGGCCAGAAAAATACGATGGAACCTTCAGCCTACTAAACACTAAAGGTAAAATGCATCATTGCTAAGCATCTTAGATCACCAGAAATAGCAAGCTTTATGCTAAAAAAATGTGGTTATAGATGAGATATTGGGCAGTAACATCATCATAATAATGTTTAAGTCTACATTTGCTTGGCAATGAGATTGATTAATCTAAGTAAAATGTACTACTAAGAAATGATGCCTTATGAAATACTGTTTGTCTTAATTTGGGAAAGGGTTAGGGTTAGACCAGGTCTAATTGTATGTATATTGTTAGAATTATAGTTTTATAGAACAGAAGTAAGATCAAACAACTCCAGTCTTAAGTTCTCGATGTAAAGCATGTGTGACTTAACATTTCTCTTCAAGATATCTTACATTTTATTAAATGTGTCTATTACACCCACTGTATTCATACGAACTATCAGATAAGGTGGTTTATTACATCTTAGAATTCATTCAGTTAAGAACTGAGTTTGTAAATTGTTGGAAAATGTTTATTAGTACAGTATGGTGGAATTGGAGCTACAGAGATATATACAAAAATAAAAATCAGTAGAACAAGATAGTTTAATTTTTCCTTTGTTGTATTTTCTTATGAGAGACCTAATGTAGAAAGCTTTGCAGGCTACAGATATTTTTAGAAATTTGACAACTTCTTCTAGTCAGTCTCACAAAATAGATGTCATGGGGAGCAAACTATGTATATAATGGTTATGATTGTGGCAATGATTAATTATTTATCAAAATTCAAATTAGTAAGCTTGTTCTAATTTATCTCCAGCTCTGAAGAAGGGTCTTTTTCAACTATGTTTTAAGGACTGTGAAATTTAGGCTGAAAAAATGCAGATGACCATAAAATGGCAGCAAAAACATACGAGTTTTCTGTGTCTGTAACAACAAGTAATGAAGACCTGGCTTTTCTTGGTTAGCTGCAAAGAGTTTAATCTTTTATTCCTGAAGCTGGGGACTGTATTCTTTGAACTGCTAATTCATCCACCTGTTAGATTCTTCTCCCTCTTTGTTGGGAAGATCATCTGGGAGGTAACTTCTGCCTATTCCATGTTCTTGGGAAGGACTTGATAGCTGAACAAAAATGTCAAATTCAGAATTAAGTATCTGGCTAATTGTGAGACCAGCCATAATAATTAAAATAGTAACAGTAATAATTTATTAAATTTAAGTGCTGACAAATATCCAGTGATTCTGGGTAGTTTACAATTGCTAAAAATATTTAAAAACAAAGAATAATGCAAAAATAAGATAAAGATAAAGGTTCCCCTCGTGTATACGTGCTAGTCGTTCCTGACTCTAGGGGGCAGTGCTCATCTCTGTTTCTAAGCTGAAGAGCCAGCGCTGTCTGATGACGATTCCATGGTCATGTGGCCGGCATGATTAAACACCGAAGGTGTACGGAATGCTGTTACCTTTCCACCAAGGTGGTCCCTATTTTTCTACTTGCATTTTTACATGCTTTTGAACTGCTAGGTTGGCAGAAGCTGGGGCAAGTAACAGGAGCTCACTCCATTATGCGGTGCTAGGGATTCGAATCACCAAACTGCCAACCTTTCTGATCGACAAGCTCAGCATCTTAGCCATTGAGCCATTGCATCCCCTGCAAAAATGCAAAACTAGGAGAATACAAAAGAACAATGATGGCAAAGAAAACAAACCCTTAGGGGAACTAAAAAGAGATATCAGTCATCTTCACCAAAAGCCTGGATGAAGAGACAGGTTTTTAAGGTCCTTTGAAATACCATTAGGATGGGAACAACTCAAACCTCAGGAGGAACCTCATTCCAAAGGGCAAACATTGCTACAGGTAGGCTTCTGGGTTCCTGACAAATGACATTATTTAACTGATGGAACCCAAAGTTACCAACCCCACCAATCCATG
This sequence comes from Pantherophis guttatus, assembly GCF_059756535.1. Lineage (NCBI taxonomy): Eukaryota > Metazoa > Chordata > Lepidosauria > Squamata > Colubridae > Pantherophis > Pantherophis guttatus. The sequence goes on along the minus strand of NC_142069.1, from coordinate 45,646,130 downwards.
GAGACTGTTGAGATCTTGCTAAGAACAGGCTCAGGCTTAAACCTAGCAAGAATAAGTGGCCGGGGATTCTTGGACCACTGAATTTTTGGCACCTGCCACTTCTTCTATTCTTCCATATCCATTGCCCAACTCAAGACTGATGCACAAACTGGAAATGTTCTTAAACTCTTAGTTCTTGTAGATGGTAGCGATGACTGGGAAGGCCTTTGTGCAGGATCAATTTTTGTACCAGTTTACCTATACTTATATTGGGTGCTCCCCTGCAATCACCATGCAGTAGTCATCTCAGGGTACAATATGCAACTGTAATATGCTCTACACAGGGCTGCCCTTGAAGACTCTTTCGGAATTTCTGTGGGTCCAGAATGCAGCAGCATGAGCAGTGATGGGTTTCAACAGATCCAAGTAGTACCACTGCTGTATGAACTGTTTGCAAGTAAACTTCTGTATGTAATTCGAGGTTTTTGTTATCACTTTTAACCCTTAATGGCATAGGACCTAGTTATCTGAGGAACCCTTTTCTCATATAGTCAATACCCATCCCATGCAATCCAATGCAGGTTGGCCTTCTTTTGTCCCATTGACAAGCAATGTCATCAAGCATCTGGGAAGTGAGCTTTCTTCATTGCTGCACCAGGCTAGAAACTTACTGTTGGAAACATAAAGTGGGATAGCCATGTAGCACAGAACTGTAGGCTTAGACAGAAAGGTTAGGCTCCTTATTCTAGTTAGAGATTATTATAAAACAGTTTTTTGCCAATCTTCTGATAAAATCAGCTAAATCTAATATCCAGTTAAATTTGACAGAGTTTTGACCTTGATAGAGTTTACTCTTCTGCTATTCTGTCCTCAAACCAAGCAAATGCAGATAATCTCATAGTACACATCAAAGCCATCAAGCCTAAAGCCCTTCAGAGCATACCAGAGGGTTAGGGCAGCTTTGTCACATGCTGACTCTTGCAGATCCACTGAAATCACCTATCCTAGAAGAACTGCTGTCAGTGCCAGGCTGGAAAAGGCTGAGAGGAGCCTTCTCCTTTGCACTAGCCCACAACAATCTGAAGTGATAAGACTGGTGTTTATAGGACTAATCTTGTTACTTATCACATCCATAAAAGGCTTCCCAGGGCAAATCTGTTCTTTAAACTAAACAAAAACTTGGTGCAGATCAGGGGTGAAATTCACTTACCTTCCCTACCGATTCGCAAATGTATGCGCTCCGCATATGCATACACTTCACTCACACGCACCATCATCCACGTATGCACAAAACCTTCTGTGCATGCGCAGAGGCTTAAAATCATCACAGAAAAGCATCGTCATGACATCCACGTGGGTGGGCAGAGCCTCCCTCAGCCGCTGCTACCAGTTTGCCCAAGCTGGATAGAACCGGCTGAATTTTACCCCGGCGCAGATGACCGCAAACTCATTTAAAATTTAAGCAGCATATTTTTGGTGAAATATTTTTAATGTGTCACTGTTATTTTAAGCCAGGTTTTATTTTATCTCTGCCTTTTTTTTTTTAAAGAAATCCTCAGCTGCATCCTTCAGTCTACTTTAATATTAGGTAGATCCATTTTCACAAATATCTAAGCCCAAATAGTGTCCATGGAATCATCCTAAGAATATTATCATCACAAACCAAGCTGTTTACCTGAATGGTTCTTAATAGTTGATTCAAATATGAGGCTCATTGCACTGCACTGGCAAAAAATGCCTCAGTATGGTAGTTCTTCAGATATTGCATATGTTTAATGGATAAACATGATTTTCTTGTATGTGGGCTTCTGATTTTCTGGGCCAGCAATTGTTGCTGCTAAAATGTCCAGTGCGATCTTCACTTCTATGGTACATCGTCCATGTGATTGATTCTGGGAGATACCGTTCCTACAAATCTGCAATTACTGACCATTATGTTTGAGTCATTCTTCAGATTATCATTGCAGAGTTTTACTATAGACCATTTTCCTTACCTCTCCTTGTTTCTTTTGCTGCTTCTAATGACAACACAGAATAGCATTGTGATAGCCAAATCGGTTGCTTGTTGACAGCACTGAAGACTACAGACAGATGAGAGAGGCTGAAGTTCGCATCAAAGTCGCAAGGAGGTAGACAGGCACAAATGAGCCGCAGCAAGTAACTCGTTCTAATCTCTAATAGAACAAGCAAGGAAGAAAGCAAACTCTTCACAACTGTCACCAGTGGCTATGCTTTTAAAATGAGAATGTTGGGGATGGTTTCATCAGGAACAGGCAACAGCTTGTAAAATCTCACTTTATTTTATTCCTGCTTTCCGGGTACATAATTTATCTCTTTGATTATGCATATAGCATTTAACATAAGAAAATTAGTACGCAAAGGGATAGAATTTACAAAGCAGTTATTACTGACTTCAGATCACATAGTCTCAAGATAACTATAATTGAAACCAGCGCAAATGATGACAGCAAATAATTTTTATAGGATTTTCTAACAGACATTTCTTTATGAAATATTTTATGAAATAAGTTGCAGTGTTCCTGAATTCTAAATGAAAAGAAAGAAGTAATTGAAATAAGACCAAAGACAGCAATTGCAGATTTGTAGGAACGATATTTCCCAGAATCAATTACATGGCCGATGTAACATAGGAGCAAAGATTGCACTGGACAATATTAAAGAATAGAACACAGCCTCTTGTATAATAGAAGAGTCTTATTTTTACAAAAATATGATATAAACAGCTCTTTTTATGAAAGAAACAGCTCATATGTTGGTTTTCATTTCTGCTTTTTTTTTCTGAAAAGCTGTTAGAATGCTTCTTAACTGAGATTAATTCAATATTGGACAATAGTGCTGTTTTAGTGTTTTATAAAGTTGGGGGTTGGAGCACAAAATATTTTAAATTAGGGAACACATTATATATCTTGAAATGGCTGAGATTGGTAAGGCAGGAACCAGAAGTTGTCAGGCTAAAGAAAGCTGTTATACAAACATACAGTACATTTAAGATTTCATTCTTGTTTGTGATTAAGATCTAAGTTGTATAGAAGAGTCCTTTCTCAAATTCATGCAAGTGCAAAACAATGGGTTAAAGATCCGAAGCTATGATATAATGCCAAGCCTTGGTATAAAGACTGACATATTTAGTGCTTTAACAAATTGACTACTGGTATTAGGTCAGCTCTTTAAAAAAGGATAATAGAGACTAAATAATGATACTTCAAACTCATGATTTAAGAGCCCAAAATTAGAGATTCAATGAAATAATTTTCTCAAGATTGGAAATGAAAATGGCAGTGGATCAATGGTCCTTATATAAGGACTGTCACAAGGCCCATTATGGTCTCTGAGAAGTCTGGAGGCTATGTGTTCATTGGAATAGTCCCCCACTCTACTGTCTTCTCATTGTCTTCTAAATCAAACTATATTTTTCTCCTATTTTTTTTTTGTCCACTGAAGACAATATTGCAGTAATTGGGAGTATGTGATGAAATCTAAAATACTGAAATACAACTTGGCATTGATTAAAATACCGAGACCAAAAATCTGTCTCCTGAAATCATAGCATACAAAATTAAGAGATATATTGCAGATTAAGATTCTATGAACTGGACTTTATTTCTATGCATAGATAAAAAATATGAGAAGTAGGCCAAAAAAGTTATAAAATAGCGATGATTTGTGAAGGTCCTTTGCAGAATTGAAATATTGTTACTTCCTTAGCTTTGCTAAGTTGAATATTTCAATGCCATTTAAAATATGTTATATTTTTATTCAGAATAACAGAGTTGGATGGGACTTTGGAGGTCTTCTAGCCCAACCCTCTGTTCAAGTAGGAGATTTCATACTATTCTGGACAAATGGCTGTCGAATCTCTTCTTAAAAACCTCTAGTAATGGAGCACCCATAAATTTTGAAGGCAAGCCATTCCATTGGTTAATTGTTCTCAGTGTCAGGAAATTTTTCCTTAGTTCTAGATTGCTTCTTTCCTTTATTAGTTTTCAACCACTGCTTCTTGTCTTGCCTTCTGGTGCTCTGGAAAATTGGTTGACTCAGGGGTGAAATTCAGCAGGTTCTATCCAGCTCGGGCGAACCGGTAGCAGCAGCTGCGGGAAGCTCTGCCCACCCACGCAGATGTCATGACGTCACTTTTTTGCGACAATTTTCACAAAAGAAGGCTTTGCACGGATGATGGTGCGCGCACATTTGCGAACGGGTAGGGAAGGTAAGTGAATTTCACCTCTGGGTTGATTCTCTTTGTCAGGGCATTTATTAATCCCATGTTTGGCTCTGGGACTAATTACCCTGGTTTAGAGGAGATGTATCGTGGCAAGTACGGAAAGTCTGATAGTCCAGAAATGATGAGCTCAGCTGGTAAATAAAATAACGCAGTGACATTCCCCTTCTTTGCCAGTTGAGCGAATATCAGTTCATCATCAAATAAGGCACATCTTCTTTCGCAGATACTCGTGTTGAGCTGCTGGAAGTGGTTTGTTGAGCATATCAGCAATTTGATCATGTGTAGATATATATTGCATTTTGACAAAACCTTTTTTCACTAAATGCTTTATGTTTTGGTAACGAATGTCAATGTGTCTGGACCTAGAACCTGTGAAATGAGATTCAGAAATATAAACCACCGATTCATTGTCTTCCATCACGGTGATCGGTCGGATCGGGTGTGTCCAGATATCTGTGACTAAAGCATCAAACCAAGTTAGGGAATTACATGCATCTGAAACACAAGCATGTAATTCCCTAACTTGGTTTGATGCTTTAGTCACAGATATCTGGACACACCCGATCCGACCGATCACCGTGATGGAAGACAATGAACCATCCTCTGCTACCAGATGTCAGGGCATTTATTAATCCCATGTTTGGCTCTGGGACTAATTACCCTGGTTTAGAGGAGATGTATCGTGGCTTATTCCAAGTTGCAATATTCTGAAAAGAAACGCGAGGAAGGTTTCTAATAAAACTCATTTATTTGTTATAAAGAAAATAAAACACCTCACTAACTAAGAAAAGTAAATTGTTACATCTTGGAAGTAATTTGGGCCAGCTGCCTTTCAGCAACCGGCACCCGTGGCAAGAGAACAAAGGAAAGAGTGTGTGAAGGAATGTGGGTGGATGGACATGCGTAGTAGCTTTTGATAACAATTCTTGGCAAGGTACGGAAAGTCTGATAGTCCAGAAATGATGAGCTCAGCTGGTAAATAAAATAACGCAGTGACACTCTTCTTTGTGGCAGCTCTTCAAATATTAGAACACTGCTATTATGTCATCCCCTAGTCCTTCTTTTCACTAGGCTAGACATACCCAATTCCTCTAACTGTTCTTCATAAGCTTTAGCCTCCAGCCCCCTTAATTATCTTTGTTGCTCTTCTCTTCACTCTTTTCAGAGTTTCAACATCTTCTTTTATATATATTGTGACAACAAAAACTAGATGTAGTATTTCAAGTGTGGTCTTACCAAGGCATTATAAAGCAGCACTAACACTTCATGTGATCTTGATTCTGTTCCTCTGTTAATGCAGCCTACAATTGTATTGGCTTTCTTGGTAGAAGCAGCACATTGCTGGCTCATATTTAAGTGGTTATCTATGAGGACTCCTAGATCCCTCTTGCTACTATTGAGCCAGTTCCATCTATTCTATACCTGTACTCTTGGTTTTTCTTGCCTAAGTGTAAAACCTTACTTTTCTCACCATTGGATTTCATTTTGTTAAATAGGGCCCAGTGTTCAAGTCTGTTGAGATCCTTCTGGATCACTAGCCCATCTTCTGGTCATTGGCTAACCCTGCCAGTTTGGTGTAATCTATAAATTTAATGAATTCTTCTATTTTCCCATCTAAGTCATTTATGAAGATATTGAAGAATACTGGGTCTAAGACAGAACCTTAGTACTCTACTGCTTACTTTCCTGCATGTAGATATAGTTCCATTAAGAACTACACATTGAGTGAGATTTGTCAGCCATTATGTATCCATCTGGTGGTGAAGTTGTCTATCCCACATTTTTCTAACTTACTAAGAAATAGGTTGTGGTCTACTTTGTCAAATGCCTTAATGAAATCCAATTATAAGGATTTATTTAGGCTTACATGCTTCCCTATTTAAAAAACAGTTAAGCAGCACACATTTCCAATATGGTAATTAAAATATAATTAAGACCACCATCAATCCAATGGCAGAGGAGGAAATGTAAACCAAAACAAAATAACCCAAAAACATGATTTAAAAATTCCTAATGTCCAACACTTCCATTTTATTTTTAGGAACCATTAGAATATTATACTCAAAGATATCCAGATGGGTCAGATCTTTGTTTGTTCTCTGATAGAAGAGAATAAGAAGAGAAAGCAAGGAAGAAACCACTCTTGTCTCTAGTGATATGCTATTTGAGAGCAAGGGTGTCATAAAAAATACTTCCTCTCAGAATCCCTGATATTGATAATTCATTGTGATTAGGAACCCAATTTTGCCATCTATAGGAAGTAGACCAGTAGATACCCAGGTCCTTTGGTTTACCAGTACCTTGAATTGCATCTGAAACCAGTGCAGGATAGCCAATGTGCCTTCTGAAGTAGTACTTTCATGTATGCAAACCAACTAGAGTTCCTTATTACTCAGGCCTTTTCTCTCTGGATCAGATGAAGTTTATGATCTTAAAGGATAGCACCATGTAAGTATATTGTGGTAGTCCAAATGTAAGATGATAAAGGTATGAGTAATCATCAATAAAGTGTCCTGATCCAGGATGACTACAACTGGCACATCACAAAGTGTTATGCAAATGCTGCCTTGACCACAGCTTCCATGTGCTGTTCAAGAAGGAGACATGACTCCAAGAGGATTCCAAGATCATGAGTCTTTTCTGCAAAGACAATACATTCCAATCTGTTATGGAATGAAAGAATGAACTGTTATCAAACGAATGAAAGAAATGAGCTGAAAATTAAAGATTGCACAAAAATGTGTGTGTCTGTGTGTGTGTGTGTGTGTGTGTGTGTGTGTGTCTGTGTCTGTGTCTGTGTCTGTGTCTGTGTCTGTGTAGGGAGAGGTTAGGCTTTCCTCCCAGGATGAAATGCCCTCTTCTTTCCTGATTTCCTCAGCACCCCATTTTTACCTGAGTCTACCTCTGAGAAATATTAAGTATTAATTGACAACAGATGGTGGCAATTTAACGTATCTATAGTTTAAATACCAGAATCATTTGAAGCCCTTTCATCCATCTCTTGCTTTTCTTTTCTTCCTTTCTCTATCCTTGAAGTTAAGATTTTGAAACTATTTCTGAGCTTAAAGTAGAAGAAGCAGTATTTAAATACGATTACTTCATGATCACCTGAGTTTTTAATAAAAATAATAAAATAAAGTGCAAAACTGGTCAGATTACAGTCCTTATCTTAGAACTTCTCAAAGAACATGAAGGGTTATCATGAGGATATATATTTGCCATGGCAGGATAAAACACAGAGTATGCTTAGAAAGAATTAATCCCAAAGAGCAGGAACCTAGTAGTCCATAGTCAGTAGGCTGAAGGTTACTAGTCCCTTGAGGATTGTGATAAATCCGGAGAATGGGAAACTGATTGTGCCCAATTGGTGGGCAGAATATCTTTAGTCCCTTCATGAACAAACATTCCCTAGAGAACCAATTGTATTCAGTTTAATTTACTTCTGAACAACCACAGATAGAATTGCATTAAAGCCTTTTTTAAGGAAAACTTTAATCACACATATTTTAAGCCGTGAAGCCAGACCACAAGAAAAGGAAGAAATTATAGCTGAAAAAAGCCCATCTATAGAAAGATAAAGCTGATATAGCTATATGGTTATAACACACACACACACACACACACACACACACACACACACACACACACACACATATATATATATATATATATATATATATATATATATATATATATATATATATATATTCAATATTGCTTGTAGGTGGTGAGAACATCAAAGCTTTCACACTGCTACCTAGATATGCTATAAGAAACTGCAATCAATATTTTACAATGTGTCATTATCAAGTCACAGATAATTCACAGTAGGTAATTAACAGGTGATAATGAGCATCAAGTCCAATATTTCAAATCATTCTGGAAAATCACACCTACAAGAGAGGTGGCAAATTCTCAGAAGCAGAGGAAAGCAGAAAGAGTACACAACACTGCATAGGACAATACTGTACTCTACAGAGCTTTGTGATAATCTGCAATGGGAGAATCATTATTCTGCTTTTTGAGGCAGACCATTATTTGATGAGCCATCAAGTTTAAGCCATCAAGTTTAAGAGGCCATTGGTACATTGGTACATGAAGCATAATCTATTTGCTTAAGACCAACCAAAAACAAGAATATAAACACTTTTAAATTATTCTCAGCACACAAATTAATATATATATATATATATAAAAAGATAATAGTAGAAACAAAGAGTTGAAAAATTATTCTAGATGTGCCATTATGGATTATAATTTAGTCTTTGTCTGAAGATGGTATTTGCAGAAAGGTCAACAGGTCAAAAACACATTGTTTGAAATACTAGATAATACTTGGCTTCATAGGGAAAAGGTGAAATGTCTTCTTTTTTTCTGCTCCTTCAAATTTTTTTAGAGGCCAAGTTTAATGCTTTTGGGATTCTTGGCTGGGTACAGAACAAACATCATGGATATTCTTCTTTATAATGTAGATTTAATGTAGCAATCATTTTTTAAAATGCTATTTAGAAGTAAAACAGATGGGAAAGAGTGTGAACTGAATTAGGTCCTCACATATTTCATATGCTAAATTAAGAGTATCAACTGCAGGTTTTAAATATAGCATGTGTTCTTATTTGTGGTTAATGCAATCTGTAGTCTGTGTCATCAGCTTGAGTCTAAATGTATCAAAGTTATAGTCAGTAGGTTTGCTTATTTCCCTTTTCCTACATTCTGGACTGAATATGTAATACAAACACTTAAGAGCCATGGTTACTTCTGCCAACTGCCGGCTGCCTGCAATTTGGGCAGTTCAAATCTCACCAGACTCAATGTTGACTCAGCCTTCCATTCTTCCGAGATGGTAAAATGAGGACCCAGATTGTTGAGGCCAATATGCTGATTCTGTGAACTGCTTAGAGGAGGCTGTAAAGCACTGTAAAGCAGTATATAAGTCTAAGTGCTATTGCTATTGCTATTATGCACATTGTGCGACATTTTGTTAGCAACTAACAATGGATCTCACTTTTCCCTGTGCACCAGCACAGCTATTCTTGCTTTCCATATTACTATATTACTATCTGATTATAACAATCCAACTATTCAGGAAACTACAGTAAAATTGTATTTGTCAAAAAAATGAATTGGCATTATGATATAAACATATGTTACTAACCAGGTAAATCTAGTGTATTAACTACAGAAACTAAAGGGATGCAAGAATGACAGTTGAAATATATTTGTTTTATCAACAACATTTTGTTAATAGGGATTTACAGTTGTCTCTTGTTATTCCTTTGAGAATTAGGATATGAAATTGCTTACATGTTTACAGTTTAATTTTCTCCTTCAATATATGCTTCTAATATTAATTATGCAATAGCACTTAAGCTTTACTAATGCACTATTATTAAATTATCACATCAAATTGTTGTGTACCAACAGTGAATCACTTTGTGCCTCTTAGATGATATTATTCATGGTCTATTGGGTAAAATGCTAGAAATGAAAGAAACAGAAATATGAAATTATTCTGAAAAATTGTGGAACTCACAGGGCCATAGATGGTCAAATATTAGGTAAACAAATCAAAAAAATGATAATTAGCCAGAATAAACAGAAACTCTATTTATGCATTCAGCTTACTATTAGAATAGAATAGAATAGAATAGAATAGAATAGAATAGAATAGAATAGAATAGAATAGAATAGAATAGAATAGAATAGAATTTTTTATTGGCCAAGTGTGATTGGACACACAAGGAATTTGTCTTGGTGCATATGCTCTCAGTGTACATAAAAAGAAAAGATACATTCATCAAGAATCATAAGCTCTAACACTTAATGATAGTCATAGGGTACAAATAAGCAATCAGGAAACAATATCAATATAAATTGTAAGGATACAAGCAACAAAATTACAGTCATACAGTCATAAGTGGAAGGAGATGGGTGGTGGGAACGATGAGAAGATTAATAGTAGTGCAGACTTAGTAAATAGTTTGACAGTGTTGAGCAATTATTTGTTTAGCAGAGTGATGGCATTCAGGGAAAAACTGTTCTTGTGTCTAGTTGTTCTGGTGAGCAGTGCTCTATAGCATCATTTTGAGGGTAGAAGTTGAAACAGTTTATGTCCAGGATGCGAGGGGTCTGTAAATATTTTCACAGCCCTTTTTTTGACTCATGCAGTATACAGGTCCTCAATGGAAGGCAGGTTGGTAGCAATTGTTTTTTCTGCAGTTCTAATTAACCTCTGAAGTCTGTGTCTGTCTTGTTGGATTGCAGAACCAAACCAGAGAGTAATAGAGGTGCAGATGACAGATTCAGTAATTCCTCTGTAGAACTATATCAGCAGCTCCTTGGGCAGTCTAAGCTTTCTGAGTTGGTGTAGAAAGAACATTCTTTGTTGTGCTTTTTTGATGACGTTTTTGATGTTAGCTGTCCATTTTAGATCTTGCGATATGGTAGAACCTACAAATTTGAAGGTCTCTGTTGATACTATGTTGTTTAGTATTGTGAGAGGTGGAAGTATGGAAGGGTTTCTCCTAAAGACTACCACCATTTCTATGAGTGTGTTCAGTTCCAGGTTGTTCCAGTCACACCATGAGGCTAGTTGTTCAACCTCCTGTCTGTATGCGGATTCATCATGGTCTCGAATGAGACTGATCACTGTTGTGTCATCTGCGAACTTCAGTAGTTTAACAGATGGATCGTTAGAGATGCAGTCATTGGTATACAGAGAGAAGAGAAGTGGGGAGAGGACCCAGCCTTGGGGCGGCCCTGTGCTAATCATACAGGTATCTGATGCGATTCTGCTTAGCTTCACCTGCTGCTTCCTGTTTGTTAAGAAGCTTATGATTCACTTACAAGTGTGTTCAGGTACCTGTAGCTGGTTTAGCTTAGTTAGAAGTGTGTCTGGAATGATGGTATTGAATGCTGAACTAAAAACTACAAAGAGGACCCTTGCGTAGGTCTTTGGAGATTCAAGACATTGTAGGATGTAGTGCAGAGCCATATTAACTGCATAATCTGTTGATCTATTTGTTCCGTATGCAAATTGCAAGGGGTCTAACAGTGGATCCCTGATGGTTTTCAAGTGGGACAGCACTAGCCTTTCAAAGGTTTTCATGACTACAGATGTTAGAGCAACTGGTTTGTAGTCATTCAGTTCCTTGATGGTGGGCTTCTTTGGCACTGGGATGATAGTAGTTTGAAGCAAGAAAGAACATCTTTAGTGATTTATTGAAGATACCGGTGAAGATGGGGGGCCAATTGGTCAGCACAGACTTTTAAGCAAGGAGTTATCTTGTCTGGGCCTGGAGCTTTTCCTGGCTTTTGTCTGTGAAATAGATCTTGCACTTTTCTGTGATCACTAGGGGTTGTGAACCCAATGGGATGGGGTCAGTTGTAGGAGGCTTGGCTGTTGTTGGTGTGTCTGAGATGGGGGTTGTGGAGATAGTTGGCTGTAGTTTCTTTTCAAACCTGCAGTAAAACACGTTCAAGTCATCTGCCAGTTGCTGATTTCCTTCAGCCTGGGAAGGAGGTTTGCCGTAGCCAGTGATGTTTTTAAGAGTTTTCCACATGTTTGCTGGTTGATTTGTTTAGAACTGATCCCTTAGCTTTTCAGAGTAGCTTCTTTTTGCTGCTCTGATCTCCCTTGTTAATACATTTCTGGCCTGATTGTACAGCATTTTATCACCTTTTCTGTAGGCTTCCTCTTTGGAATGACGAATTAGTAGATATAACATGGAAGAACATGAAACAATTCTTGTCTCTAAACTATCCACCATGACACACAATTTCTAGCCTTCACTTAGAAATCTCTAGGAACTTTAACAAAGATCACATATGGCATTTGTAGATCATTTTTGTGTGTGTGTGCATGTGCGTGTGCATGCTTGGTAGGGTGCATGTGTTCTTTGGCAGGGTACGACTTCTGTGTATTTTTTCCCACTTCATGACACTGAGTTTTATCCAAACACATAACAGAATTAGCAAACTATATTCTTCATCAAAAACCAATGGACCAGACTAAAGGAATGCTACTGGATTGTCTTTCTCATATCTCCTGGCTTTTCAGATCAACATGATGTTATTGCAAAAATATCCCAGGTGGATACTGTATAGCTTTTGGGTTTGACTAGGACATTTTGGTAAATTGCAGACATATTAAAATAGGGCCTATACTATATGTCAGCCACAATTACCCTTGGCCAGGAATGAGCAATGTTTGACTCTTGATAGCATTTAACTATATTTCTGCTTATCAGTTATTATTGTCCATGCTGACTGGAGATCATAAATGTTAAATATTTGGATAGTCACATGTTTTCAACCCTCACCTAGTCCAATAATTGTTTTCATCCAGTACATAAATAGAGCAGACAATTTCTAAGCATGAAAAGATGATACAGTACCACACACCGAAACAGAACAGCTGAACATAAACAAAACTCAGATTTTTCAGTTTTATCCCCAATCATTTTCCCCATCTTTTAATTGATCTTTCTATTGATCCTTGTGCCCATTTACTGATTTTATAGCACAGGTGTCAAACTCGCTGTGTCATGTTGCCGTTTCACGATGTTTTTCCCATTCGTGGAGCGTGCGACGCATCTGGCCCATGGGACGCCAGTTTGATATCCCTGTATAGCATATATTGATTTCACTTTATTAATATTTGCAGGATCTTCAATTTGCAAGGATTTGGGATGGAGCAGGTTGCAGATTATTGGTGTATGCCTTATGTGTCTAAAGTGCAGATAACTATAATTTTCTCCTGGGTGTGTTCTCAGTTCCTCTTTAGATACTCAGATATTAGCCAACAGAATTGTTGACTTCTTTTGGACCTTCCACCGTATACTCATGCCTTAGAATAATAGCAGAGCTCTTCCTGGCTATTTATTCAAGCGACAACTTAGTTTAAACTACTGGTGCTTGTGTTTAGAGGTCTTTGATCTTCCTCTCCTTCCCCAACAATCTCCCCTCATTTACCCTTATTACTATCTGCAATTATGTTTGTTCTTTACATTGAATAGGACCTTTGTCAATTCCTCCGTTCCAAGATGTGAACTCCAGGTTTCAAACCATTAGTTCTGCCTTTGTGGATCAATTTCCTTGTAACACTTTTCACATCTTCAAAATTTGATGGCCTTTTAAAGTGAGGAAAAGACCTTTCTTTTGTTTAATGGATTGCTATAGGTCTGGTTGTTCCATTCTACTCTCATTTAGCTGACATTTTTACATTAACACCTGTTCATCTTGGATCATGGATAGTCATACCCTGTCACAGGATATTGTTTAAAATGTATTGTTGTGGTGGTGGAGGATTCAGAATTAATATTTGTTTACTGGGTTACTGTTAAGCTCTGAGATAATTTTATTGAATTGCAAATATTTTTATGTGGTGTGTTTTGTATCATGCCGTAGTAAAGGCATATTGCTATATGAAATGTTCATTCAGTATACAAAATGAACAAAAATACAGTAGTGGCCAAAATTGATGGCTAATAACACCACTTTTTTTTTTTTTTGAAGTTTCAAGATAATCATATTCCACTGCTGGAATAGCCTGGGAATAGCCCAGACCTTAACCCAATTGAAAATCTATGGAGCCAACTAAAGAAACTTGTTAGTCAGAAACGACTCAGCAATAAAACCCAGTTAATAGGAGCAATCATTCAATCTTGGTTTTACATTATAACAGCTGCAGAACTAAAAGAGTTGGTTCATTCCATGGGAAGTCGTTGTAAGGCCGTAATTCATGCTAAAGGTTACCCAACTAAGTATTAACTGACATAATTTTTGTATATCTCATTTTTTCTATGTGTTTCGCTTTTCTTTTTTTATACTGTAACTCCTATTCTAATAGCAAATCCTTCATTAAAATTATTGCATTACATTCTTGATTAAATTATTTTTCCATTGATATATAATTTTATGGTACTCCTCCAAAAAAAGTGGTGTTATTAGCTAGTTTTAGAAAATACACTTTTCCCAAAAGGTTTCCACAATTTTGGCCACTATTGTAACTAGGTTTCTGACTGGTGTTCTTTGGAAATACAAAGAAATAACATGCCCAATAAGATGATTTTTAAATAAATTCATAAATTATATAGCAAAAATATGTAAAATCTGGTTTTAGTCTAATGCATCATGAACTATGGGAACTACTTTGCATTTTCCCTATAATTTACAGATTGCAATCATTAATTTTCTATATTTTGTATTTTTTTCAGTTTTTCTTCATTGTACCCTCCCTAGATATTGCTACAATTATAAATGTTAATGTTTTCTTTTTAATTATTGTTGTATCTGGCATACTCTAGGACTATCAGTTTTCATACAAAAGTCTTATAAAATTTTAATATCACTTACAACAACTTTTTTCAATTTTGATTATATTTGAAAACTTGGAAATTATAATTTTTATATGAATGTTTATCATGACATTGTTTATAGTCAGTCTGAGCAATTTTTCTCTACCAATTATATGATTTATGATTCCATCTTTTTCTTTACAAAATCTGCATTTTCTATTTTATACATGTTGAATTTTTGATGTCGTTGTGCTTACTTTTAATGTTCGTCCTTCCGCTGCAAAAATAATCATTTCCCTTTTGTAAGTACCAACAATTGCCAATTCTTGGTCTTGTTCATTTAACTTTCAATTTCTTTTGTATTGGCCATGTAAAGATTTATTTCTCCAATTTTCTAAACAGTTTTAGAAGAATTCATGTTTATAGTCAATTTTTTTTTGTTTGTGCAGCTTGTAACAAATTGTTACAATTTGTTAATGCAAATAGTTTGTTTATGCAAACTGTTACAAGCATTTTGTCTTTGTTTGCCTTGATCTAATTATTTAATCCACATTTTTTCCAACTATCTGATCTGCACTAAACCACAGTCTCAAAATATTTATGCTCAATATAATCAATCAACATCACTTTGTGGATGCAATGTATGATGCATTGTCATCAGTTTTGGAGTTTTCCAATCAAAACTGTTCAGTTCAAGGTGTCAAATTTGCTATACCCACAGTATATCTGATTACCAATGTCATCTCCTTGTTTATGACTTTGATTATATTTCCACAAATTGAAAAATTGAAAAATGTATGCCAAAATGTGAAATGAGGAATGACTGCTTTCTCTTGAAGAATTCTGTTTCGAAGACATGGGCAAGCTATCAATAAAAGGTCAATAAGAAATGCAACTGTGATTTTTAGCATCCAGTTGAGGTTCAGGGAAATATGGAACAAGTGATGAACATGCATGATGACATCACAGTACAACTCTCACCCTTTCCTCCCATATTTGCATCCAATGAGTTAGATTTCACAGCATTCACCTTTTTTTTATATTTGTGTCATAGTGTTTAGTTTAGTTAAGAATGCTTATGTGCTATTGTGTTTAGTTAAGGATGCTTATGGTCATGATTTTGAGAGATTTACTAGTTGAAGAACAAAAGAACATTCTCAAAACCATATTTCTAAGTTCTGTACTTGGCTCCAGCTACTCTGATACAAAATCATTTGGATACCGTTTGGTCCTTTGTTTTCTTTTGGAGGGGGGGATCATAAGCAAGCTTTCAACATAATTCAACAAAATCTCCATAAAGCATATATGCATACACAATTGTGGATAAACACTTGTGAAGCAAATAGGCCCTATGGTTTCAAAGATAATTCATATCACTCAGCACATCTGTGGCACAATGTTTTTTCACCTAATCAATTCACACCTATTATATTATCTGTTTTATTTAGACTATATCAAACTCCCCCCCCCTTTTTTTTCTCCCCTTTCTTTCAGGCCTGGAATAAAAAAGGGTTTGATTACCACTTCTTTGTCCTTTCGGATAAAATGTGAAATCTATCTATCTGCTTTCTGTAACAAATATTAAATGTACAGCATGTATGCAGAGGGTGTGGGTAATAGAGAAAGAACAGTGGCAACTTTTAAATAACATTTGAACAGTTATACATCTAGAATTCCAAAGGGCTTAATGTATTGCATGCACTTGGTTCTGATAGACAGACTATCAGCTGAATAAACAGAGAAATAAAATCGATACAGTTTGAGTACAAAGTTTAACTTACCATTACATGATAACATAAACTTACAGCAGTTATTGATTTATAACAAGGCTAGCCATCCCAGAGTAGAGCCTCTGGATCATTACTAATTCCCAGAGTTTTCACGCTAAATTAGCTATATTTAAGAATTCTAGGAGTTAAGGACCGCACATCTATTGGCTGCCCTAGTGGAAAAAGGCTGAGTTAGATATAAAGCCATATAGCAGATACTCAAAAGTTATTGCTTGTCACTCATGATCACAAGAAAAAAGCATCTGCCCTCTTCATTCAGAGGTTGTGCTTGTACAATCAATCAGGCAGATCTGAAAGGGTGGTACTGCAGGGACTAACAATGTGTTCAGGGATTCAGGCTATCGTCTTTAATGTGCTCACAAGAGAGTGCAATGCCAAATGTCAATTATAGTTAAAGTGTGTTAGAACAGAACACTTTCACCTATTGAAGTGCCACAAAGGAAGAGTGAGAGTTTTGTTTAGCTTTATAAGAAGCCATCAAGATTGGTTGTCACACTTTCAAAATAATATGGAAAAATCTGAGATTTTAAAACCTGAAATCTAAAGAAAACGAATGTTGTACATTTGTCCATTGAAAAAGGAAATGTGCCACTCCTAGCTCCTAAAGCCTGGAAATTAATCTTATATATTTATCCATCTTCATAGTGCTAAATTATTGTTGCCCCTTCCCCTATCTGACAATAAATCATTATGCCACTGGGACAGTTGAGCTGCAGCTGACCTCCTGTATACTCGGTTTATGATGAAAATTTGATAATGGCAGATACTTGTTTGCATATAAGTTAGCATTTTATCTGAATCTGTGCAGTTTGTGCATTTCTATATTTCTTTTTTTTAAAAAAATATTTTTTTATGCACATTATACACATAATGTAGATGTACATTCTCTTATACATAATTGATCACACATATACATATTTTTCCTAAAGAAAGCATAAAAATAAGGCATTTTAATTACATTCGGGGTTGCTCTTCTACCCTTTGTTTTCCCTCATTTCATAACAAACCTTCTCCTTTTTCTTCCTTTCCCTTCCCTCCCTCCTCTCCATTCCTACTTTCTCCCTCCTCCTCGCCTTGTGGTGGGTGGGAGTGTGTTTGGGGATTGTTATGTGTGTTGGACCTGGTCTTTGGCTGTTAAGTGAATTTTGTTGTGGGGGTATATTGTGTATACATGTAGTGACAATAAAGTTATTATTATTATTATTCCTCTTTCCTACTTCCCCTTCCTTTCCCCCATTCCTCCCCTCTTTTCCCCCTTTCTCACCTTATCTCCTACTCCTGTCCCTGTCCTTTCTTCCTCTCCTTTCCCCTTTCTTCCATTCCTCTCTCTCTCCCTCTTCTCTTCTTACCCTTTCCTCCTCTCTCCTTTCTTTCTTCTTTGTTGTGGAATATATAATATGCATAAATATAATGAAATAGAGATTTGGAATGCATCTTTCAGTGTTCCTATGAAAAGAGTTTAAGCTTAATACCAAAAGACATCCCATCTCCATCTCTCTCTCTCTCTGACTCTCTCTGCCTTTCTCTCTGTCTCTGTCTCTCTCTCTTTCTCTCCTTCCCTCCCTCCCTCCCTCCCTCTCTCTGTGTTGGGAAATTGCAAGATTTTTTTCTGTCCACATTTATCCTACATCTCACATGTACACACACTGGCACACTGCAATTTAATATACACATATAGTAATAAATCTCCCTATGTACATCGATAAGCAAACAGAAAATTATGTATTTAATCTTTTAAGGTGATAGCTGTTGTTAAGAAGAATTGTGCTATAATTTAACCTTCAAAGAAAGAGCAGTTGGTAATACATAGTGCACTCCTTTCTAGATCTACTGAGAAACAATTGCCACTGAATCCAGTGGGAATAACTCCTTAATAAGAGAAATAGACCTTCAGCCGAATAGTACAGTTTTATGTATATATCAGTATAACCTAATGCCCCCTTACTTTTTAATAAGGGTGTTAAACCCTTTTTCTTAATCTATGATGCTAGGATCTGTTTTGGTAAAACACTCATGACAAAAAAAAATAATTAAATGTTGGCACAAAATAAGAACTAACAATTATGTCAGAATACTTGAGATTTCATTTGAAAAATAGAACTAGTATGAGCTGGGCTTTTCCTTAAGAATATCCTGCTCTTACAGAATAAGGAAAAGATCAGAACATAGATATGCTGCTTTATTTTTTAACTTTTCCTTTCCTGGTCTATGGAAAGATCCTGCTATCCTGTCCTGTACTCTCATAATATCCCTAATAGGCTAAATGGTTTTTAATATGGAATTCTGTTAATAATTAGACATTAGTATCAGCTACAGAAGTAGAAATGTCTGGCCAAAATAAGTGTTGGTTTCATGAGAATAAAATCAAATATGCTAATCTAAAATATGCTAATCCTTGCCATGGTATTAACAGAAGATCTTTCAAATTTAAGACTTAGTGGCAACTTTATCTTCTTCCTTTTGCATTGTATGAACTAAAGAAATAAAAATTTCTTTATTCTGGATTGAATTGAAAGAAGATGAGATACCCACCCATTATCTACCTTGTCTGCAAGATAAATCATTTTCTGTTCTTTATTGAGAGGAAGCTATACATTTTGATCCTTTGAACAGCTTCTATATCTTTAATAGAGAATCTAAAATTCAGTTTCATTTTGGAGGAAAATGCAAAGCAATTCCTCCATGTTCATGTTATATTTCTGTTTTGACTGGTAAATATTTTTGAAAATTAATGAAAAACTAATATATATTCTGTTTTACTTACTTAAGTGCCAAACTCCTGAGCCCTATTGCTTTAAAAAAAAGTATTGAGAAATTGAAACGTTCTCTTTTTCTCAGTCTCTCTCATATATTTCTATATATAGATATATTTATCTATGGACAAAAATATTAGTATTAATTGTGGACATTTTTATAGGGGTTCTTTCATATCTCCCCAATATTCCAACATTTACACATTTCCCTGTAAGAAAAGGAGAAAGCAATCAATTTTCATATGAAGTAAGACTGAGTTTCTTATTAATTCATATGAATAGAATAATCAATTTCATATTTGTTACTTTTTGAAAGTGATGAAAAGTGATGCTGAAATTGGAATTTGGTATAAATGTGTACTGATTGATATTACTGTGGTATTTATTGATTGTAAAGCCTCAAATTATGAATCATTTTGGATTAGCGTTATAAAATCTAAACCATTTCCATCAGTATGACTAAGTAAATAGTAAATCTTAATTCAGTGAATTTAAACTTTATACTGGTGGATTTTAAGAAGCACATGTACTTGTATAAACTTAATATGTAGCCAACTTTACAGCAGTAAATCACCTATTCCTATAGTGATAATGATGACTCTACTACCATATTGAAACCATATATGCCAGGAAAGGCTGATCTTCTCCCATCTATCATGTTTCCCTGAAAATAAGACCCTGTCTTATATTTTTTTGAACCCCAAAATAAGCACTTGGTCTTATTGCCATGCACTCAAAAGCCCAATTGGGCTTATTATCAGGGGATGTCTTATTTTGAGGAAAACAGGGTAGTTAGATAACCTATCCACAAATTGCATCTTTGTCATTTCTGACTGAAGCTTAAAATTGAGGTACTTGAACATTGCTGTCTTGATTGACTACTTTATCTAAGCTAAATGAAAAGTAAAGTTTTTATTATCTGCATATTGGTCACAGGTCAATTCATATCTTAGTAGTTCTTGCCCAGTGGATTCAAATAAGTATTTCATAGCACAAGGAAAAAATCAAATCCTCATGGACCTGAGTCATCATGCTACAACACAAAGCTGCCACAGAGCATAATGATAATCCTCCAGCACCACCTTCTGGAATTGGTCAGCTAGTATAAAACAGAGCTCCCAATTCTCAATTTAGGTAATTGGCCCAGAAGGATGTCATGGTTGCAAAGACCACCCTATACTTATCTTAACAAAACTTCTATGTTCAATATGGGCCTGAAACAAGATTGAAATTATTCTTTAAAAATAACTTTATCCAATAGTTCCTGGATTGAATTACGCTTTCTTCAGTACCAGGTATATGCAATCTCCTCACAAAGATTCCATTTTAAACTAAGGCATGAAAATTCAATATAGTTTCAATTAGATATTCAAAATAGAACAGGCAGCCTGGTGTAGTATTAGGATGCTGGACTAGGAGTGGAGAGCCTCATTATAGCTTTGCCATAGGCATGGAAGCCAGCTAAGTGACCTTGGACCAGTTACTCTATCTCAGCCTAAACCAGCATCAGGTTCTGCAGTAAGCTAACTGAAAAACAAAAACTTTTGATGCATCTTACACTGAAAGATTCACTGTAAGAACTAGGTAGGTGTAGTGCATAAACAAGAAGACCTTTGAACATGTGGGATAAACACAAAGACCGACAACAATGGGACACTCAAAATATAGTAGAAGAAAAATAGGTATTGTGCAAACTGACTCATGCTTTTTCTATTGATTTTTTTTAACATGTGTTCTCTGCACATTTTGTTTATACCCACTGCGCTAATAGTCTTTGTATTTATTCTGAGGTTGAGATTATAGGTATCAACACCTGAAACCTATAATCAAATCAGAAGAGGTTTTTGATTCAACTTGCATTTTAGAATTCTCTAATGCCTTCTGAAAGGCATTTATCTCTTCCTGGGCCAGTCTAAACTGTCCATTTTTGGGGGGTAGGGGTCAGAATATCAAAGGCCAAGCATGAAATAAAATGTTACTTTAACCCAACTCCTGGAAATCCAGTGCTCTATCTATTAGCTGGAGCCTAATAAATGGTGTATGATCTGATAACTGCATTTGCTAGCACCAGGCAGATCTACAATGACAGCTATTGCTTCAAAATGATAGGTATGATTAGGAGATCAAAGTCCCATCCCCAAAGTCCTAACAGTGTACACATGCATACACAGAAAAAAAGTTCTGGCACTTTGCTCACTTGGCTGTGCCTATTATTTTAAAACCCGTGATCTTTGCTGCAGACATCCCTACCTAGCACTTAAACTGTTATCTGGACCAGGAGAAGCTATTGGATGATTAGAAAAGATAGTTCCACATATTGGGTATTATGGCAATTTTATCTGGCTCTTTGGAACACGGGTCACTATGGCAAAAGTTTACCAGTCCAAATAAGACCACAGTGAACATATTGGTCTTGATTGGTAGAAAGCAAGAATCCTCTTCCGCTTGAAACTATTCAAACCCTTTAGCTCTATAGACAGTGACAGAAGAAAAATGCACTTTTATTATTGCCCCCAAATCATAATCTTTAGATATCAGTTCCATACTAATAAAAGCTGTACGGTTGTTTTAAATATAATTCTAATAAAGGAAGTACTTCTTGCAGATTCAGTTTCTTCAAACTCCTTTTTAGAGATTGCCACTGTAGAGATTGCCACCATATGTATCCTCTTGTTAGAGAGAGGAGCCTGGAGGAGCCTGGAGCCTGGACCCTGGTTGAAGAGCCTGGATAGCTCAACAGACAGAGCTCTGTAATTTAACACCAGCTGTCTGCAATTAAAGTAAAATTGAATCTCGCCAGGCTCAAGGTTGACTCAGCCTTCCATCCTTTCTAAGGTAGGTAAATTGAGGACCCAGTTGTGGGGGCAATAAGCTGACTTTGTATAAATATACAAAAGTATGAAGGCTATTGCTTAGCGCATTGTAAGCTGCCCTGAGTCTCCGGAGAAGGGCGGCATAGAAATCAAATTAAAAAAAAAAAAAGATACCACATTTTACAAACAAGGGGATTTCTTAACAAGCAAATGTAACAAAACACAAGAAAACAAACAATATTTTATTTCAGATTTGATAAACAATCATGGATGCAATTATAGCAAGAAAGCAGAGACAACTTTCTTCCTGATTCCTTAAAAAAACAAAAACCCAATAACTAAAAAAAGAAAGTTCTTGCTGGCTGAAAATGAATAAAAATACTTCTGTGCCCTGCATTTGGACAATAAGATGTGAATTGAATATTGTGTTAGATTTTAAGAGTCTGCTGAAGTGGCTTAGAGTCTCTATGCCACTTATGTGTTTTGCTTCATTTGCAGTTAAAGCTGTTTCCATTTATGCTGAAGCACGAACACTTTGCTTACCAGCAACTTTCACTGAAATAAATGATTTCTAAGCAATTCAATGACATGAAAGTGCAAGACTAAAAAATAAATGTCTTAAGGTTTTTTTATACGTAGGTAGAATATAGAAGTTCTGCAATGTAGAAAATGGTGTTTAAGACTACAACCCTAAGCAGACTTATTATTATTTTGGAACTTATTGTCAAGAATTCATACTGTATATTACATCAGGCTGACTGTCAGAACTGTCATCCTTCACTCCAGCCCTGCTTTGCTAGATGCCAGCCTGCCTTAAACTATGGAGGGAAGGACCTGTGGGAACAGGGAAACTGAAACTAAACTTAGTGCTGCTGTCCCAGGACATCGGCTCATCATCCCAAAGTCATGGGTTTGGGAAATGGAATCCCACATTCAAGATCTAGCCTGCCTTTGCAGGGACAGTTACCAAAACAACTTTTTTAATGTGACTGGACAAATGGGAGATGGCAGAGGGGGATGGAAAAAGAAAGTTAACTGGGAAGCTTTCATGCACAAAACCTCAGTTCTGGCTTTGATTAATTGTAACTGCTTGGCTTTTAGTAAAAGTATTCTTTTAACTACATATGGAATCGAGAATCTTAATTTCCTAGAAGATCAGGCCGGGGCAGGGCTAACACTAACAATACACATCATTGTGTAGTTGCCATGCAAAAAGCCTTGTTTTAGGGGACTGCACACTGATTTTGCTCCACAATGAATTTTAGAATTAATTTTTCACTATATTTGAGGATGTGTTTATTTTGAGTTTGAGTTGGATTCTAGGTTTTTTCATTTACTGAGTGTTAAGCCATTCCTTTTCTTCAGGTCCACAAACTGCTCACATTCTGGTACTGCCTATTCATTCTCTTATTTCTTTCAGGAGATCTGCCTTCAATGTAATGCAACAGTATATGCATTACATGCTGAAGAACCTATTAAGCAAAAAGAATTATATTGCTAAAAATCTTATTTGTTCACAGATGTGTTCATATTTATGCTGCTAAAGATCTTTCTCTTTTCTTGTCACATGGACTGTATTATAATTGAACAAGTTTAGTAACTTGCATGCTTGCTATAATGTAACGTTATGGTTTTATGTGCATTTATAGTTTTTATTTCTTTTTGAATGCTGTTTTGGACCATAGTGCAATTGAAAAAATGAGTTAAAAATCAATTAAAGCATATCCATATTACATAGGAAAAACAGTGTATTCATCTTTGGAATAGAATAACTAATATCTTACCTCTTTCTTTCCCAGTGTCTCCATAGAAAGATCTTGCAACAGGTATTGATACACAATGTACGTTTTTATTGAATGAATGAGATCTATGCTTTGATAAGAACAAATGAAATAAAGGTAGTGGCCCTTTAATCATATATGTCATCAGAAAGTAATAGCTATCTTTTCTTCTGTATCACTTGCTGTGGTACATATTATTTCTGTGGATATCAGGCTAATTTTTTTCTACTGTACCTAATCAGACATATTGTCATAAATTCATAGTAAAAACAATGGAAAATATAACAGTCTTCTTTACTCTTCTTCTCTCAAAGTATTAGCTAAAGGAAAATTAACATGTAGGACTAGGGGGAAGGTAGGAAGGAAGGAAGGAAGGAAGGAAGGAAGGAAGGAAGGAAGGAAGGAAGGAAGGAAGGATAATTATATAAGTAAAAAAGAAACTACTAATATGGACAGTATTGCTAAGATAGAGGGAATTTAGTAGCATCAGTTATTGAAACTGAAACTGTTTCTGAGAGAGCAGTGTATTTGGTTATTAGCTATATTGATTAAGCATAACTGTGATCATTTATGGAGATTCTCAGTCATCCAGGTCATGGTTATCCCAAAGGTGCTTTTTCAAAAAGCAGCTGGACTTTGTGTTTCCTTCTTCAGTTCTGAGGAAGCTTCTTGGATGAGAAGTGAAATGTCTTCAAGAAAAAACAAAGTCTAGTTGTCTTTTAAAGAAGCACCTTTGGGACATGCCCAGGATCCTGCATCGTTATTCAATTAGCTTGGCCTGCCCTGCAAGGATGTCCATAGGGTATGGTCAAAGATGATGGCCATGACAGTGCAATAGAAACTCTGCCCATTTTTATCTGATGCACATCTAAACACTGGAGCTTTGATTACATCATCCCGGCTACCATCTTGTCTTTTTTTGATCACACTATGCAAACATCTGTGCCTGCATATATATGCTGAAATTCCTGGAATTGGAAATCACTGGATCCCCTGGAATTAGTTCTTCTAGAAGTTTCAATAAAATCAGCCATAGAAAACTCCTGACTTTAGTATCTTTTGTTTGATCAATAGAAAAGGCACAACTGAATACAATTGCTTTTTGCAGCATTTTGAATACATCATATAGATCTTATAATGAGATCATCTAATTTCCTTCCGACACTTGTCTAGGATGACTTACTGTGAGTTTCTGATTTTGATCAATTATTCTATAAAAATACATGGGCATCTGCATAAGATGTAAGGTTATGGCAGCATTCTTATATGATTAAAACAAACCAAGAAAAAGCTGTTTGTTATTTGTTTGTCTTTTAAGCATTGATCAGGAAGTACAACTTATTTAGGGGTGAAAGCTCAGAAAAAGATTTACACTACCCAAATAACCAAATGATAGGAAATACCATTGTCTTTTTCTTATAGAATTTTATGGGATCCATTGAACTAATCTGAAAATATTTGTTTTGGGCTGATATTTATTTATTTATTTATTTTTTAAATTTCTATACCACCCCCTCTCCCGAAGGACTTGGGGCAGTGAACAGCCAAGATTAAGAAACATCCAATACAAACATTAAAATGCATTTAAAACAAAATTAAATCCAATGGCTTTCCCCAATTTAAAACCCCTTACCCATAAAATTCACCAATAAAAAATTCTAAGCCAGCCCGGCTTGCTGAAATAAAAACATTTTCAGAGCCCAGCGAAAGGTTCAGAGGTCCGGGATCAGTCGTATCCCTGGGGGTAGCTCATTCCAGAGGGCGGGTGACCCCACAGAGAAGGCTCTTCCACAGGGGGTCACCAGTCGACATTGCCTGACCGATGGCACCCTGAGGAGACCCTCTCTGTGGGAGCGTATTGGCCGGTGGGAGGTTATTGGTGGCAGAAGGTGGTCTCATAAATAACCGGGCCCTAAGCCATGGAGCACTTTGAAGATGAGAACCAGTACCTTGAAGTGCACCCGGAAGACCACTGGAAGCCAATGCAGCTCACGCAGGAGAGGTGTTACATGGGAGCGCCATGTCGCCCCCATAAGTACCCGCGCAGCTGCATTCTGCACCAGTTGGAGCCCCCGGGTGCTCCTCAAGGGGAGCCCCATGTAGAGAGCATTGCAGTAGTCCAGGTGGGAAGTGACGAGGCCATGAGTGACCGTGCATAAGGAGTCCCGATCCAGAAAGGGGCGCAACTGGCGTATCAGGTGAACCTGATAGAAAGCCCCCCTGGCCACGGCCGTCATATGCTCTTCTAAAGACAGCCGTGCATCCAGGAGGACATCCAAGTTACGCGCCCTCTCCATGGGGGCCAATGTCTCGCCCCCAATAGCCAGCGATGGCACCAGCTGGCTATATCGGGACGCTGGCAACCACAGCCACTCAGTCTTGGAGGGGTTGAGTCGGAGCCTGTTCCTCCCCATCCAGACCCGCATGGCCTCCAGGCACTGGGACATCACATCAAGGACATCGTTGGGGTGGTCTGGGGTGGAGATGTACAGCTGAGTGTCATCAGCGTACAGATGGCACTACACCCCAAAACCACGGATGATCTCACCCAGCGACTTCACATAAATGTTGAACAGGAGAGGCGAGAGGACCGACCCTTACGGCACCCTACAAACCAGGTGCCTTGAGGTCGACCTCTGCCCCCCAGCCAACACGGACTGTGACCAGTCGGAGAGATAGGAGGAGAACCATCGTAAAATGGTGCCTCCCACTCCCAACCCCTCCAACCGGCGCAGCATAATACCATGGTCGATGGTATCAAAAGCCGCTGAGAGGTCTAATAGGACCAGAACAGAGGAGCAACCCCTGTCCCGAGCCCTCCAGAGATCATCAACCAACGCGACCAATGCCGTTTCTGTGCTGTACCCAGGCCTGAAGCCGGACTGGAATGGATCTAGATAGACGGTTTAATCCAGGTACTGCAGGAGCTGTCGCGCCACCACACTCTCAACAACCTTTGCCAGAAAGCGAAGGTTGGAAACTGGACGATAGTTTGCCAAAACAGCTGGGTCCAGAGAGGGCTTCTTGAGGAGGGGCCTCACCACCGCCTCTTTCAAGGCAGGAGGCAAGAAACCCTCACTCAAAGAAGCGTTTATAATCCTCTGGAGCCAGCTTCGTGTAACCTCCCAAGTAGCCAGCACCAACCAAGAGGGACACGGGTCCAATAAACATGTGGTTGCGTTCAACCTCCCCAGCATCCTGTCCACGTCCTCGGGGGTCACAGGGTCAAACTCATCCCAGATAACATTCTCAAGACACACCTCGGACAACCCGCCTGGATCCACCCAGTCAGAGTCCAGACCTTCCCGAATTTGAGCAACTTTATCGTGCAGATAATGCGCAAAATCCTCAGCATGTCCTTGCAAGGGGTCTTCCTGCGCTCCCAGATGGAGAAGGGAGCGGGTCACCCTAAACAAGGCAGCTGGGCGATTATCTGCCGATGCGATAAGAGCGGAAAAGTAGTTACACTTTGCCACTTTTATCGCCACTAAGTAGGTCTTGATATAAGACCTCACTAGTCTATGGTCAGATTCGGAATGACTAGCCCTCCAACTGCTCTCTAGGCATCTTTTCCAGCGCTTCATCCCTCTCAGCTCCTCGGACAACCAAGGAGCTGGGTAGATTCGGCGCCGGGTCAGAGGCCGCAAAGGCACGACCTGATCTAAAGCACCGGCGGCCGTCCTATCCCAGGCGGCCACCAGGTCTTCTGTCGAGTCGCGAGCCAGAGTCTCAGGAAATGGCCCATGCTCCATCTGGAACCTATCAGGATCCATCAGGCGCCTGGGGCGGAACCACCTCGTTGGTTCCACCTCCCTGCGGTGGGGTGTAGCGGTCAGGAAGTCAAGTGTAAGGAGAGAATGGTCTGACCATGACAAGGGTTCAATGACTATATTCCCTGTATCTAGGCCATTCAACCACTGACCAGAGACGAAAACCAGGTCCAGCGTGTTTCCTCCTGTGTGAGTGGGGCCCTGAATTAACTGGGTCAGGTCCATGGCCATCATGGAAGCCATGAACTCCCGAGCCACCTCAGATGCTTCACTGATGGACAGCAGGTTGAAATCCCTCATGACTAAAAGCCTGGGGGTATCAACCGCCACCCCAGCTATAACATTGAGGAGCTCGGGCAGGGTCGCTGCCACACAACAAGGAGCCAGATATGCAACCAGCAAGCCCATCTGCCTCCCATGGCCTCACTTCACAAGGAGAAACTCATAGCCGGCTATCTGAGGTACAGTGGCCTCTCTAGGATCAAGACCTTCCTTTACAATAACCGCCACCAGCCCACACCTACCCTGGGCCCTCAGCTGATGAAATGTGCAGAAACCCGGTGGGCACATTTCTACAAGGGGGACCCCCCCTCGAGGCCCAACCAGGTCTCTGTAATACCCGCCAGGTCCGCTCCCCCCTCCTGAATCAGCTCACAAATGAGGGGGGCTTTATTAACCATGGACCTGGCGTTGCACAACATTAGCCTAAGACCCAGGCTCTGAGGCTCTGGACAACCCAGGGAATGAGAAGAGCATTGGGAGCTGTAGCACATCACCGCTTGAAGACAGCAGGTGCATGATATCATTCCCCCATCCTCTTTTGATTCAACTTTGAGACTACTGGAAGCATTTATTTGTTTAGAAAATGTATATGGCTGCCCACTCACTCTCCGTAACTCTGGGCAGCTTTAAAAAAACTAAAAACCTGTATACAACAATAAAAAAAAAAATCCTCCCCCCACCCCTAACAGCAATCAGTCAAATAAATCACTTGATTGGCTCCAGCCCACTCTGGGTTCCCCAGGCCCATTGGCAAAACCAGGTCTTCAGGGCCTCACGAAAGAGTGTCAAAGTGGGGGCTAGTCTAATTTAGCTCATCATTGGTGACTATAAGATCTAATTTTTGTTAATTATATTTTGTAGTTTATATACATCTGAATCAATAGAGTAACAGAGTTGGAAGGGACTTTGGGGGTCTTCTAGTCCAACCCCTACTCAAGGAGATCATCTTAAACCATTCTAGACAAATGGCTGCCCAGTTTCTTCTTAAAAGCCTCCAGGGATGGAGCAACCACAACTTCTGAAGGCAAGCTGTTCCACTGTTAATTGTTCTCACATTTAGGAAATTTCTCCTTAGTTCTAGGTTGCTTTTCTCCTTGATTAATTTCCATCCATTTTTTCTTGTCTTGCCTTCTGATGCTTTGAAAATAGGTTAGCCCCCCTCTTCTTTGTGGTATCCCCTCAAGTATTGAAATACTACTATTATGTCAACCGTAGTCCTTTTTTTCACTAGACTAGAGAAACCCAATTCCTGTAATCGTTCTTCACATATTTTAGCCTCTATCTCCCTAATCTTTGTTGTTCTTCTCTGCACTCTTTCCAGAATTTTCAATTCAGTGAAAAAAGAAATATTTGAGAACACAAAGGGAAATAACTTACTAAACCATATTATTATAGAAATACTAAGGGAATCTAATAATGCTAGGCTTTCCAGGCTTTTCTCTTTGTTTTATCTCATATTCTTACCAATCCCTTTATTTTGGACGATTTATCATTTAACAGCTTGAATGAAAATTTCCATGCATTTTCCATTTTCCTTTCTCCTAATATATATATTTGCATGTGCTTGTTGCTGACACCTACATTTTTGCAAGAAGCCTACATAAGTCAGTGGAGTTTTTCATTTTATTTTTTACAAGCACATATATTTATACAGCATTTCTCCTTAGCAACTACCATCACAGAATGCAAAGAAATGCAAATTAAGATATTTTGGATGGTGTTTTATTTCAAAAGTGTGAAATGGGGAATGTTGGGTTACACATATGTAGAACAAACAGGTTTTTTTTCCACATCAGAAGTGTTTTACCATATGTGAAGACTTAATTCTGCTCTTGTGCCTGGGCAATCTGACATAGATTCTAATAATATTAGTATTTCTGCAAGCATAGCAGCAAAGAAACAAGTGTGAAGATGTGATGGGAAGGAAATACAATTTGAAGATGCTGAAAATAGCAGCCCATTCACCCTCCCCATCCTTTTATTACACCAAAAAGCCTTAATAACCTAAAGCTTCATACAGTCTTCAGAGATGTTTTTGGAATTGAATCAATGAGAAGGATGTGAACAGAAAATTATAACCATTTAGAGGAACATTAGAAGAAAGGAAATTGGATTTACTTGGCATAGTGTTCCCTTGTCAAAGGAATGCACAGAGAACAAATGAGTCCTGAGCCTGCCGAGCATTCCAACTTTGGCTTTTAGAATCAGTTTATCAAAACGAAGTAAGAACACGTTTTAAATATATGGTCTTTGGGTTTGGGTATTAGTCATTTAGCATAAAAGAAGTAATTTTTTAGATGGATTACCACATGAGGGTTCAAAATCAATATATACTTGAGCAGAAATATGTAGGTATATGTTGATAAATCAGGGATATTAAAACAGAATATTCCATTCAGGGGGAAATGTGGGTACCGGTAAAAGTAGACTTTCAAATTAAAGTTTCAAGTTATGGCTCTCAGATTGGACAACTGGGGAAACTAACCAAATAATCAAGATACATATTTATACAGAAACTGATTATCATTTGCATACAATAAACTTGCGCGCGTACACACACACGCTTCAAACTACAATTTTGATAAATAAAGCTCAATAACTTTAACAATTTGTAAGCCAATATTCCTAAAGCTTTTGTTGCCATTTATTATTTATAGCAGCTCTTTTTACAGTAAACAGTTTGCTTTTCATTTTATTTCCACTTTTTGGCCATTAGTGCTTTACCTCTTGATCAGGAGTTCTGGGATTTCTTTCTTCTTTTATTTTTTTTTAACTACTATGTTCCATGCCCTGGAATTGTTTAGAAAGCCCTGAACTAAATCATCTCCAACAGGTGGCTCTCTAGAATGCTCTGATACTTTTGATAGGCTGTTCTGCTGCTTAACAGCTCTTAACATCAGCAAATTTCACCTAATGTTCAGTCCAAAGCATTTGTTTAGATCTACCATATCTGGGCTGAAAAACTCCAGATATCCAACAGATGACAGAAGAGACACACAAAACTCTTAACTCATTGTCCCAGCTAATGGCCATCCAGACTTTTGCAGCCCAGATTTAGTTTAGTTTTAGTTTTAGTTTTATTAAATTTATATACCGCCCTTCTCCTGAAGGACTCAGGGCGGTGTATAGCCAGGATAAAAAAACCAACAATATAAAAGTTAAAAAACAATTTAAAATTATTAAATAGTTTGGCCCATAATATAAAATAACATAAAATAACCCATTAAAAATAATATTTTAGGCCAGCCCTGCTTGATGAAATAATAGTGTTTTAAGGGCGCGGCGAAAGGTACGAAGGTCGGGAATCCGACGAATCTCCGGGGGCAGCTCGTTCCAGAGGGTAGGTACCCCCACAGAGAAGGCTCTCCCCCTGGGGGTTGCCAGTCGACACTGTCTAACCGACGGCACCCTGAGGAGACCCTCTCTGTGGGAGCATATGGTTGGTGGGAAGCTATCAGAGGCAGAAGGTGGTCTCGTAAGTACCCAGGTCCTATGCCATGGAGCACTTTAAAGGTGGTGACCAACATCTTGAATCATACCCGGAAAACCACCGGGAGCCAGTGCAGCTCATGCAGGAATGGTGTTACATGGGAGCATCGAATCACCCCCATAATCACCTGCGCGGCCGTATTCTGGACCAGCTGAAGCCTCCAGGTGCTCTTCAAGGGGAGCCCCATGTAGAGAGCGTTACAGTAGTCCAGACAGGAAGTGATGAGGGCATGAGTGACCGTGCGCAAGGCATCCCAGTCCAGAAAGGGACGCAACTGGTGGATCAGGTGAATCTGATAAAAAGCCCCCCTGGCCACAGCCATCAGATGGTCCTCTAAAGACAGCTGTGAGTCCAGCAGGACATCCAAGTTGTGAGCCCTCTCTGAGGGGGCCAAGATCTCACCCCCTATAGTCAGTGATGGAACCAACTGACTATGATGGGACGCCGGAAACCACAGCCACTCGGTCTTGGAAGGGTTGAGTCTGAGCTTGTTTCTCCCCATCCAGATCCGTAGGGCCTCCAGGCACCGGGTCATCACTTCAAGGGCATCATTGGGGTGGCCCGAGGTGGAAATGTACAACTGAGTATCATCAGCGTACTGATGGAAAAGTGAAAATGATAGTAAAGTCAAATGGTGACTAAAGATTAAGATCACTTCTATCCAATGCCAGCAGAGTGATTAATAAGTTTGATTAGCAATGTTTCACATGCCTTAATTCGCCAAGATAACTGTGAAGTTTATTCCCACTTGTAATGTTCCTTTTTGTACTTTCAATATGGTTTTGTTTTGCTTTTATGAAACTATAATCACCCTTGTCATTTCTACATTCGTGAATTATTATTCTGGTGACTGCTATTAGAATTTCTCTACTGAATCTCTGCAAGTAGCATTTTATGTTTAATATAAAACACAGTTAAGTATTGGTAACATTAAGCAGTATGTGTGAGTGATATTTAGCCGCTAAAAGCACTATCACATGTGACAATGGTGCTTATAAGTTTCTGAAGTGCTAAAATTATGGTGTAAGAAGTGGCTATTGTAACTAGTGTGTGTGAGGATATTGCTGAAGAGCGTATTACTTCCCTACACAGCAACGGTTCTCATAAATGTAAAGAGTGGAGAGGCACAATTTGACATTACTTAGTAGTGTGTACATTTATTAGCAGTACTTACATCATGAAGTCTTTTTATTCTGAGCAACTTAGATGCACTATTGATGTCATGGTCACTATTATAGAGACATTGAAAGTTAGCACAGAAAAGCTCTTTAATACCAGTACTAGTCAACTCATTTTACCTGTTCCTTATTCTGTTTGTATAATACTGCTATTTTTATATCCCAAAGTTTCATAACATAGAGCAGCCTACCATCCAATATGAATAGTATAATTTAATTGAATAATTGGTTGAAATGTTAATTTTGCTTACAAATAGAGGGTACCCAGGCAGCAACTATCTTGATTGGCTAGATTCTAAGCAGCGGCACTGAGGATTCGTCAGAAATACGTGTCTAATCCATCATGGCTACTTTATACAACAAATGTGGCAAACCTTTTGCATTGCTTATTCCTTTGCATTTTAGTATTAAATTGACTACGGGCCTCACAGTTTATGGGTTGTTATTTTAGGATGTGAAATGTGTAATTGACAGGCTGGATTTTAACATAGATTTTATCTGTTATTATTTTATTCTGGAATTTTTAATTGGATATTCACTGAGTCTTTTTATTTGTTCTGGTCTCTGGTCTATGACTGCAATAAACTGAAACTTTCTTGATTATATTTTTTACCTTGAATATGATAACCATTGCAGTATGCCCTTGGTGGCTGAGTTCTTATTGTAACACATGCACTGAGTTGGATAAGTGATCATGATAACCTAGACACTGAATAGGTGCTACTGAAGAACAAATATAATATAGAAGCTTAGAACCTTTTATATTGCTGTCAGAAATAATCAAACATCTTGCCTATGTTTCAAATTGCATAATTATTCAGTTCTGCAAATTACAGTTTTATATTGAAACAGATACCTCATTGATTATTTATTTCTACAGATTCTCAGTAAAAAATTCTTTTCATTCTAGCCATGGAGAAAACTATTTTCACAAGAAACCTATATTTAAATATTTATGTCTCAGCAGTGTTTTCTTCATAGGCCTCCTTTGGATCTTTTAGCACTGCACCAATGTAACCCAATATATAACTTTTTTAAAATAAGAACGGTGTATTTTCTGTGTTATGCAGTTGTACTATTTTGCATGGGTAATTAAACACAATCTTGATACAAATTAAAAAAAGAGATATGACTACATTGAAACTTAAAGGTTAATGGTTTGTTCTTTTCATTTGTTTTCATTTATTTAAAATGAAGGTGTTTTACTTGAGAAAAAAAAAAAAGATCCCATGTTGAGAATGTTACACATTTTCTTCTTCAACCAGTCTTAACATCTCCCTAAAATGGAAATTCTTTGTAGGTGAAATGGAAAGTTTGCAAATCAGCTTTTCTGATGTTGGCAAGTTCAACTATAATAAGAAGTCTAAGAGAATATTAAAATAGGTGGTTGGATGTTTAGTTTCAGTTGCATTTCATTTTCCATGGTCTGTAAAGCAGGGGTGAAATCCAGCAGGTTCTGACAGGTTCTGGAGAACTGGTAGCGGAAATTTTGAGCAGTTTGGAGAACCGGAAAATATCACCTCTGGCTGGCCCCAGAGTGGGGTGGGAATGGAGATTTTGCAATATCCTTCCCCCAGGAGTGGAGAGGGAATGGAGATTTTGCAGCATCCTTCCCCTGCCAGCCCACCAAGCCACACTACGCCCACCAAGCCATGCCCACAGAACCGGTAGTAAAAAAAATTGGATTTCACCACTGCTGTAAAGCCTTGGCACTGTAGGACATTCTTTTTGAATTTGTCTGAACTGAGTTGCTCATGCTTCTGCTCGGTCATATTTAGGAGATTTAGGAATAATGAATAACTCATTTTGCCATTTCTCCATTTATGAATTACTAGAAAACCCTGTGACTTGTTGGGACATTTTTTGAGAGAAAGAAGCAGCCTGATATGACCAGAATGAACTTTAAATATTAGGTTGATCATATTTTTATTTATCCTATTGCTGAATGGTACTATGATCATCTAAGAAGAGTATGTATCACAAATAGGAAAATAATTGTAGTGGCAAACAAACTTCAATAATAAGTCAATATTTACCTAAACAGATAAACAAAATGATCACAGGTGGACAAAAAGTAGTGGGAGTGGGAGTGGGAGTGACATCCAACTTCCTGCTGACTTCCCTATTGACTTTGCTGGTGGGAAACTGGCAAGGAGCTTCAGAAATCAATACTGAATGTGGGAATGCTTCAATGGCCACAACTATGCAAATAAAATTGGTCTGAACATTGTGTACATTTCAATTCCATAGGAGTAATAGGTGCCCAGTTTATTACACATTTTTTAAGTTAGCAGGCTTTAGATACCTTGGTTAAAATATTGTTGTAATATAATGTAATAAGGAG
Source organism: Pantherophis guttatus (assembly GCF_059756535.1). Lineage (NCBI taxonomy): Eukaryota > Metazoa > Chordata > Lepidosauria > Squamata > Colubridae > Pantherophis > Pantherophis guttatus. The sequence continues at coordinate 45,611,409 of NC_142069.1, read as the reverse complement.
CATTACAATATAACGAATCATATTGGTGCAGTGATTAGTAGTATTGCAGGCTGACTGCCAACTGCCAGGAGTTCAGTCCTGACCAGCTCAAGGTTGACTCATCCTTCCATCCTTCCAAGGTCAGTAAAATGAGGATTCAGATTATTAGGGAAAATATGCTTAGAGAAGGCATATAAGTGCTATTGTTTTAATGGGTTATAATCCACAGTCTTTCTGACCTGGAATCTGACAATGTTTGCTCAGCTGAGCATATGCTTTAGAATGGTCAGCCTCAGAAAACAGGGAGCCAGGATTCAGTGGAAGATGATCAGCCATAGGCATCTCTTGTTTAGCTGAAGCAGTAGGATGACAAGGCATACACCTCAAGCCTCAGGTCTAGGTGAATCCAGAGACAAGCAGAACAATGTTCCTCAATGAGATTTCTCATTAAACAAAGGGTGAGCCATGTGTAATTGTAGCTAGCTGGCTCCAGAGATTTAGATAGCTCTTTTACTTCCAGTCTTTGTTGGAGGTAACTGTTTGATTTTCCATTTCTTGCATCTTGTTTCTGCTTCTTGTTTGTGACTCTTGACCATTGGACCAGCTGTCTACTCAATTTGGCATCCTGTGACTCTTGGAATGTATTTGGATTACACTATTGTTTCTTAGACTGTATTTGCCTCTCTTGAATGCTAGACATTTGATTCACATTATTGTCTGCTGTTATCTGCCTAAAACTGCAGTAAATCTGTCAGCTTTGAAAGACATATTTCTGTGTGCATATCAACAACCTTGAAACAGAACATAAATATAAACAGCCTCAACACTGTTGGGGCTAACTTGAAGAGACAAACAAACAGATAAACACCATGAGAGTTTTAGTACTATATAGATTAGATCTTGTTGAATTACTCACTTATTCCAAATGTCCTGTACTTAATTTCTTTCTAAAGTGTATGTATAGTTCTGAGTTGTTTTCATGGTATGTTTGCCTTGAATTTTTTTTAAAAAAAAGACATATCTATTATGTTTAGCATTTGAAAGACCATTTAAGTCATCAAGTCCAACTTTGGATGCCACATACTGAAAGTATATTCTGAAAAAGAATATCTAACCTTGACTGTCCAACCCAATACCACTGAAAAAGAAAAAAAGAAATCCAAGAAGAAACCAGCATGGTTGCACAAAGATCTCTCTGATAAACTGAAAGACAAAAAGGACAAATACAAAAAATGTAAAGAGGGACACATAACCAAGTCAAAATATCAGCAAATAGCCCGAATCTGCAAAGGTGAAGTCAGGAAAGCAAAGCTCAAAATGAACAAATACTTGCAACAAAAGTCAAAGATAATAAAAAAGAAGTTTCTTTCAACATATAAACAACAAGAAAAAAGTCAAGGAAACAGTTGGTCCTCTAAAGAGAGAAGACAGCACAGAAGTAACAGGCAGCAGAGAGAAAACAGAGCTGCTTAACTCATTCTTTGCATCAGTCTTCATGTAAAAATAAATTATAGCCCAATCTACCAAAGCATAACTGTAAAAGACTAGAAATAAAAATTAAAAAAGCAAGAAAATGGTAAAAGAACACCTGTCTGATCTTGATGAACATAAATCACCGGGACTTTTTGAGCTACTGTACAACCCAGAGTTCTGAAGGAGATGGCAGATGTTATCTCAGAACCATTGTACCATATCTTCCAAAAATTCTGGAGCACTGGGGAATTACCAGACAAATGGAAAAGAGCTGATGTGGTTCCCATCTTCAAAAAAGGAAAAATAAAAACCCAGGAAACTAAAGATCAATTAGCCTAACATCAATACCTGGGAAGATACTGGAAAAAATAATCAGAAAACAGGCCTGCAAAGAACTTTATTTGTCTAGAAACAAAGTTATATGTAGAAGCCAAAGTGGTTTTGTTAAAAGCAGATCATCCCAAACCAATCTTATTTCATTCTTTGACAAAGTGACTAAATTAATAGACCAGCAAAGTGATGTGGACATAATATACTTAGACTTCATTAAGGCATTTGACAAAGTAGACTACAACCTATTTCTTGGTAAACTAAAAAAAGTGAGATAGATAGTATCACCACCTGATGGATTTGTAACTTGCTGACAAATCATACTCAACGAGTAGTCCTTAATGGTACTACACAGGGGTGAAATGCTCCCAGTTCAGACCGGATTGGCCGATCCGGTAGTGATGATGGCTGGTGGTTCAGAGAACTGGTAGCGATGGCGGCGCGAGGCTCCGCCCACCCACCCAATCATGGTTACTTCCTGCTTTTACTTCCAGAGAACTGGTAGTAAAAAAATGCTTAAAAAGTTAAAAAAAAGTTCCGATGATCAGCTGAGCAATGCCCCATCGTGGGAACTTTTTTTTTTTTTTTTACTTTTAAAGCATTTTTTTCTACCGGTTCCAGAGAAACAAAGCGCTCGGCTGCTCTCCCTTTTCACTCACCCCGAGCTTCCTGCTGTGGATTTTCATGCCTTGCTTCACACGCCCAGGATTGTCGCCCTCGTCTTCTTCTTCCTCCTCCTCCTCTCCAAGTGGAAAAACGCCAGAAGCAAGTTCAAGAAGAAATGCTTGCTTGCTCCTGATCTTTTTCCATTTGTAAGGAAGCTTTCGTACCTGTGAAGGCAAGTCTGGCTTCCTGTGCTGCTCGCTAAAAACCTCACCAGTACTGCTGTGCACGCAGCTTGTGTGTGTCTGTGTGTGTCTTTTTGCTCCTGGTCTTTGGCAGCAGCCTGTGCCTGTCATCCCATCCCCGGTCGGCTGAACCAGAGTTGGGGAATTCACCCCTTCAATCCACCCCCGCCTTCATTCCTCTTTTCTTTGGAGGCCAACCTGAAGGAGCCCCAAGTCATTCTAAAGGTCTTTTAAAGCCTCTCTCTCTCTCTCTCTCTCTCTCTCTCTCTCTCTCTCTCTCTCTCTCTCTCTCTCTCTCTCTCTCTCTCTCTCTCTGTGTGTGTGTGTGTGTGTGTGCTGCACTGAATGTTGGTGCGGAGGCAGGGAGGGGGAGGGAAATGACCCTTCCAATCCACCCCCGCCTTCATTCAAAGTTCTTTTAAAGCCTGTGTGTGTGTGTTTGCTCCTGGTCTTCGCAGCAGCCCAAGCCCGACATACACACACACACACACACACACAAGCCCCGCGCACCGCGGAACTGGTGAGATTTTTAGCGCAGGAAGCGAGACCTGCCTTCACAGGTACAAAAGCTTCCTTACAAATGGAAAAAGGCCAGGAGCAAGCAAGCACTTCTTTTTGCACTTGCTCCTGGCATTTTTCCACTTGGAGAGGAGGAGGAAGAAGAAGACGATGATGACAATCCTGGGCGCGTGAAGCAAGGCATGAAAATCCGCAACAGGAAGCTTGGGGTGAGTGAAAAGGGGGAGCAGCCCAGCACTTTGTTTCTCTTTCTCCCCCCCCCCTCATCATCTCCCAGACTGGGTGGCTGAGATAGGAAGGCTTGCAATCTTTGGGGCTAGGAGGCGTTGGATCTGGCTTGGTGCGAGAGGCCAGGCTGGTCAGGTGCTGATCATCAGAATTTTTTTTTTTACTTTTTAAAGCATTTTTTACTAGTTAAAAATGCTTTAAAACGTTAAAAAAAAATGGCCACGCCCACCTAGTCACATGACCACCACTAAGCCACGCCCACCAAGCCACGCCCACAGAACTGGTGGCAAAAAAAAATTAGATTTCACCCCTGGTACTACATCTAAGTGAGGGAAGTTAGCAGTGGGGAACCACAAGGTTCTGTCTTAGGTCCAGAACTCTTCAATATCTTCCTAAATGATTTAGATGAAGGAATAGAAAGGGAACTTATTAAATTTGCAGATGACACTAAACTGACAGGAATAGCCATCACCCCAGAAAACAAACTTTGGATCCAAAAAGATCTTGACAGACTTGAACAATGAAAACAATAACAATAACATGAAATTTAATGTGGTCAAAATTTTACATCTAGGCAGGAAAAACCAAAGATACAAGTTCAGATTAGGTGAAATCTAGCTCAAAAACAGTAACTGTGAGAGGGACCTTGGAGTTCTAGTGGATGATCACTTAAACATGAGCCAGCAGTGTGTGGCAGCAGCCAAAAAGCTAACAGAGGCATAGAATCACAATCACATGAATAGTAATACTGCTTAATAAAGCCTTAGTAAGACCACACCTGGAATTACAAAAAAGATGCTGAGTCTTTGGAAAAAGTGCAAAGAGTAGCAACTAAGATGATTAAAGGCCTGGAGACAAAAACATATGAAGAACGGTTGCAGGAATTGAGTATGGCCAGTCTAGAGAAAAGAAGAAGAAGGGGTGACATGATAGCAATATTCCAGTGTTTGAGGGGCTACCACAAAGAATTTATTTTCCAAAGCACCAGAAGACAAGACAAAAAACAATGGATGGAAACTAATCAAGGAGAGAAGCAACCTGGAATTAAGGACAAACTTCCTAACTGTGAAAACAATTAACTAGTGGAACAGTTTGCCTTCAGAAGTTGTAGGTGCTTTATCATTGGGTTTTTTTTTTAAAGAAAAGTCTAGACAGCCACCTGTCTGAAATGATATAGGCTCTCCTGCTTGAGCAGGGATTTGAACTAGAAGACCTCCAAGGTCCCTTCCAGCTCTATTCTGATTGACTGGTTGACTGAATCCATCATTAAAGGGGAGCCTACCACCACTCTGAGTAGTTGATTCCACTATTCTACTAGGATTTTTTTTCTTAAAGTCCAAATAGAATCTGTGTCCCTATTAATTCAATTCAATGTATGATTTCTCCTGTATCTTTAAATATTCCTAATTCTCTCTCTCCCTCCCTCCCTCTCTCTCTCTGTCCCCCTCCCCCTCCCCACACAGAGTGTGATTGGACCAAGGTCATCCGGCTAGTTTTGTGTCTAAGGCAGGAATAGCAGTTTCTTTTATGCGATATTCATAGGTTTCAACTTTTTTTTTTCTTTCATGCACCTTTGATTAATTGCAGAGACTTTATGGTTTTTAAATCTGAGATAACTGAAAGCTAGGCTAGATGCATATTGGAATTGTCTGCCCCATCAAACATCCTGAGGATGACATATCAGCAATCACTTAGCTTTATTAAAGAAGGCAGAGCAAGAAGCATTGTTTAGACAAGGAAAGCCAGAGAAACAATTTAGAACACTGGGAGAAAAAAAAATAAGAAAGATGATTGGCTCAAGGTAGCAATCTGTCTATATAATCTGCCTAATGAGGGACACAAGAGCTAAACTATTTGGAATTTATGTGAATAAATGATTCATGAAAAAGTATGTCATTTTAACATTGAATGGAGCTGAGAGCTAGATAAAATCAGTGAAAAGAAGGCAAACAAAACCTGGTTTTTCTTTTTCTCTCATTTTGACAATTCAGAAACACAGTCCATTCAGACAACTCCAACCTTAACTGACGTCAGATAAAAGGCTTCATTCTGCTGTATGACAGTCAAGCTTTGGTTACACCTAATAACACAGCTAATGCACATTATTAATTCTTCGAAAACATGCTTTAAAAAATTATATTTATTACTCTGTTCCATCTAAAACTAGGTAAGATATATTAAATGTGGAAAATATGAAACGAGGCAACTTCTGCTGAAAAGGGAATAAAGTAAAAAGAATGCTACAATTCTGAATCTATTGATTTCTAATTCTGCAGGGTTTCTGTTTAAGTAGACAAGGAAGCTCCCCAATGCAGACAATTACGCTGTAGTTGTGAACACCAGTGATTGTTACTATAATCAGCCCATTAGGGAATGATACAAGTGCTACTTTTTGGGGATGATACAATCCAAATTGCCCCTGAAAGTTGGTTTATCACACCTAGGATTTTCTATCCTATGTTTAGACTTTGTTACTTATATTTTATAGATTAACCAAAGTAAGCAAGAAAGGGTGTGTCAAATAGATGGTATCTTTTTTTGGGTGTGTGTATGGATTTCTGGAAGAGAAGAGAGATGGATCATTTGATACATCCAGAAAATAGAATGAAAATTATTTTAGACATGCCTATATTTATTGATTTGCAGTTTTTGTTCTATTTCATTTTGTGCTGTGAGAATTCACAGTTGCCCCTGAGAACATTCTCTCATCCATATCATATATACCATACCATATCAATGTTCATAAAAGAAATAAGGGGATACACATCAGGAATTATCTACACAATATCACTGTCTACCTTTCAGACACTGTAAGAATCCTCCAGATACAATTGAGTTCTGGTGAGAATAGCAATAGGGAGATAATCATCTATTAGTAAATTAAGTGACAGCTAGTAGCTCTAGTTACCCAGTGTGTGTGACATCACTACTCTGCAAGTTGCATTGGCTTCTGGTTTGCTTCTGGTGCCTTGAATTGCACTGGTTCTCACTCTTAAAGCTTGGTGCTGGGTTATTATAAGACCATCTCTCCCCAATTACCTGCCCACCAAGAGGGGTACATTTCTAGTACCATTAGTGAAGGAGTGTTCTGTGCTGTCTATTTAATTTAATATCTTTTCAGTAGCGAGCCTATCAGTGTATAGAAATGTGGTGGAATGTGCATTTGTAGAAGGAGAATGAAGATTTTGTCAACTCAGAGCTTCCCAGAAAGAGGCCCAGAGTCTGCACAGTCCCAAGCTGGACTGTGGGACAGGGGAAGGAGGTTTAGAGTAACCACTTTCTAGAATCTCCTCTTGGGATATAACAAGTAGCTTGGAAAGTTATGGCTTTAGTTTGTCAAGATTCTGTTAGGTGTAAGCAAATAAGGGATTGGCTCACATTGGGATCACACTGTCTAACCTCTGAGATTGAGATTGACAAGCAAATAGTCTACAAAACAGAGTAAAGATAACCATGCTCTGACAATTGACTGTGTATGTTGTAAAGTTTGGGTTACTCCCTCTCGCATAAGCACTGACTGATTAAAAGCATATTTAATGTATTTTTCCTGCCACCATTGAAATAAATACCATTGAAAGAAATGCATTGTCTTTTTTATTTTTATATTTTTCTTGTGTGCAGTATCTAATTTTGAAAGTACCCCCATTACCAAAGAATGTAGTGTTTTGATAGGACATAAATTGTTCTGTTTTATGGTTTGCCCTGTAAGTACTACATGCTTCTCTACATGGATTAGAGTGCTGCAGAAAGCTTCTTTAATAGCCACTATATGGGCAGAAACTGACCAAATGTCAGTTTTGATTTAGCCTAGCCTGGTTTTTCAAATATGCCTTTGTGCCCTCAAAATAAGTGAAAAATTGCTCATTAAATCTGCAAAAAGATTCTTCGGCTGACCCACTTTTTGACCTATTCAGAGTTCAAATGTGTAGTGTTGACAATGTCAATTAGGGGTGTATTTCAAAGGAAACTCTGTGGAATTTAGCCTGGTAGCATCCATTAGGATGAAATCTCCACACTCTCAGATGTGATCTTATGAGCATATGCTCTGGCAAAAAGAGAGAAGGAGTGAGTTGGTTCTTAAAAGAATCTCTACATATATTCAAGGATTTTCCTTTGTGGAATTTCTATCTAAAATATAGATTCTGTTCAAACCTGCCAACAGCTAATTCTGCCTCTTCTCATATTTACTTGATGCTTTCCTCAAAGCTGTGCAAAGCTGGGGGAAGAATAGATTTTAAAATTATTTTTAAAAATATTTAGAGACAACCTTTTAGCAAACAAAGGCAGTTTAGTAGCATATGGAAATCAAAGTTAAAACGTTTCCCAATCCATAAGCCAGTTTATGGTTTACTTTAAATAATTAATAAAAAAAATAATAGCTAGGGTATCAGGAAGGAGCTTTAGGTAAAACCAAAGGCTTGAGTATGATCAGGCTATTTTCTTTCTATTTTCTGGGAAAAAAAGCAAAGTAGGAAGATCTTTTCTTGGAAAAAGATTTCCTGTCTTGGTTTTCACCATTTCAGATGCCTACTTTCAAAATTACTATGTCAAATGTGACCTCAACAAAAAGTTAGCATTTATAAAATACCTTGCTCACTTACAGTTATGCCTATAGAGGAAAAACAAACTACTCATGTGCCTAGATCTTACACAGAAAGACGGTAGCTAAAATGAAAGGTGGAATGCCAATTCATTTACTACATGAACATTCTATGCATAAACTGCACACCGTAGTGAATGGGGATGCAAATCTACTTGGAGATGTTAAGTTGGATGCCCTTTTTTAAGTGGTCTTTTTATTACCTGGTTCTCAACACCCATGAACATTGCCTATGTAAAATGGAAGATCAAATTTTGATCATCAAAAACAAAGTATTGTTGTAGAGTCCTTAGCCGTTAGCCAAGCTGAGAGAGCACCAAGGACTCTACAGTTCAACTCTCTTCTATTCAAAGTGTTACCATTGTCATTGTTAGACAACATTAGACTGTGAGTGTAATTTGCTTAAGAAAAATCTTTTCCCTCCAACTAAATTATAGTTATGGGAGAAGTAATATTTAATAAGGAGCACCTAAACAGTGCAATAGGTTGTTCAGAATAAGAAACATGCATTCCAAATTAAAGCCCTTTAAAACTTCTGCATGCAGAAAGGTTGTAAAGGAATTCTTTACATCTTTTCTGTTTCTAAGAAAAATTGTAGGGTGACCATGTCTTTTAGTCCCAGTGACAATATTTCAAATAAATATATTATCTTATTCTCATACTAATTTAGTACCACTCAAAGAAACTGAGTAAACATAATTTATTTTCATTTTGTGCTTGTTAGATCCAATATATTTATTTGACATGAAGTGTACACTTTGGCTGTGACTGCTCACACCTAATGACTAATTCATTGACTGGAACATGTTCATTGATTGCTCTGTATCTACAGCAGGTCACAAAGTATACAACAGGAAAATGTGGAAACCTTCAAACTGAGTAAAGATTAGAGCATATTCACTATGAGGGCTGAAGCTGGTAGGGCCAGAATCAAAGAGCCTGAGACCACATAGAATTTTTATCAATATATATTTTATGGTCCTCTGTATCAAAGGCCAAGAAATGAATGGCAAGAGAGCATTATCCATAAGGGAGAAAGAGAGAGGGGGAAGGAAGGAGAGAGAGGGGGAGGGAGGGAGGGAGGAAGAGAGAGAGAGAGAGAGAGAGAGAGAGAGAGAGAGAGAGAGAGAGAGAGAGAGATGCAATAAAAGCATCATCTGAATCTTGACTTTCATTTTTCTCTGTTAGCTTATTAGTTCTGGTTAAATTTCTAAAGAGAGATTTCCTGCCATGTTATAAGGGAAGTTCGGATACCCACTTGTTTCTCTGTCCAACGTCTAACCATGGTATGAGATCCATTAGGTTCTCAATTTGCATGGTGAACACTGTTTATATGTAAACAATTCTCCTTCAGACTTCCCACTTGGAAAGTTGTAATGAAAGCGGGGTAATGAACCTCATGCACCATCCCATTCCTATCCAGTATGTCTCTATATGTTCAGGTGAATATCTCAAGCCTCTGTATTGTATGCCACTTTACAAAAACTTAGATCCTGCTACTTTCAGAATAGGACAAAAGGAAGAAAATATATTGCCCATGAAATGCTGCTGGTCATCATAAGGAATGCTTGTGGACATATTATATTCTGGCTGTTGTTTAATTGGGCTGCTCTAGTCATAAAATCATAGGTAAAACTACTAATGGAAGAACTTGTAAATGTTGTTACAAAATTATAATTTCACAAAATATGTTGAATTATGGCACAGTTTAATAGATTAACAGATCCATTGGGAATTATGAATTCATGAGTAATAATTTTAAAATATAACAAATAATTGTTTAGTTGAATTTATAAGATATTGCTGGGAAGTTTCAATTGGAGATGGGAGAGAGGGAGAGAGAGAGGGAGAGAGAGGGAGAGAGAGAGAGAGAGAGATGAAGACAAGATCCTGCAAGGGATGTAACATTGACAGATAGTTGAGGCTATGACTCCTAAACTAGGAAAGGAGTTCCAAAAGATCCCAGGAACAAGGTCAGAGCTCTCTGTACAGAAAAGTGAAGGTATCCTGTGGTATATAAGTGTACGTGCTATTGCTATTGCTGTTGCTGTTGCTGTGTGTGTGAGAGAGAGGGAGGGAGGGAGGGAGGGAGGGAGAGGGATGAAATCCAGCAGGTTCTGACAGATTCTGGAGAACCAGTAGCAGAAATTTTGAGCAGTTCAGAGAACCGGAAGCGGAAATTTTGATGCCATGCCCACCAAGCCACACCCCGCCCACCAAGCCACATCCACAGAACCGGTAGTAAAAAAAAAATTGGATTTCACCACTGAGAGGGAGAGGTAGTACAGGTGCCATTCAGTACACCTGATGATCATGCTTGTTTTCGCAGTGATTTTTTAAAAAATATACATGATTTAGCGTTATTCATAAGTAAAGTCCAATTTATTCAGGAATACTTGGTAGTATACAGAGGTGTCCAGTCTTAATAGCAGCCATTTTAGTTGCTAAGAAAATCCAAGGCTTCCCAAACATTTACTGAAATATTCATGTGAGTATTATGTTTTTATATAAAACATCTACTGAATCTACCTATGTACTGAGAGGTCTTTTCATTTGGAACCTGTTCTATGATTGTCTTTATTACTCTCAGCTGGAATCCCATGCAAATCACTTCTGTAATTCAGAAATGGCAGGCATAACCCAGTGAAACATTTTAACAGATTTATCATTGCTGCTACTTTATAAGTTACATTGCATAATTGTTCACCTTTAAAGTTTGCCTTTAAAATTCAAGACATTTTCCCAAATGGCTGCACAATGAAAAAGTTACACAATCTATCTGTCTGTCTGTCTGTAGGTACAAATGGTACAAGAGAAGTTCAGTAGTACTTTACATGTCATATGTGAAACTGGTTTCAATCATATACACTGAATTTTCCAAAATTGCACTATGGCAGCTAAATTGCACTCTCTCCATATTATTCATGGCATCAGAAAGATTTCTTTTAAACATGAAAAAATTATTGAAGGATGGAAGAAAACAAAATAAAAAATAGTAATAAAATACAAAATAGGCTCTGTTCTCTATATCACAAAATGAAAATTGATCTGTCAAAAGCCTCACATAGAATTTGCTTAAATGTCACTCCCACTTGCATTTCCTGCACTGTTTTTAAAGAGTACCTGAATGTTCATTTAGTTTTCTTTAGTGTTAACAAATATTCCAACAACTTTGTAGTGGGAAAGTCAGTTGCTGAAGTGTGAATTAGATGCTATGGTTGTTCAGAATATATAATATTATGAAGCATTAGAACTTACTTTTTGAATTTCTGTTTTAAATAACTCTATTTAGCATCCTTGAAATTCAGTTTTTTCCCTAATATTTTGGTGTTATCCACCTAGATTAAAAAAATGTTCTACAACTAGGTATTGGAAAATGCTGAACTAAGACTACCACTGTTACTTCTTCATCCTTGAACAATTCCTTTAAAGAGTCCTAGAGCAGTCATGGTGAACCTTTTCAGCACTGAGTGCCAAAAAGAAGTGCGTGTGTGTGGCACCAAGTGCTGAAAAAAGGAGCACTTCACGTGGCTCATCAGGGTTGCAACCAGGAAGCGGAACTGCCCAGGGGGCATATGTGCACCGAATAAGGTACTTCTGGTTTCCAGTGTGCACATGCCAGCCAGCAAGCCTTCCAGTTACTGCTGCGCATGCACACGTGCCAGTCAGCTGGCTGGTGCACATGCTCAAGCCAGAAAACGGAAGACCAGCTTTTCCAGTTTCTGGCACTACTGCATGCACAAAGGCCAGCTGATTGGCATGTGTGCATGCATGCCAGAAACCCAGAAGAGGAACGGGCAACACCGTGCTTGCCAGGCGACATGGCTCCCATGCCACTTTGGGCACGGGTGCCATAGGTTCGCCATCACGGTCCTAGAGCATGATTATCATTTTGCCATTTTGAAAAATATGAGTTTCCGTAGCTGAAGAAGCTAATGGAAAGATGGGTGAATTTGGTTCTTATAATCTACTATAAGGGCAAGTGGCATCAAGAAGAGTTCAACAGAGAAACAGAAAGCTTGGCAGAAATAGGCTGGGTCCCAGGAGAGAAACACAAGGAGAAGAGAGAGTTTCCTTCTCTTCCTTGAGTGTCAGCCAGTTGTTATAAAGAAGACTAAAGAAAGCATGGCCAAAAAATGGACAATTACAACCCATCATTCAGTTGTGCACAGAACTGGAGTTAAAGTAGCAAAAAAGGCAGCAAAAAGCTGAGAGACAGCACACCTATTGTGGGGGCTAGCACCCTAGTCAATGAGCCATGCTCATAGAGAAATATTGGAAATGTCTACAACTTAACAGATGTGGCTAGCCATAAAACGGAAAACTGCTAGACAGCCACATCAACAAAGTTGGTAAAAAGGATATGGCACTTCAACATAGACAATGCTACACTAAAGATAGATGGAAAGCTAATAAAATAAAGGGAGATAGAAAACAGATCATATGTTGAGAATGAAAGATAACATGAATTAATAGACTAAGGAGATAGGCTAGGCATTAGTTAAATCTCAAAGAAGCCTGCAACACTGGCAGTCTCCCCCAGTGGGTGCAGCTGGGCTTTTCAGCTAGGAATAACAGCTATTGATTGTATATTGACACAACAGCAGAAGTCATCTGTTCCCCTAATTGGAAAGTATTCTCTTCCATGACATTTTGAAAAGCCATTTTAAAATGTTGAATGAATACAGTCACTAAGTTATATTAGAAATTGATGGATGTGTCTTTTTTGCTTTCTATATTCTTTAGAATTTGGCAAGTAAAATTCATTACATCCTGTTTTATTACTTTGCATTAAGTAATAATCTGCTGCATGTCCACCTAATGCAAAGTACTACTTTCTATGGAGTTTTGTATGCAATGAGATTAAGGAAAAGCTGCCTCTGCTACACTTTTTACCCTGGTTATTCCAATATTAAATAGGCTACCACTACCTCACAAACTGCTAACAATAACAAGAATCACTTCTCCATTAGTTTGTTCCTCCCTTCCATTTTTCAATAGCAAATACAATGCAGGGTTCTTAATTTAAAGGCCTGTCAGTAATGAGCCTTACAAAAACCATTTTAAAGCAAACACTTGGTTTTCACAGTTGTAAAATATGTCTGGAAAACCTGGCTCATCAGAAAAACTGAAAGAGAACAAAATATTTTTAAATTATATAATGCTAAAAAAAAAATATTTATAATGCCCTGGCCTGAAAGAACAACAAATCATTCAGTACTAGATGAAGCAAAATCAGAAGCTCTAACAGTAAAGCTATAGCTTTGATATCCCCCACCCCCAATGTGAAGGCAACAGTCACTGGATAATAATCTGATACTTGGGGAAATTCAGGTGTTTGATAAAGTGGATAATAGAAGACAAGATGTCTAGATGGTGTCATAAGCATAAGATTACATTATCTCAAAGAAGCACCTGCTGACATCCTGGGATCAGGTCACAAAGAGTTTGCAACTATGATTGAACAAGACTCACCAGGTTTGTTGTTCAAAATACTGAAAAAGTAGTCCTTGCTGCCATTTTTTGGTCATCCAAATTTAGTATCCCAAATCTTGATTGGCTGTGGAATATTTTTAAAACATTTGTCCTCTGGAGCTTGTGTCCTCAACCCTCAGTCTATGGACCAGTATTGGTCCACAGATTTCTGGGAACTGGGCTGCACAAGTGGTGGGCAAGCATGTGAAGCTTCATTTGTGCATGTACAGGATCCAGTTTGCATGTGGGAAGCCATTTCCCCTGTCAATGTTGCTGCCACCGCTGTCTGTGGAGCCAGAAAGGTTGGGGAATGCTGCTCTGGAGGACATTTCAGAACTTCCTCAATTATAAGATCTAGACCAACATTGGCATTAAGAACATCTCTGTTTATATGTATTTTCATATATACTGTTTTTAAAGCAAGTTATTCTATTATACATGTTTTACTATGTAATGTTCCCTTCATATATTTTGGGTGGGAAAATATATTTCAGAATTCAAAAAAGCACAAAAAATATTTTCTGTTGCAAGACTTAAATTACCTGATATTAAAATGCAAACCACATGACTTTTCCTTCAATTCATTGTACCTATTGCTCATCCCCATTCCACATTCTGCTATTACTTATTGGATAATGTATTCAATTACCCTGTTTTAGTATAAATTTATAGCAACCCTATAGCTGAAAAATTGATTAATTCAGCGAACTAGGATAATATTTCAACAAACAATCTTTTCCCATTAAAATACAAATGTTCATTAAATAATGTGCTACACTGCTACTGCTCGGCATATAGTAAGCACACATTATGCTATAAAACATTGGTTTTCTATTGTGTAATAGGAAAATACATATTTAGCTAGGTTTACTTAAACCTCGCTTTCTCAAGTACACCAGTTTTCTGACTGTTGTAATACACAGAGTCATATAGTTATTGCAGAGCTAAGGATACTATGAGTCAAAGTGAACATGTTTGGGCAGGCTACCAGTGCAAAAGGCATGGAAAATAGAAATAAGATTATGAGTGAACATGACATATTGGTAGCATACTCTCCCATACTACCCCATTCAGTAGTAGGCTATAATATCCTTGAAAAGTGTAGAGTCACTAAATTGGTATATCATTAAATTGAGTGGTTGCAACACACTGCATGCTCTACCCTATGTGTTTTCTCTTAGATTTGCTTATATCCAAGCTGCATGTCTCAACTAGTGTACTTCCCAGAGATGAGCCCCTCAAGTCCCTGAATTCTGACCAATGGTACCCCAAGACTGCTGATTGCTTGGGTAGCATCTTCATTTCCTATTACTTTCTCTATTTTATGGTCCCACCAGTTCTTGCCTGCAGGCAAATGGTATTTTTGGCAGATCTTCCAATGTGCTACTTTGCAAATTGTTTGTAGTCTGAGCAATCTTTTTGCAACAGCTAAGTAGTTGGTCCACACTTTCTACAATTTCTTTTCAGAGGCATCACTTGTTAACTGTTGCTGTCATCTCAATTCTGGCTTTGTTGTATTATTATTATTATTATTATTATTATTATTATTATTATTATTATTATTATTATTATTGTGTTGTTATTGTTGTTGTTTGTCCCATAGTCAGCCAAATGTTCATACTGAGTTTGGCATTTTTGTCTACCTATCAAGTCCTTTCCAAGGATTTGGGATAGGCAAATGTGTATGATTGATGATGTTATAGATATAATCGCAGGATATAAACTGTTCAGCAATTGACTGATGACAAATTTGTTAATGCCAATGATGTTCAAGTGGTGCTCCAGATGGTGATGATTACATGTGGATAATAGTTACAGTTAGAATGAGTGGTGTGGTGGCCTGGAGGTGAAGACGCTTGCTTCCCACTGGGAAGGTTGAGAGTTCAATCCTAGGCAGCGACAGATGTTTCTCTATCAGGGTGCAAAGAGAAAATATCTGCTGCAAACTCCAGGGGTGAAATCCAGCAGGTTCTGACAGGTTCTGGAGAACTGGTAGCAGAAATTTTGAGCAGTTCGGAGAACCGGTAGCGGAAATTGTGAGTAGTTCGGAGAACCGGCAAATACCACCTCTAGCTGGCCCCAGAGTGGGGTGGGAATGGAGATTTTGCAATATCCTTCCCCTGCCATGCCCACCAAGCCACACCCACCAAGCCACACCACGCCCACCAAGCCATGCCCACAGAACCAGTAGTAAAAAAATTTGGATTTCACCACCTGCAAACTCCATATAGGTATAAATTTATGAAAGAAGAGGAGGAATGCAAATGACAGTAAATTTATGTACTGGAGAAAACGTAAATTCCTACTGCATCCCTCCACCTTCCCTTTTGATTATTCAAAAGAAAATGTCCAAACAAAGCCAATACAAGCTTTTAAAGTCTTCTTCAGAAGTAAGTCCCACTGAATGTGCATCTACTTCATAGCAAATGTATACTTCTTTGCTGCATAAGTATGCTATAACTGCCAGTTCATATTTAAATAAGATATTAAACAAGAAAATTAACTACTACTTATTTGACCCTAGAAGCAAATAGGATATATTCCCCAGGCACTGATTGTACATCTGGGTTGATTCTCTCATGGAAAGGGCTGCAATGATTTATTGTTCATTCTTTAGTTAGCATTTTACTATCAGAAACACCTACCCACACCTACTTCTCTCTAGATAATTCTTGCAGCCATGGTGTTAATTATATAAGGAAAGTATTTCACTCTATGACAAATACTTTTTTGTATTTATTTATTTCAAAGCTTACTGTATATTTCACTAGTAGGGCCTTGGAGGTGGCTTAAACTACATCCTAAGCAATATCTGTAAAATTAGCAAGGCAATACAGGTTTTTGTCATAACAGTGAAAGTCTAGGAAAGCAATTTGGTATAAACTGTACTTCAGGAAATTCTACTACTTGATCAGATGAGTGCACTAAGCTTAACACAGTTTGCCTGGAGGCTTCTAAATTGATTGAACAATATGGTTTAGCTTGTATTGTCCAAATCCTGAAGATACTTCATAAATCTTTTTTTTCCCCTCTAGTAACTGTCATTTACCCAAACACTTTCTTTAACTAAATACTATGGGGGGGGGTCAGGTTTTTGTATCTTCTACAGCTTTCTAGAATCAGTTTTACTTTACCATCCTTTATGAATGCTTATTCAAAAGACTTTGGTGAAAAAAATAGTCTTAGCAATAAATTGCCCACTTTCCATTTTAAGTCTCTTTTCAAAGAATTTCAACAGATACACATTTTTCAGAGGCTATGCTCAGTTTCCTTATTTCATGTTATTCTCCCTTGCTGTGCTTTCCAATTTTCTTTTTAATTATTTTCTTAATTGTAAGGTAAAATTCACTAGCCTGTAATTGAAGTCACCTAAAGCATTCTAGGAGAAGAATGTTCACATCTCCATATACATAGATAATATAAATTTAGTCCAAGAAATTAAAGGGGCAACAACTGAAGAAATTCACACTGAGCTCATTAAAGAGATATTTGTCCCCATACCCAGAGGGAAAATGAGTGACAATAAATGCATTTAAGTAGGTCACAGCTTTTTATCTTTTAAGTTTTCATGAGACTTATTAACCAATCAACTTAGCTTGATTCTACTTAAGTAAGTGCATATGCCAATTTTTGTCAACAGGGTGCTAATTTAAGTATTACGTGCCTTCTATAGTTGCAGCCAAAACAATCTCTCTAGTGTAGATTATCCATGTGGTGGGAAATTGTAGCTAAATTCACACACCATGTTAGGTTAAAATGGTAACTGGTGAGTGTGTGGCTCCATGTGCTTGAGAAAAAAAAGCTGTGTGATTTTATATAGTTCAGTGAAGTATGAAAACTCTATGAAAACTCTGGCAATTGGGTTAATTCAGTAAACTAAACTATCATAGATTTGTGAAATATACTTAATCCTGTTCAGGCATTAGTTGAGTTTTCACCATGCCATTATAAAATGGAATTTTCTATTAGTAAATTTGCCAAGCGTTATATATGTTCATATTGAATTTTCCTCATGCATTCCTTTTTCCTTGTTGAATATTAGTTTAAATTTCCTGACTGGCTGCAGGAGAAGTTGCAAAGGTTTACGATAAACTAAACAGAGAAGACTCGTCCAACTTTCTTATTTTATGATCTGATGCTAAGGCAAATATTTTGCTTTTAAAAAATCCCAGAAGTTATTGCTTCTTAAATTAGAATTGCCAGGAGAGCTTGATTATGCTATATTGATTTCTCTCTGGTACAAGGGTCTAGAGGGTCTTGAAGTCAGTAATAATTTTACTCTCATTAGACTGCAGCAGTATAATTCAAATCATTTTAGTAGTTATCTTCAGTTTTGCTTATGAGCACTGGTTAAAAGGGGCTGTTAGGATTTAATTAAATCAATAGAATATCATCACTATCTTCCCAGTTGATACTTTACAGCACTGCCTGTCTCGAGACAGAGCACACATTTGATACAAGCTCAGAAGTTATTAATGAGAGTTTCATATTTATTTCCTTGAATCAAACTGTTCCATTAATCAGGAGAGCTGATAATGTAGAGCTGTCTATTTCCCTGAATAATGAAACAACTTATCTGAAGGAATAAATGTGAAATCCGCTTAATGTCATATGTTGACTTTTTGCACTTTTTCTTTTAACCAAATTGAGATGGACAGCCTCAGATGTAGGCAATTAGCAGCAGGAGTTCAAATATACAAACACACACAATTACTAATGGATTCATAGTGTTATGTGCAAATTATTAAATAGGATGCCCTCATTAAAAGGTAGCAAAATCTGACCCTTCTTTGCTCTGCTTCAAAAATAAAATGAAAGGGGTACAAAACAATCCTAAGCTTGTTTACTCATTGCATTCAATAGGAAGGGTAAAGCACATTTCAAAGTTCCTCAGTTTAATTGTAATGCTAGTCCGATGAACCAAGAGCCAAACCGTAAGTTACCTCCAGTGCACAATTCTTGAATACAGGATTGTTTTTCACAGATCGCCAACACAAGAGCTCCAATCTAGACAAAGGCAAGTGCACATCAGTAGGCAGGTCTGCCAGCTCTAGCAATTAACCAGCTTTTCTGCCAGTACCTTTTGTGGAGATTGGAGAACTAAATGGAACAAACACAATAGGGTTCATCCTAGGTTTTCTGATCTTGGGTAAATTACATCTGGGTGTAGATAGGTTTGATTTCCTTTTG
Source organism: Pantherophis guttatus (assembly GCF_059756535.1). Lineage (NCBI taxonomy): Eukaryota > Metazoa > Chordata > Lepidosauria > Squamata > Colubridae > Pantherophis > Pantherophis guttatus. The sequence continues at coordinate 45,592,767 of NC_142069.1, read as the reverse complement.
ACAGAAGCCTTTTTATTCATTTGGTCCATGCCAAAGTAGAAGCCAATGCATCTTCAGTGCAGTCACAGAGAGGGATTGTCTTCTATATATGAAAAGGTAATTTTCCTGAACATTGTTGTTCCCAAAGATTAGTTGACAACACTTGAGGATTTTTGAATTTGAGGAGGAGGATGCTAGTAGAATAGATTAGAAGCCAAAATTGTAGCCAATGCTACAAACATTATATGAGATAGACAGCCATATAAGTGCTGTAAATAAACTGAATTGCAACTTGAATGAAAAATGCCTTAATACAATATCAGTTCAACACAATTATATTGTCTTTTCAAGAATATCTTGTTTTAGGGAGAAAAACATGATAGCCCTGATCATTAAACAAATTGTAACTTCCTTTAAGTAAATTGTATTCTAGTTACCCAAGCTTCTAGACCAGTCTAGGGTTGCCAGGTCTGCTTCCAAAAAATAGCGGACAAGCGGGGGGGGGGTGTTAAGTAGTAAAAAAATTAAAAAAAATTACAATTAAATTATATATTTTCTTATAAACATTTTAACACGTATTAAAATAATCACTTCAAAACTTTACTTAAAATTCAAAACATCAAATATATTATAATAATATGTAAAATATTAAATTACATTTTACTTTGCTGTCCTGTGTATTTTTTTATTTGACTGCGCAGCTTTGATCAATTCTTTGTGTTTAAGGAATAATTCTTTAATTTCAGTACAACGTTGAGAAATATTAAAAAATATACAACTTTCACTTCGAACTGATGGTACAAGCAGTTGGTTACATTCATCAGTCCACAAATTTCCCATGATGCTGAAAATTCGTTCAACGTTTGCATTTGATACCGGAATTGATGCACAATACTGGAACAGTTTCAGTAAACTCGGAGCTGGCTCTTTCTTGAAAAAGTACGTCCACTTATCAAGGGATGAATCGCCCTGCAGATGAACATAAACTTCTTCTAAGGCAGAAATTTCATCGAAGAGAGTGTTGGGTGGAAGTTCTTCTCGCCATGGTGATAATAACCAGATGTTCATCATTTCTTCTAAAGTTGGAGGATTATTGCGATCAATTAGATTGAAACAACTTAGCATCTCATATACTGAATCAGTGAAATTATACCACTTTTCTAGGTACGCAATGGCTCTTTGATACACGTTGATAGCTTCTTTCTTGAACTTTTGCACGGCATTCTCAGGCAAATGTTTTTTACGTAAGGCAAATAAAACTTTCATTCCAAAAAACTGCTCATCGTATTTTTTTTGCAAAGAATCACGCAGCTTACACATGATAATGTGAAGATCACATGCAAGAATTTTCTTGCTTTCCAGCTTCAGTAGGGTGTCTTGCATTACTGACATGAAGAAGTGCGTGAAATATAAATACAATTCTGAAATTGTTGGTTCATCGTCCTTTGCGAGTTCATTTTCCTGATCCGAAATAAGGTTCCAGATAACCTTATGGCACTCATCAGATCCAAGAGAAATAAAATATGATTTTAGAGGTATCCAGTTTAAAAGAAGTCTTTCGACCGCTTTAAACAAACTTAACCAACGTGTTGGAACATGGCGCAAAACATCATGGAATTCTGACTCGCAAAACTCAAAAAATGATTTCAACTGCTTTAATGCATTTTTTGCGCTGTTGTGTAAAATCCCGTCCAAGAGCTAGTGGCTGTGCTTCCGGCATCCCGGTATAGTCAGCTGGTACCATCACTGACAATTGAGGATGAGATCTTGCTCCCCACAGAGAGGGCCCGCAACTTGGGTGTCCTCCTGGATTCACAGCTATCTTTAGAAGATCATTTGACGGCCGTGGCCCTGGGTGCCTTTTATCAGGTTCGCCTGATCCGCCTTTCTGGATTGGGACGCCTTGCACACGGTCACTCATGCCCTAGTCACCTCCTGTATGGACTACTGTAATGCTCTCTACATGGGGCTCCCCTTGAAAAGCACCCGGAGGCTCCAACTGGTCCAGAATGTAGCCGCGTGGGTGATTATGGGTGCAGCTCGTTGCGCCCATGTAACACCTCTCCTACGCAAGCTGCACTGGCTCCCGGTGGTCTTCTGGGTGCGATTCAAGGTGTTAGTTATCACCTTTAAAGCGCTCCATGGCTTAGGACCTGGGTACCTACGAGACCGTCTTTTGCCACCAATAGCCTCCCACCGACCAGTTCTCACAGAGAGGGACTAATCAGGGTACCGTCAGTCAAATTATGCCAACTGGTGACTCCCAGGGGGAGGGCCTTCTCTGTGAGGGCTCCAACCCTTTGGAATGAACTGCCCCCTGAGATATGAAATATCCCTGATCTCCATGCTTTCCGCCATGCCCTCAAAACCCTGATGTTCCAACAAGCGGGGCTAAACATATGAACATGTGAATGTTTTTAAAATGTTATCTAATTTTAGGTTCTATTTAATTGGGCCAAACTATGTTATAATAATAATTTTAATTAGCAATTTTATGATGTTTGTGTATCTATATTTTTCTTGACTGTACACCGCCTTGAGTCCTACGGGAGAAAGGCGGTATAGAAATATAATAAATAAATAAATAAATAAATAAATAAATAAATAAATAAATAAATAAATAAAATGTGATTATTGCAATGTGCATTCGATCTTTGTCTCATTCTAACTTATGAAAAAAAAGATAAAACTCGATTCTCCTATCCTTATTCTCTTAGACTGTACAGCTTTAGATTACGTACCATTTCAACATAAAGCTTTTGAATAAAAAAAATGTCTACTATTTTGTGAAAAAAATGTAATGTGAAAAAAGTGGACTGTCCGCTCAAATAGTGGACACCTGGCAACCCAGTCTCAGTTTTTTAGTGTGTTCATGCAGACTTACTTTGCCTTGGAGTCACACAGGTGTGACTTTGAATCAGATTAATTCATCCCTAACATATTAGTACAGCATAGCTGCTCTGCTATGCTTTCCCCTTTCCTTTTATTGCTTGAAGTTTCTTCCTTCTTAAAAGATTCTTTTTAAGTCATGTTAAGTCTAACTATATAATTTTTTTGGAACAAAAATAGCTTTAAACAATAGTATTTCCAAATTTCTAAAGCATTTAGAAATGCTTATTTACTGTTGGGATCATAGTGAATAGTGAATAGTGTCACATTCATAATTATTACATATAATATTGGTTGCAAAAATGCGGACAAACACCAAAGAGCAAAAAACCCAGATACAGATAAAGCTAAATCCAGAACTTTGCAGTTCAGGTATAGTAGACTTGAAAACTGCAATAAATTCAGAAAGCTAAAATATATTTCTTTAACTAACTCACTTGTCTCCTCAATTTACCAGGTTCTATCTTGATAGTGAACAGATCTCTTTCTTTGATTACTTTAGAAATATTTTTTTTTCAGACTTCAATTGGCTCCAATTCCCTGTCATCATTCTCTTCAAAGTGACCTCAGCCTACTAGATGTTAACTTGATTAACAATCAATTTACATAAATTCTATATTACTATACACGAACTATTTACTTGTTATTTCTCAGATTATGTGTAATTTATGTAGTTCCCGACTACAAGAATCCTGTGCATGAGATTTCCTACTTATAACTTCATATTGGGTCAGAATTTTGGATTTACCTGTACAGTATGCTTCAGGACTCTAGATTACTTAGGAATTACTGAAATATATCTGTACTCCTCTGAAAAATCCAATAATCTCTTCCAGGATCTGTTTAGAGCCTGTCTTCTTCTCCTGTCCCCTTCACCTTCCAAATTTATATTTAACATTTCTATAATCCTTGTTTTGGGCTCAATAAATAATTATCATAAAAGTTGATCAATAATCAAGGGACAAGTATTTAAATATGAACCAATCAATGATATTGTTTGTTTCTGCACTTACTGAGAATTAGCTCGTTTCTCTCTCCACCCAATTTTTCAGTGCAAGATGAGGTAGAGTAATACATTGGACAGAAGATGCCTTCTAACACTTATATTCTATGATTCTATGAAAGTTAAATCATCTCATCAAAGTAAATTGTATTAAGTTTGTGTTTTTCATTTTCAAAAGAAGACAGATAGCTGCTTTATAACAGTTAAAATGAGATCCAATTTAGCTTTATGCTGTCTGTTAGCTAGAGGTTGCTCTTGAATATTTTAAGTGTTGGAAGTTTCCTCCTACCTCTCCCCTGAGATGTCATTGACTGAATGTTTTGGAATAGCATAGAAGACAGTACGAAGCAGGAGAGAAATAAAAGAGAAGTAAAAAAAATCAGTATGAGGAATGCCTTCTGCTATTCTATAGTTTAGATTCCTAGAATTACCTTCCCTGACTGAAGGTCAACAGGAATCAGTGGGAAGTCTCGAATGGGCCAGCTTCACTGTGATTGAAATGTGCGACTTCTAAAGACTATTTTTAAGGGTAAGGAAATGATTTATTTTATGTTTCAAAATTGTGTACTGCTCTAAAGCTATACAAATGTTTCCCTAAACATTTTATAGCAGCAAAGATAGCACTGAACCTAATTCTTAAAAAAAAAAAAAATACTGCGTTACTGCAAAACATTTTTGTAATTGCTACCTTAATTCTATCATTGTCTCACATTGCATTTAATTTGCATTTTATGCTGCATTTTATACAGGTTACTTAAAACTGTCTCTTGCAATGTGTCAAAAGGTCTTTCTATTCTTTATAATATACAAGCCAAAAGGGAACAAAACCAGCAATCAACATCCAGATGAGCATAGATTAACACCAAGATTAACATCAGACCAACAATCAAGAAGAAAACAGTACCCCAATCAAGGAATTGCAAAACAAGCTAATATAAACAGTCCAATAAAAGAATCTCAAAGACCCTCCCCACCAACACTGACAGGGCAAGCCACTAGAATATAAATTGAAACGCCATTCCTTACTAGCATTGATGATGTTACCTAGTTTGGCTAATGAAAGGTCTACAGAAAAACAATCAAGCTCAGCGAGCACAGGGGTGAAATCTAAAAATTTTTGCTACCGGTTCTGTGGGCATGGCTTGATGTAGTGTGGCTTGGTGGTCATGTGACTGGGTGGGCATAGCCAGTTTGATGTCATTCACGTCACTCTGCTGTGCATGGGGCGCTTGGAGAGAGAATGTCTCGGCTTGTCGTTCATTCAGAACTGCGATAGGAAATAATCACCAGTAACGCACAGAGAATCAGGGTTTACTTTGGCAATGATAAGCTTGCAGTCAAAAGTAAAGTACAAGTCGGTGTTTTGGTTCAAAGTCAGCGCTGGGTGTAATCACACCACAGCGCTATTTAACAAAAACTCAGCCCCTTAAACATACATCCTGGCTGACTCAGGGCTGCTCAGAAGCCGCCCACGCTGCTACCAGAAGTTTGGGTGCCTCGGCTTCAGTTCGCTCCCTCCCTCCCTCCCTCCCTCACACACACACACACACACACACACACACACACACACAAACAGAGGTTGGAGAGCTCTCTTGCTCGCTCTCTCTCCAAGCGCCCCATGCACAGCCCATTTGAGGAAAGGGCATGCACGGCTGGGCACGTTTGGCTGCAGAAGAAGGCACAGTGCAATGGGATTGTTTTGTTCACCGAGGTGGTACTTCGGGAGGGCAGGCGGACATCTGCAGCTGACAACTATAATGAATATGTCCACCTGCCCTCCCAAAGCACTGTGGCAAACAAAACAACCCCATTGCTATGGATGCATAGCTTGTCGGGGCTGAGCAGGGAAGCCGCTGCTTGAGTGGGGGGGGGGGCAATAAGCTGCTAGCTCCTTCCCCGCAGCCATGCCATGCTTGCCTGCCTTTCACATGGACTTCTGCTTGCCTGCCTTCACAAGCTGGCCACCGGGACGTCAGGAAGGCAGCATGGAAGACAGGCAAGCATGGCAGGACTGCAGGCCATGGACCGGTTCGGGGGCGTGGCCAGCCAGCCATTGCTCCCAGTTCGGCAAACTAGCCTCAATCTCTGCTACCTACTCACCCGAGCCAGTCCGAACTGGAAGCATTTCACCCCTGAGAGAGCACCAAGGATCCCTGAAAGCATGACTGTACTAGGAACAGTGTCCACTGAAGAGGGATATCTTCACTTCTAATAAATAGAGCATAATTCCTGGAATCACGAGAATGTTATTTTTTAATTCATCAATGTTTAACTTTTCTACAATGAGATGCTTATAGAGTTCTTCCATGATCATCTGCATTTTATTGCAAAGCCCTTGGAATATCCAAATTCCTCATTAAAATGATGGGAAATCCTATTTTCAACTGCAGCCCTTTCAACTTCTGTTTCTTTTATATTCCTTCCTTCTTGCCATATCCTGATGTTGAGTGTCGTCTTTTGACCATGATGTTTCCCCCTTTCCACATGCCATAATTATGCTGATGATAATTTAATTTATTTAATTTACCACAATACTGTAGGTTGTCATTCTCACCTCAGAACAATTTAGAATCTCTGTTGGCTTCTTATGACTTCCTGAGGGCTAGGGTGTGACTGGTCTATCTCCACTGGGTAACAGCAGGACTGGTCTAGTACTGAAGCAGCCACAATTTTGCCAAATTTCAGTCCCATGGGAGTCATGGGTCCCAGATTTGAGTGTATTCTGTAAGTTAGCCCATTTGATTCAAAAATTGTTGCTCTATGATGCTTAGTTTCACCCAGTTAAAGGCTATGGGAATGAGAGTTTTAGTAGCATATAACATTGAAGAATAAAATCTAACTATTAAAATACACTGCTCAAAAAAATAAAGGGAACACAAGCAGAAGACATCCGAGATCTGAATGAATGAAATAGCCTTATTAAATACTTTGTTCGTTACATACAGTAGTTTTGTGTTCCCTTTAGTTGTTTGAGCAGTGTATAAACTACTGTATGTAAAGAACAAAGTATTTAATAAGGCTATTTCATTCATTCAGATCTTGGATGTCTTCTGCTTGTGTCCCCTTTATTTTTTTGAGCAGTATATAATGAAATAATTGTTATAGCTTCCTTACCCTTTTAAGGAACATGTTCTTCTAATAGTAAAAAATAGTATTAATGTATTAGACAGAAATTCAATTCTTTCTTGGTTATGCATTTTTATATACCATTGGATAGACTTGCAACAATATTTTGTAATTTTTTTTCACTAAACCAAATTTAAAAACATTTTAAAACATTTTTTTAAAAAATCCTACTTTCATGCCACTCACACCAGTTTAATTTTCCAAATCAATTTTGCTTAAAATATGAAATAAGGGATACCAAGATTGAAAGGAACAACAATCCCTTTTCTGAGTCTCTGCTTTTTCACTCCCTTTTTAAATTACTTTTCCTTTCAAATATCTTATTTAATTCCTTTAGCTTCCCACTTAGCTACTGTATCTCAGATTAATTTATTTGTGCTTACAGACATATCGTTATCTTCTTCTTCATCATCATCCTTCACTTTTACTAGTCAGTAAATAATTTCTTTATCAGTAGAATTTATTTTAGGTTTTGTGCTTTGTAATCTGAGGTCATATTTTTTCCATATTGCAGAACAAAAACCTGATTTGTTATGACATGACATGGATGAATTTTAAAACATATCCAATGAAGCAATGCACACTGATTATAGTGGAACAATGTTGTCTTGAGTGTGTATATGTGCAGAAAATTGGAGTCTACTTTAAGAAAAATTTAAAAATACAATTTATTAGTCCATTCATAGTTGCTGCCACAAGCTATTGTACTAGGAAGTTTTATGCTTTCATTGTTCTAGTAGTGTCTTTACTGGCTGCATATCCCCTAAAGCAGTGCCTGATTGACTGGGATAATTCAGATTATCATGATATGCCACTCCAGCTGCTACAGTGCCTTATTTCACAGTACATGCCAGTTAGACAGCTTTACTAAAGGAAAAGTGCTTCTAAATACAGTGGTAGTACAGGAAGGAAAAGAAAGATTAAAGAAAGGAGGAAATGATAGCAAAGCAGCTATTCTGCTCCATTAAAGAAGATTTTCTGGCTCTTTCAAACATGGCAATATACTTTCAGAGAGTTACAGATGTGGTAATTGTTATGACATGAACATTTTTGAAGGGACATTTTGCTCTGATTGCAGCATTATTGAGTGTTGTATCAGAGAAATTGTATTAAATTTAAGGTGTTCTACACACCTGTACTTTGAACTATTAAAAGCAGAAGTCACCCTAAAGAATTGCCATCATACTTTGTAGAGGTAAAGCATATCCCTGAGGCAACTCAGATATAATCCAGCAAGGTCTCTTTAAAATATCCCAAGACAACCTCCTATAAAAGTGACATAGAAATATAGAAGAAGGAAGTAAATCCCCAGAACTAAAAAGTACAGCCTTATATAAAGTAATCTCAAGATTAATTTTGTATTCAAAAACTTTTTTTGATTTTCCTGAGATTTCAACAAAAATTAAACATTTATTAAAGAGAATCTGCAAACCAGAAATTAAATGAAATCCTGCTAGCAGCCATACATTTTCTATTGCTAATAAAGATGTAATTATTATCATACCACAATGAATTAAAATCATATTCCAACTATAAACTATCTTCTATGTGTGCTTCATTGAGAACAATATTCCTGCAAGTATAATCTGATATCAATCCACTGCATTCTAACTGGTAATGGAATTCTATTCTTTTTCCTTCTGACACCCTGTTTTGTTCATTTACTGTGCAGTATTCATATTGTTTTTCTCTTTTCATCATCCATTTTTAAACAGGAAAAAAATTTCACACATCTGAGTTACAAATTCCAAAACAAAGGGGTTTTGGAATTAAACTAAGAGCTGCATGTAATTTTAAGTCTATCCACTCTTACTGTAGAGACCTGAAGCCAATACTTTGTAATTTTGAACATGTTTATCCCATATTCCCATTTACCTACGGGTACCTTAAAATGATGAAGGAAAATTCCTTATGTTCTCCAAAGCTTTCTTTAACCCATTTTTTAAAAAACACTGCGCTTTTTCTATCACATCTGCCTTTCACCAAAATATGCTTGTGGTTTGGGGGGGAGGGGTCTAGAAGCAGAGTGTAGTGAACTGAAATGTAATTTGTCATGGGACTGGCACTAAGAAAATAGAAAGTAAATTGTCCTTGTATCACACAGAATGGATGGAAATGGAATTTCACACTGAACTTAAATAAGATTCAAAAAGCTCCTTGATTGACTCCTGTGTTTGCAAATTCAAGTAGTAATTCTTGCAGTAATGGTATTTTTACATATTACAGATACAAACAGTACCATTTTCTAAATATTGTAGCATAAATGTACATGTAGAACTGGGTTCAGCAATAACACACAAACTCTGCATACAAAATACTTCATGTTCAATCCCTGGTATCTCAGGATAGGGTAGAAAACTTTAATGTGAAATTTAAGTGCTGTTGCCTCTTTGCTCCCTCCACATTGAAAGAACAGGCACACCAGCTGGGAACACTGGAGAGAAAGAGGAAAAGAGTTACGTATGTATCCAGTGGTGGGATTCAAGTAATTTAATAACCTGTTCTCTGCCCTAATGATCAACCAGTTTGCCAAACTGCTCAGAAAGTTAACAACCGGTTCTCCCGAAGTGGTGCGAACTGGCTGAATCCCACCACTGTATGTATCCCTCTTTCTGGACTCTCCACCATCATGTCTGCTTTTGTTCATCAGAAGAGGCTGGGCTGCCAATCTGGGGGCAGAGATAATGATAATGGTGGCAATATTTCCATCAGTAAGGAACTTTGGTTTTATAAGAAAGCAAAAGAGTACTTCCAGGGCTGAGATGACCCAAGGATGTGTAACCTTTGTCACTGAGAAGAAAAAGCTGTCATTATTTCCACTCCAGGGTATACCATTCTCATTGCTCAATTGGGACTGTGAATAAAGAAGGAGAATCCTCCAGGCAGAAGCTTTGGATGGGGCTGTGAAATGAAAGCCAGGAACAGACATATATCTTGCTGCTTGGGAACAATATATGAGGAGCTATGATTTAAAAGTTCACAAACTTTATTGAAGCATCGCTTCTCGGCAATCAGATTAATCTTCCAAGCCCTTTCAAGATGTAAGATACAAATGAAACTCTGGCAGAGAGCAAATTATCATGGAACAGAAAGCAAATACTGGGCTCTCCAAAGATGTAGAGAATCTGGTGAAGTTATTTTCTCAGTCCCCTGAGTAAGGTTTTAAAAAGAAAAACCAGACTTTTTGAGCATAAGCAGTCCAACGAAGTCATAGTAGCATTCAAACTAAAATGCCTAACTGGTTGATTGAGTTCTGATCTGGCAGCAGCAATTTTAGGTTTGCTCTCCTGTTCTTTCTCAGCAACCTGGATAAGCCTCAGTTGTGGCTATGCAGCAACTCCTTATTGTGTAGTATCTATCCCCCTTTCTTCCCTTCTGACTTCCCAGACTGAAAAAAACTAGGTCTCTTTTCTGCCTGAGCTATAACTTTGTAAACCACCCCAGAGTCATTCTGAAAGTGAGGTGGGTAATACCTAAATTTAACAAGATGAACTTGTCTTAGAACCAGAAAATATAGAAAGGTGGAACTTATTTATACAAGTCTGATATAAACAGCAGTCATGGTTTTCTCCTCCTATCTCCACAACAGCTCCTTCACTAAAGTAGCTTTTTGCTCACAAAACAGTGAGACTGCAAACACATTCCTTGAAGATGGGGCTTTCTCACAAGGAGGCTCAGGTTCTCCCCTCACCACAGAGCAGAAGTCAAAAGGAAAACTACTGGAGAACTTAACAGTTGTCATCAACCTTTTAACTTGCATCCTGTATCTGTTCACACTGCATCTGCTAGTAAAACTGGGGTCAACATTTGTTTTTCACAATATAAATGGAAGCACCTAAGACAGTTTTGTCAGAATTGCCAAAGCGGATAAGAAGAATTGACCATTTCTTAATATTCTATATACTGGAAAGTATATGACAGGTTAAAGGCTTTTCTACAATCAAGCATAGAACAAGCCAGACTCTCAATGGGCATAAGAGGACACTGATCAGAATCTTATAGTCAATTCATTTATATAGAAAGCTCTAATTTACACACTAAATCACACTAAAAGTAGTGTGGCTGAATTATCTTAGGTCTCAGGTGCTGTGTCTCCTTATAGTACTAAAATTGACTGGTTTTACGAAGGGCAGTTCCATCAAAGTGATAAGTGGGAGGGGCAGGTATGATGGGCACAGGGGGCCATATCAGGTTCTGGGTGTGGGCACGTGCTGTCTCCGAGCGATTGCACACTCCGGCCCCCATAGCGTGGCTCATGTCCTGGATTGCACAGAGTCTCAGGCCCTGGATCCTCGACTGATGTTATGTAATGTCAGGTCGGTAATTAATAAAGCCCCCCTCATTTGTGATCTTATTGTGGAGGGGGGTATAGACCTGGCTGGGATTACGGAGACCTGGTCGGGGCCAGGAGGGGGGTGTTCCCCTCGTTGAAATGTGCCCTCCAGGTTTCCCTGCATTTCATCAGCCGAGGGCTCAGGGGAGGGGTGGGGGAGTAGCGGCAATTATTAGAGAAAGTCTTTGTCCGAGGGAGGCCACTGTTCCTCAGATAGCTGGATGTGAGTCCCTTTTTGTGAAGTGGGGTCGTGGGGTGCAGATGGGTTTGCTGACTACGTACCTGGCTCCCTGCCATGTGGCAGCGACCCTGCCTGAGCTACTCAACGTGATTGCCGGGGTGGCGGTTGATACCCCCAGACTTATTGTTATGGGGGACTTCAACCTACCATCCATCGGTGAGACGTCAGAGGTGGCTCGGGAGTTCATGGCTTCCATGATGGCCATGGACCTGACCCAGTTAGTGCAAGGCCCCACTTACACAGGGGGACACACTCTGGACTTGATTTTCATCTCTGGTCAGTGGCTGAATGATCTTGGTATAGGGGACCTAGACATTAAACCCTTGTCATGGACAGATCATTCGCTCCTTCACTTAGATTTTCAAGCCGCTTTCCCCCACCGCAGGGAGACAGAACCGACTAGATGGTTCCGTCCCAGGCACCTGATGGATCCCGAAAGGTTCCAGATGGAGCTTGGGCCATTTCCGGAGACTCTGGCACACGACTCAACTGAAGACCTGGTGGCCGCCTGGGATAGTGCGGCCACAGGTGCTTTGGACCATGTCGTGCCTTTGTGGCCTCTGACCTGATGCTGATCTCAATTGGCTCCTTGGTTCTCCGAGGAGCTGAGAGAGATGAAGCATCGGAAAAGACGCCTAGAGAGTGTTTGGAGGACTAGTCAATCCGAATCTGACCGGACACAGGTGAGATCTTATATCAAGACCTACCTAGTGGTGATAAAAGCAGCAAAATCTAACTATTTTTCCACTCTTATCGCATCTGCAGAGAACCGCCCAGCCGCTCTGTTCAGGGTGACCCACTCCCTCCTTCAGGTGGGAGTGCAGGAAGATCCCTTGCAGGGTCGAGCTGAGGATTTTGTGCAATTCCTGCATGATAAAGTCGCTCATATTTAGGAAGGCTTGGAGTCCGACTGGGTGAGTCCGGGGAGGGAGGCGGAGGTGAGTCTGGAGAATTCTATCTGGGAAGAGTTTGACCCCGTGGTCCCCGAGGACGTGGACAGGATTCTGGGTAGGTTTAGTGGTGCCACATGTTTATTGGACCCGTGTCCCTCCAGGTTGGTACTGGCCTCCTGGGAGGTTACACGAGGCTGGCTCCAGGGGATTATAAATGCTTCTTTGAGTGAGGGTGCCTTTCCTGCCGTCTTGAAAGAGGCAGTGGTGAGGCCCCTCCTCAAGAAGCCATCCCTGGACCCGGCTCTATTAGCAAATTACCGTCCAGTCTCCAACCTTCGTTTTGTGGCAAAGGTTGTCGAGAGTGTGGTGGCACGACAGCTACCCAGTACCTGGAGGAAGCTGTCTACCTGGACCCGTACCAGTTGGGCTTCAGGCAGGGGTACAGCACAGAAACGGCATTGGTCGCGTTGGTGGATGATCTCTGGAGGGCTCGGGACAGGGATTGCTCCTCTGTCCTGGTCCTATTAGATCTCTCAGCAGCTTTTGATACCATCTACCATGGTATCATGCTGCAGCGGTTGAGGGGGTTAGGAATTGGAGGCACCGTGTTACGGTGGTTCTCCTCCTACCTCTCTGATCGCTCGCAGTTTGTGTTGGCAGGGGGGCAGAGGTCGACCTCGAGGCGCCTCACTTGGGGAGTGCCACAGGGGTTGGTCCTCTAGCCCCTTCTGTTCAACATTTATGTGAAGCCGCTGGGTGAGATCATCCATGGTTTTGGGGTGAGAGTCCACCAGTACGCTGATGACACCCAGCTGTACATCTCCACCCCAAACCATCCCAATGATGCCCTTGATGTGATGTCCCGCTGCCTGGAGGCCGTGCGGGTCTGGATAGGGAAAAATAGGCTCAAGCTCAACCCTTCCAAGACTGAGTGGCTGTGGCTCCCGGCATCCTGGTATAGTCAGCTGGTGCCATTGCTGATTATTGGGGGTGAATCTCTGCCCCCCTCAGAGAGGGCTCGCAATCTGGGTGTCCTCCTGGACTCACGGCTGTCTTTAGAAGAGCATATGATGGCTGTAGCCATGGGGCTTTTTATCAGGTTCGCCTGATCCGCCATTGCGTCCCTTTCTGGACTGGGATGCCTTGCGCATGGTGACTCACACCCTCGTCACCTCCCGTCTGGACTATTGTAATGCTCTCTACATGGGGCTCCCCTTGAAGAGCACTCGGAGGCTCCAACTGGTCCAGAATGTGGCCGCACAGGTGGTTATGGGCGCACCTCGTTATGCCCATGTAACACCTCTCCTGCGCGAGCTGCACTGGCTCCCAGTGGTCTTCCGAGTGCAATTCAAGGTGTTGGTCACCACCTTCAAAGCGCTCCATGGCATAGGACCAGGATATCTACGGGACTGCCTTCTGCCACCAACAGCCTCCCACCGACCAGTTCGCTCCCGCAGAGAGGGACTCCTCAGGGTGCCGTCGGCCAAGTTATGTTGGCTGGCGACACCCAGGAGGAGAGCCTTCTCTGTGGGAGCTCCTGCCCTCTGGAATGAATTGCCCCCGGATATTCGTAACATCTCTGACCTCCGGGTTTTTCGCTGTGCCCTCAAGACCCTATTGTTCCGACAGGCGGGGCTGTCAAATTGAATGATTTTAAATTGGGTTTTAATTTTAGGTTTTAAAATTTGGCCAAAACTATTTAATGATTTTAATTAATTTTAACTAGGATATTGTATATTTGTATATTTGTATTTTAATTCTGGCTGTACACCGCCCTGAGTCCTTCGGGAGAATGGGCAGTATATAAATAAAATTATTATTATTATTATTATTATTATTATTATTATTATTATTATTCATTTTTATTGTATGTTTTCACCTGCTATATGCAGATGGGGGGTGTCTTTTTCACTGCAGGAAAGGGGCAAGTAACCCTAACCACAGTTGCAATAAATTTGAAATCTGGCCAGGTTTCTCCTAGAGATCCGTATTATTAGCTTTGTACATACATTTTATTATTTTTTCCCAATGCGAAGGCATTGTTTTCTTTTGTACATGACTGCTCCAAATATTAACAAACTATCCATTGTATTTATTTTTTATTTTTCATTGTTGAAATTGCACTCCCTGTGAAACTACTTTATGACATGTTATTCCATCCATTTTACATAAAGAAAATGAATAACTTTTGCCAAATAATGGAGCTGTCATATTTGTGATTCTAAGTGGACATATACATACATATATACATACATACATACATACACATATATATATATATATCTGTCTACAGCAGACAGATAATAATAGAGAATCTGAGAAAGCTGGGCCTGTAACACGAATCCAAGTAGCTAGGAGGAGGAAGCAGGAAGAAAAACTGTTGTCTCCAATTGGAACACAGAGTTGCAGGCTAGCCAGCATACCTCAGCAGCAGCAAATATAGATAAGCGACAGCTCCAGCCCCGCAACAGAGAACCCATAGCTTCTACATGAAACAGAGCCTGAAGATGACAGGGTTGTGAGCCTGTCGAAACGTTGCTTTAAGAAAAACTTTTAAAGTCACTGGTAGGATTTTAGCTGAGGTTTTAAAGGACCTTGCAGAGTGCTCTGTAAGGATTTTTAGAAGATTTTAAGCTGGGATTTTAACCAGGATTTTAAATATTTTAACCAACTTATTTATAATGACGCGGGAAAACACCTGAGATTTTAATTTTTTGCATATATATATATATATACATACCTACATACCTACATACCTACCTACATACATACATACATACATATATAGACTTGTTGCTTTTTTATGATTTTGACAGACCTTACTTTGTATATTGTCAACTGTACACCAATTTTCTTACAAACATTTTCAATTTATAGCAAATAATTATAATACTTAGGGAAATAAAGTTTGTTTTCATATAAAAAATAGAATTATTTTTATCAGCATGTAAAAGTAGTTTTAAAAATGTAAAATAAATCTGGATAAACATTTACACAGAATAAAGGAAAACAAGTTCATAAAGAAAGTGAAATGATAACATTGGTGGAAACTAATGGGTGGAAACTTATCAAGGAAAGAAGAAACTTAGAACTAAGGAGAAATTTCCTGACAGTTAGAGCAATTAATCAGTGGAACAATTTGCCTCCAGAAGTTGTAAATGCTCTAACACTGGAAGTTTTTAAGAAAAGATTAGATAACCATTTGTCTGAAGTGGTGTAGGGTTTCCTGCCTAAGCAGGGGTTGGACTAGAAGACCTCCAAGGTCCCTTCCAACTCTGTTATTCTATTCTAAAAACATCAAAAACCTTCAGCATAAATATAAGGCACCCTTAACCAAATGGTAAATAAGTATCAAAGTCTAGACTCTAGAGAATCATTTCTATGTTATTTGGTAAAATGGTGATATTTGCCTGAAAATAGTTAATTCATGCTGGATAAAGGAGCTACAGATCAAGTGATTTACAATGGGGGGGAGTATATATGAATATTTGAACCCTTGAGTCTGCCAAGGGAGAGTGAAAGAATTCTACTTCAGAAGTGATAAGCTGCAGTGGTAGTCTATGTTGAGCCATTTATAATAACTACTTTGCCAGAGGAGGGTTTTGAATTCTAAGGCTATAAAAAAAATTTTTTAAAAAATAAATAAAAATCCACATAATCGTTCATTCAAAAATGGCTATCAGTTATATTGAATTATCAGAAAAAAAAGTGACCAAACAAAGCCAATACATAGTACTTTTGTTAACAGCATCCAAAATGTCAAAACATGAACAGTTCTTTACTGCTTTCACAAATATTCTTCGGGCTAGATTTTAAGCAAACAAAGTTAGCAAGAGGAGAGAGATAGTGTTTGAGACAGACAGACAGAGTAAATTCTGGCAAAACAATAAAGATCCACTTCAAATGTTTGTAAGTCTTAAAAAGGACTTCAGAAGGTTTTCTATAGATGTCATATATAACTCAGTTCAACCAAGTCTACAAGGACTATCAATGTATGTATATTATTTTTTTATCTAAGTAGTCAGATGATGTCTTCTCAAAACAGCTAATTTAAGTTTAAATTATAATTTAAGTTTTAATATAATTTAGGGTACTAATAAAAAACACAAAGCAGTGCCATTAGTAAGGCTGCATGGATCATACTGAATTCATGCCTTTTTTTTGCTGGCATGTATGTATATAGTGTTTGTTTATATAAATGATTCATATGGCTACCCATCTGACATCCATGACTCTGAACAACATACTGTCGAGGCACAACTTTAACTAAAGTTATTCCCCAAAGAGAGCACAATGATCAATTCTGCCTGCAAGATTGACACAAATATATTTTGAGCCCAAATATTATATCAGCATCCAGATATGGTATCACACTATTTTACTATTATAAGATACAGAAGAAACTACTAATGCATTATTGATATGACCCAAAGGTACATACATGTGCTTAAAATGGCTGTTTTGGAAGAAGAAGGAGAAGGTGGGAACTTTTGCTGTACACAGCTACCTTAATATTATCCCCTTAGGTTGGTCAGATCCAAATCCCTCCCTCCATCCCTCCCTCCCTTGTTCTTGATTGTCATTAGAGACAACTGTTTTTATAAATATCACAAGTCTTTATTATAAGAAACTTGTTTAATTTGTAGAAGAATGTTGTCTTTTGTCACGTTTATCTCACAACATATCAAGATCTTCCTTATTGACACTGCATATTTATATATTTCTCACAATAGTGTGATACAGAATCTTACTGACATTTACCTAGTAGCTCTTTTTGTTTTACTGATCTGTTTGCCAAACTTATTACTTACTTGGTTCTTGTCCATGTACTCAGACTTTCACTTGTTATTGATACCTGTAGTGGAGTGATGCTTGAAGTATATTCTGTCTTTTGATTTGGCCAGTTTAAGTGTTCTACTTTTTTATTCCTACACTCATTCAGATCATATTGTTGTTATAATTAATATGTACAAGTGATAATAAGTTATGTAGTATACAATATTCTTAAATGTCTTGACAACACTCCCTCTATTTTTATGTGCATCAAGCAGTTCTGGTGGGATTACAATTTGGTGCTCGCTGAAAGATCAAACTCTTACATTTCTCTATGTACAAGTTTTTGATGGCAGGGGGTGGGGAGAAGGATATATCCATAAGGTATAATTTGATCTCACAAAATTTATATAAAGCAAATTGTTTCACATTTAATGTACTAAAGGGATAGTTGAAGTGTGGAATTTGAATTATTCAACCTTTTACCAAAATGAGTTAATGAACTGCACTCTGGAATAAAAGTTCATTCCCTTTCTATAGCTATAAGGTCTGCAATGTTCCACATGAACTTAGAAGAAAGAATGCTGAGCATCATTATGCATTTCAGAATATCCCTGGTTTCATTATTGTTCTTTCCCCTGAACAAAAATAAATTCAGAATTGAGCAAATCACAAAGTAGTGTGCTTCCCATGGATTGACTGACATGGGGTCAGTATCCAATTTATCTTAACAATTCTTTTCATGTTTAAGGACTTGTTTTCTGAAATTTGTGTGATCTACAAGAGTTGTATAAAATGATTCTGGTAAAAAAGCAACAATTGTCAGTGGGAACCTAGGCAGCTACGGAAAATGTACTTTTCTTTTAGCTTTTGAAGTATTTTCTTGCCATGTATTTTCCTCCTCCTCTTTCTCCCCCTCCTCCTCTCTTCTTCTCTTCCTCCTCCTCCTCCACCTCCACCTCCCATCCCTTAGAGATTGTAATCTAAATCTAAATTTAAAGGAGGATTGTTTAAAAGAATCATGATGGAATTGTAGCAGTTCTGGTCTCATCCCCTTGCACTTCACAGAAGTGGGTTATGTTTAAAAAAAACCCTAAAAGGACCACTTTCAATTGGGTGAATTCATTTTCAGTAGATGATATACATGTTTCTAGTGACAAAGTGTAAAGTAAAATCACCACATGGAATTGTACACAGTAGTTATTGGTAACAAGTGCAAAGATGCAGAATAAATAGCTGTATGGGATCATAATGGCTAGTAGTAGTTAACTAGTTGGCTGGCTGCATTTTGCAACAAGCATAGTTTTCAAAGGTAACCAAATGTAGAATACTTTCTAAAATTAAATGAATTAGATGGATGGGAGTGGAGTTGGTTGGTGGTTAGGCTTCCCAATGGTGCTGACAGTGCATGCTGAAACACCACAAGGACTTTGTACTAACCTTGGGACGGTAGTACGATGCCTGTTCTGTATGGCTGGATGGAGGGATCCTTAGCTAGGGAAGATGGGACTGTTTTGAACTGATGTCATGTTTTTACACATACACACACACAAACATACAATGTATTTTTGCTGTGTATGTGTAAAAAATAAAGAAAAACTTTTTACTAAAAAAAAAAAGAACTGATGTCATGTTCTGGCCCTCTATACTCAGAGCCAGTCCCTGATCGGCAAACTTGCAGAGGGTGGGTCTTTAGGCTACTGTTGTTTAATGTCAGGTTGATTAATAATAAAGTCCCCCATGATACATGATCGTATCATGGAAGAGCAGACAGATCTGGTATGTATTAACAAGACAATGTGGCCACACATTGGACATAGTTTTCTTGTTGGACCAATGGCAAGATGATCTGCGGGAGGAGTTATCATTGTCCCTTTTGCCATGGTCAGATCACACTCAGGTAACTTTGAGATTCTCCTATGTTGCCCCCTTCATCAAGGAGGCAGGATTCCCCTTAGCATTTGATGGACCTAGTGGGGTTCCGAAGGGAACTGGGGATGTCCTTGAGAATCTGCTGCTTGGCCCTGGTGAAGCAATGGCTGTTGCCTGGAATAGGGAGGTGACCAAGACCTTAGATAGAGTCATAATAATTGTGGCATCTCTTGGCCCATTACTCTCAGCATTCTCTGCAGTTTGTGGGTAAGTTAGTGGAGCAGAAATGGATCAAGAGATGCTTAGGGGGAAATTATAGTTGTCACTATTAGGGAAAATCGCAACAATTAAAAAGAATATTTTGCCAAAATTACTCTATTTATTCCAAATAATTCCTATAAAATTAGATAAGAATTTTTTTAAAGAGTTAAACAAAAACAAATTATGAAGTTCGTATGGGCAGGAAAAAAGGCGAGGATAAAATTAATCTCACTTCAAGATAGAAGAAGCAGAGGTGGCTTTGGACTCCCTGCATGGGAAACTTATTACAAACCAGCGAGTTTGGTTTGGGTTAGGGAATGGATTAATTTAAAGAATAGGAGAATTTTGGCACTGGAAGGACATGATCTTCACATGGGGTGGCATGCCTTCATATGGAACACCAGAAATAAGAAACATTCACATTCACATTTTTATAGACATAACTGCAAGATTCACTGATACAGACTTGGGAGGGAATTAGGAAGAAACATTATCTCAAAATACTAGGCTGGTTATCCACTATGGAGGCAATGATCTACCCCAACACATTAGATATTGGTAAAATGGTAAAATACAATGAAATTTTGGACAATGGAGGAAGATTAAAATCTAACTAAGAATTAAAGGAACAGGGAATAATCATAGATTGGTGGCCGTATTTTTGCAATCTAGATACAAAAAAGATTTAGAGGAATTTGGATTTGAACCAAAATTTACACAATTATATAAATTATTAGCAGGCCCAGAAGAGAAATTACTATCTAAAATATATAATTATTTATTAAATTTTGATTTAGAAGAAGAAATTGTAAAAGGATCAATCATAGCATGGGCTAAAAATATTGGGCACAACATTGAGTTAGAAGATTAGGAAAAAATTTGGGAGAAAAACTATACATTAACAAAATCTGCAGCATATAAAGAAAACCAATATAAAATGTTCTATTGGTGACATTTAGCCCCAACAAGACTCGCAAAATGTACCCCAATCTAAAACCTAATTGCTGGAAATGTAATCAAGTACAAGGTACCTACCTCCATGTATGGTGGCTTTGCCCAGAAGTTTAAAAATTCTGGATTAAAATACAAAAATGGCTAAAAGAAATCACACACTGTAAGATAGAATTGAAACCTGAACTGTTTCTTCTGGGGATTATTAAAGGAAATTACCCTAAAACAGGGGTGAAATGCTCCCAGTTCGGACTGGCTCGGGCGAGTAGGTAGCGATGGCGGCGGGTAGTTTGGAGAACCGGTAGCAAAAATCCCTACCCCCGCCCCCCATGCCCAGCTGAGCTGGGCGATGATGAGAGGCTTTTTTTTTTTAAAGGCTTCTGATGAGCCAAGCTCTGACGATCCAAGCTCTGACGATCCCAGCTGAGTTGCCTGCCAATCAGGCAACTCAGCTTGGATCATCAGAGCCATTTAAAAGAAAAAAATTTTCTTTTAAAAGCTTTTTTTCTTTTAAATGGCTCTGACAATCCAGGCAACTCAGCTTGGATCGTCAGAGCCATTTAAAAGAATTTTTTTTTCTTTTAAATGGCTCTGAGGATCCAAGCTCTGACGATCCCAGCTGAGTTGCCTGATCAGCAGCGGGTTTTTTGAAAATCCTCTGATGATCAGGCAACTCAGCTGGGATCGTCAGAGCCTTTTGAAAGCATTTTTTTACATGGTTTTACATAAAAAAATTGGCCACGCCCACCCAGTCACATTACCTCACCACCACCACTAAGCCACACCCACAGAACCGGTAGTAACAAATTTTAGATTTCACCACTGCCCTAAAAGGATTAAATTTTTAATTATTCATATAACTACAGCAGCAAGAATTGTACTTGCGTAAACCTAGAAAATGTCCACTATACTAACAGACTGTGCAATAATCTGGAAAATTTTCGAATGTGCAGAAATGGACAAACTTTCTTTAGAACTAAATAATAAGGAAGACTCGGCATACTACTTAACTTGGGGAAATTGGTATCAATGGATAGAAATTAAAAATAAGGAATGTATAGAGTAAAATAAGATACAAAATGTGTTTAAATATGTCGATTAAGTAGGAATATGCGGGAATAGATGAACAAAGTTAAGAATTACATACTGTCAGAATGACATTGAATTGTATAATTATTATGTATGTATTTTTGTTATAGATGCATTTTAACTTGTATTTTTGGATTTTAAATGTTAATAAAGGTTTATATATATATAAAAAAGAGATGATTAGAGCACCACTGGAGGAAGACAAAGGTTGAATCAAATTGAACAAGAGTTATAGCTGCTATTAAGGCCAACCTCATGGTAATACCAGTGGTAAAAGATCAATATTTTTCCACTCATATTGCATCTGCAGAGAGCTATCTGGCAGTCCTAGTAAGTTTACTCAGCTCTCTGGGTAAGAGGAGCTTGGAGGTCTACTTCTTTAGTATGCTTTATGTAATTTGCTGTATAAATATAGAGATAGATTATATAGAGATAGATATGTTTTCTGGAAACTGGGAGAACAGGACTACAGAGGTTTGCATCGTGTATCTGCTCCAATAGCTTTGATTAGAACAGCCATCCACAAATATATACCTCAAGAAGCAATTATAACACACTTCTGTGGTCACAGCCACCATCTGGATATGTTTTCTTCTTCAGGCAGTTTTTAAAGCATTTGAAGGTTTCCTTTTTTTGAAGATTTTTTTCTTTCTGAGCATACTTTTCAGTTCATCAGCTAACCAATAACGGGGTTATTCATAAATGATACATTTATGAAATTGACTATGCATATAAAATGAATGAGGGATTTCTGCACCAGCCTGAAAACTGAAGAAAAAACTGCTGTAATTTGCTTTGTCTGTACTGACTCTATATAGGCATTGTTGAACTTGAGCTTCTCCTGGCCCAGCTGCTTTCCAGCCTTGACCATACATAGAGAACATGTGCATGGAAAGATTACAGAGAACATTATTGATGCACTGCTTTTTCCCAAACATTTTTCAGCTTCTGCAGATAAATTAATTTTATGTTTTTATACTAGTTTATTTTTTAAATAAATGTTTATTGCGTAAGCTATTTCACCTAGCCTTAAATTGAGAATTTATCCTGACTCAGCAATGAGATCTTGGGTTTTATAAATGGATACAAATGCAAGCAGTTAATATACAAAGCAAAGGGGAGGGGAGAGAAGTGTGATTCAAGTAATAAAAAATTGCTTCTACCCATTTTATTTCTTTCCATTTGTATACAGTTTATTTCTTCAACGACTTGCTGTTTAATTGGGTTCTTATGATCATTGGTTTAGGTTGGTTGTGGCCCATTAATATTTACAAGATGAGATGAGATTTTCAGCTTATGTAAGCTATCTATTTTCTACAAGATAAAAAATGATAATAGCCCATTCAGAACAACAAATCTTTCTTGTCGGTATTATATCAAGTTTATTACTGCCTATTTATCTCTATTCTTATTTCATTGTTACTTATTGTGAAAACCATGTCAATTACGCTCCATAGAAAAGATAGCCTTTTCCTATATTATCTCAGAAGACTAGACTTCTCTTCCAATCATTTCAAAGAAAATATGGACTGCATGAATTTATAAATCTGTCTGAATGTTTAAGCTGTTAGCAGCAATACAGCAATGTTTCAAAGGAAACAGACTGTAATTAGATGAAAGAATTTGAAAGCCAAGGTAAGAGGAAACATTTATTAGTCTTGTTAAAGATTTAAAAAACGTTCTTTTTTGTTTTAATCATAGTAATCCATTTATGGAATTCCTTCCCAAGAAAGAAAATACCCATTAATACTTTATCCAAACCATTATTTACCCACAAAGCTAACAGACAGAGATTCAAAGTTGTAGCAATATAAGTTAATTTTAATATAGATCAGGGGTCTCAAATCTGGCCCACAAGGTGCTTAGATCTTGCCCACAGGATTCAGTTTTCATTGGCAGAGAGTTGCAGGAGGCCATCCCAGCCAAAAATGGAGTTCAGGATGATTCGGCCCTCAATGAAATAAAGTTTGACATACTGTTATGAATACTAGAGAGCTCTAATTTTACAAGAAAAACTCCAATCTGAATCTCTCCCTCCCTCCCTCCCTCTCTCTCTCCTTTGTTTCCCACCTGTGTGCTCAATGGAGTGACTGCTGGTGGCCATTTCTCTGCTGAAGGGACAGTTGCCATCTGTATACTGTTATCAGAAATATCTGCAAGGTGCAAGAAAAATAGCCGTGTTTTGATTGTGGTCAATATCTTGCTTAAAAAAAACAACAACTTATCTTGCAGCTGCCTGTTTGTTATTGTAAATGACCTGTCTGATTTCAGGCTCATATCGACTGACCATAGTCATTTACATTTCTTTCTTTAACAACATCTATATGGAAGTCTCCAGTCATGACTATTTTAAAAACAAACACATAGTTTCAATAACAAAGCTGTGTCAAGTAATTTCTGTTCAGGCTATGCATTCAAAGCATACAGTATATGAACAAACTATTAAAGGAACCAAAGACATGCAGCGAACACTTGAGTGGGATAATCCCTCTAGATCATTGAGGCAGAGATAGACAAATGTGTTTCACTGATTCACAGATTCTAATAATTTTAATATCTGGGTTTTTTAAATTCATTTTATTCTTTTAAAATGCACATTTTGTAGCTTTTATAAAAATAAGCCAAACAAATTTATAATAGTTAAACTCAATAGGTGCTGTTTCTAATATAAAAAACAGCAACCACATTTCTGTTTAGGATAAAGAACTTCAGTTTTATTTTAAATGACACTAAGGAAGTTTTATCTATTGTCATTCCTACACAAGATGGTTGAAAATTAAATAAATGAACATTGAGCAGTTCAAACTAGCCATATCTTAATCCACACTAGAGTCACAGAAAACTTCCTATTAAATATATCCTTCCATCCGAAAGCAATGTAAAAAATCTGTTTTATATTCCAAATACATTTTGTTGGAAAAAACAGTATGAATTAGAGGGTAAACTCATTTGTGCATAAAGCAATCTTTGGGATATTTGTCACAAAGCCCAGCATAATGCTTCAGTAACCAGATTTGTTCTGCAAACAAAATACCCAATTATTTTTTTGCACTGAAATTGTCCAAAAGATCTTCCAGTGTTTTGTTTTATATAATTAAGAAAAATAAGTTACTTTGTGACTCCTTATTCTAACATATTAATCTTACCCATCATTTGCACACAGTGACATATCTATAGAGATATATATGAGATCATCAAAGAGGGTATAAAACATGCAGCCCTATTGCTTACTATCTAGATGCAAGGAGTTAATAACTGGAAAGCCAGAAGCAACAATTTTCTTGCAAGTTGACATGTGCATTCAATGTCTTAAATAATTTTCTCTTTCTTACTTTGCTCAGCAGGGCTGCAGCAAAAAATGATAAGCAATGAAAACTATTTTTTTCGTCTATTTTGTTTGGGGAGGGGAAAGCACTGATACATTCCACTTTAAATATAATACTTTGAGGGATCCTTGGTGCTCTTTGAGTCTGGTTGTTTTCTTGCAGACATTTCATTAGCCAAACTAGGTAACATCATCAGTGCTAGTGAGAAAGCAACAAGGACCCCACATTTCAACCTGAGCTACAAATATTCTCCTTTATTGGTACCATGTACTTTACTTTGTCTTTCTCTATGTTAGGATGACTATGATATTGGTGCTATGCTAACTTAGAATTTTGAAAGACTGGATCCTTGCAAAATTGCATTGCAGAACAGTAGAGATCTCTTCAGTAAAGAACCCCAGAGAAATTGGATGGGGGAAAATTAAATGGAAACACTATTCTGTTTGTTCTTCAAGCACCCAGCAAGATCTCCCAGCCATTGAATGCAGGTTCACCTCTTAGATATATTGCCAAAAAGCTTTGGCCACTGGGACCAGAAGGGATAAGTAGGTGGGGCTGAAGAAACTTCGGTAAGGGTGTTCTGCTCTGCCTTCTTGCATTTCTCCAGAAGTGGTTAGCCAAAGATCTTCATCAATGAGGAGGGAAGATAGGATGTGCTGGCCAGGCAAATTACTTACTGTAATTGAGGCAAATTACATGGAGCTTTGGCCAATGATGTCAGAAGGGGTGAGCAGGCAGCTTTTCTGGTAAGTAGTTCTGCCCATTTACTCTCTCTAGCACCCACTCCTAAATCTTTATCAGCCAAGGGTTTGCTTGACATTTGCCTATTGGTCTTCCTGTCCCAGATGCACTGGTCAGGAGCTTTGGCCAACCAGTGCTGGAGGCAAAAAAAATAATAAAATCAGCTGACATGAAACTAAAACAAAATAAGATGACCAAGGGATTTTTAAATACAGTATGTAATTGCATAAAGAACCCTATTTAAGTTAACGTTTTATCACAGGAATATCATTATGATCATGTCTTTGATTAATGAAAGATTTAGAACATAATTTAATAGAACTTCATACTAATTATTTTGCATCCAATCATAAACTATCTCATTCTGCTATTGGCATATCATATAAAAAGTCAATGTCCGGCAATAAACCACACTTGGCTTTAACTGTATCTTGAGACTGTGTAGAAGACGATGTGGGAAAAGCATGCATATCATGGTTTCTTAAACTTTCCAATTCCTTTATGAGCAATGGCCGTAGAATTGTCTGTAGTTTCATCTCTGTCATAAAGTAACATATTGTTTCTGTCTATGCGAATCTCCTCTCCAGGAATTAATCAGGCAATGCATCTGAGTGTGCATCTGGCTGAATGTCTGTTTTTGTTAGAGTCTGATTAGAACTTATATAACTGAGTTGCCTTCTGCATGTTTGCTTCTGCCCACCTCGTGTTGACTTTGTTGGTCCATATGACAGGAAAGAGCAAGAGAATGGAACAGTTGATAGCATTTCAAGCTGTTGCCCAACAGCAACTATCCTAAGGATGCACTGAGGGAATCTGATTCAAATGGGGTTTTTTTTCCTGTATAGATCCCAGCTGGATCTGCCCGTTTTTGAACTACATTTTCTTTTGCCTTTTTTGCCCACCACACATTTGATCCTTTTCCATTTTGGTTTTACAATTTTCTCCTATTGATGGACAGACATGCAGGAAGACAGATTCCCAACTGTAGTTACATAATTTCTTCCCAACTTTAGGTTGGGTTGGGAAGAATAAAACTTGCATTCAAATGCAAAATTCGCCTTGGAAATGCAAAATTCTTTAGATTGAAAGGGGAATGTTCCTGGCCCCTAAAAATGTTGGTATCATTTTAAATTTGAGGCATTATAAAGAATATCCCACTACTTGATGTTTTAAGGATATCATCACACTAATAACACTATTGTTGTTATAAAATTTAAGATCCCTAGTCCATTATCCTGATTACTATCCTGCAATTACTATGTTCAAATAGCAGCAATAATCAAATGAAGTAATTATTAATAATGACTGTCCAACTTGTCGGTGTTTTCACCAAATTACTTGTTTTAGAAGGACTACTTAGCTCCCTATATTCATTCTGCAACTTTGTGCAAATTTATCATGTTAATTTGGTTCATTGAAACTCTGATCACTGACTAATGATACTGAGGAAATTGAAGATATGGCTTTAGCACCCAAAGTATAGAAATAATTGATGTAATTAATCCAGGCCTAGCATAGAACAGCTTTTAAATCAATAGGATTTCATGTCTTTCAATCTTTCTTCTATAGGATTATAATTTAAGAAAACATTATAGGGTCATTATTTTGTATAGCGTTATTTTTTAATGAGACTTGCTGATTATCCTATGCAATATTTCTTGCTTTGTTGCCTAACTAAATTTCATTGAAATGGCATTCCGTTTGAACTAATATAACCTCTCTCCCTCTCCACCCAAGCTTCAAATTCTTGTATTTTCAGGAGGAGCACCACATTTGGCCTTTGAATAGCATGTGAAGAGCCATATTGCGGAAAGTAAGCAGAGATCCAACAAAAAAAGTAGAGAGGACTGGAAAAAATACATTTGATAGAACTTGATTACTTTTTAATAATATTTGATAAGTTAAATACATTTAAGATTATTGTTTCCCACATATGTAAAAAATGTTCCCTTTCTATTACATAAACTATCACAAGTTAATTGCAACTGTTAGAAACGGACAGCTATACAATATTTGGGGAAAGAGGCCACCAAAGCACTGACATGTCACCTATGTACTTCTGACGGCCACTCTTGCATATTGGATTTCAATCAATGAAAAAGGATTGTTTTCTGGGATATTGGTGTTACGGCTTCCAAACACCTCAGTAACATTTAGGTATCAAAGTAGCCCTCCAGACACTGCAGAGCTAAAGTTCATAGCATTCCTTACCATTGGAAATAACTAGGTGAGCACACAGGTTCTCTACCATTGTTCCAAAATCTAAAAGAAATATAAGTTTTCCACCTAACTCCTCTAAAGGCACATACTATAAATATATGGAGGTCATTAGAGTTTAGCCATGACATGAAATAACAGAATCCAATCATAGAAATAAGTTCTAACTTCATGATACCACAAAATCAGAGATATCAAGTTTAATCTAAATTATGAAACATTGTTGGCAGACATTAAAATCTCCAGGAATAAGGATGGCATAACTTTCCTAGCTAATTTATACCATTTTGCTGCCACTCTCACCAATAAGGTGACTCTGAGAGGGTTACAAACAGCAAAAAGATAAACATAAAAAAAATTAAAAAGTTAATAACTACATACCAAATTACAAACCAAGGACATTGATGGCATGGGTATGAGATCATCTTACCCTGTGCAAGATTTTCTTGCTTTCTCCAAAGATAAGTAAGTAAGTAAGTAAGTAAGTAAGTAAGTAAGTAAGTGTGTGTGTGTGTGTGTGTGTGTGTGTGTGTGTGTGTGTGTAAACTAAGCCTAATCTTTCCTGATTTTCTCTTCCATGAAATGAAAGGGTCCATGAATTGGAAGGGGTCATTAGTAGTTGATAACATTCAGTTATTGATATTGATTTAGAAAAATTGAAATTGGCAGCAGTGAATTTTTAATGTAGTAGAAATTTAATGTTGCTTCTCAAGTAATATATAATTTATAACTAAATTAATAGAAAGTTGTGACTGTGATGGGAAGTTTTTAAGTATTATACAGTAAATAATGATCTATGCAATGTAGCCCTTAGTAGAAGCTTTAGTGATAAAAAAAGTCATATAAACTAGTAAATAGTACCCAGAATTTATTAAATATAACTGTTTTATGTGGGTAAGACTACCTATATTATTTTAATTTGAGGTTCATTTCGTTAATTTGCTCTTTTTAGTTGTTTTTGCAGAATGTTAGTCCAGGAATGCCATTCTTACTAATTTCTCTTTTTTAACTGAAAAGTTTCATCTGCTGTAATTCTACTATTCCAAAAGTCCATGTATCCATGGACACTTGTCCATGTCTACACTTGTTGCATTAGAGAATAAATAAGTAATTGTCATGTGAAAAAATAACATTGAAAATATGGCAATATTCTTGAATAATAAGAGTAAGAATAATAAGAATTATGTTTAAACTTCTGCAGTATTGCCTAATGTGCTCATGTCAGAACAACTCTAAATGAATATGCATTTCATTTCAGAATACAGAAATAATGCCACAGGGAGAGCTCTATTTATGTCAAATGTCATTTTTGTCATTATGAACAATGCAGAGTCTTTGCATGCTGTGCCGAAATAGCAAGAACAGATATGTGAGTTTTGATTATCGGGGGGAAAAAAAAGAATTTCGTGAAGTCAAAGGTCAATAAACCAAGTCAAAGACAGGCTCATAGCAAGCAGAAAGTATTGATGCTCCGAGCCTTATCTGGAATCAGGATAAGTTTCTAAGTCATATTCTGTAACCCACAGCAATCATCTGGGGGTTTTAAGGGGTGGCATGGTGACAGCCGTCTAATGGCTTACCTCTGCTTGCCTCAGCAGATCTTTTGGGAACAGTGATACCGGTTACTCTAAGCCAAGCAGTGCTGATCCCCAGGGAACTCTGCCTGATCTTTTAATCAGTTCTGAGGTGGCCCCAAGCTCTTCAGGCAGGAGCAATGGAGAGGGGAGACTTGGCTAGAGAAAAGAAACTGAGGTGGGGGTGTCTGGTCTTAGGGAGGAGGGAGAAGGGAGAAGGAATCAAAGCTTTAGCTATAGCTTTAGCTATCCCACCATGAGGGTGTTTCTAGTAAAGCAAAAACATCAGATTTAACAGATTAATAGAGTTGGAAGGGACCTTTGCAGGTCATCTAGTCCAACCCCCTGCCTAAGCAAGGAGACCCTACATCTGCCTCTACCCAGGATCGAACTCACAACCTCCTGATTGTGAGGCAAGAGCTCCACCTCTAGGCCACAGCAGCAAGCATGAAAGGAAATGAGATCACTCCATTGGCAAAATAATGGAAACTGGGATTGGGGTGGCTATTATTGGGATGTCTTCCTAGACTATATTGTTTAAGGCAATAAAGCCTACGAACTTGAAAGCATTAATATTTCCTATAATATTATTTTAATTTAATTTAATTTAATTTCCAATTTATATACCGCCCTTCTCCCTGAGGACTCAGGGCGGGGTACAGCCAAGATAAAAAACATACAATACAAATATTAAAACGTTTAAAAATATATATAAATTTTGGCCCGAAACTTAAAAAATCACAAACTAATTAAAAGAATTTAAAAATTTCTTCTTAAGCCAACCCGGCTTGCTGGAAAAGATGGGTTTTCAGGGAACGACGGAAGGCATTGAGGTCATGGATTCTCCTTATCTCCCGAGGCAACTGATTCCAGAGGGTGGGAGCCCCCACAGAGAAGGCCCTCCCCCTGGGGGCCACCAGCCTACATTGTTTGGCTGATGGCACCCTGAGGAGGCCCTCTCTGTGGGAGCGCACGGGTCGATGGGAGGTCGTCGGTAGCAGCAGGTGGTCTCGCAGATAGCTAGGCCCTATGCCATGGAGCGCTTTAAAGGTGATAACCAACACCTTGAAGCGCACCCGGAAGACCACCGGGAGCCAGTGCAGCTCGCGCAGGAGCGGTGTTACATGGGAGCGCCATGTTGCTCCCATCACTACCCGCGCTGCTGCATTCTGGACCAGCTGGAGCCTCCTGGTGCTCTTCAAGGGGAGCCCCATGTAGAGAGCATTGCAGTAGTCAAGGCGAGAGGTGACGGCGTGAGTGACTGTGCACAAGGAATCCCGATCGAGAAAGGGCCGCAACTGGTGAATCAGGCGAACCTGATAAAAGGTCCCTCTGGTAACAGCCGTCAGATGTTCCTCCAAAGACAGCTGCTTATCCAGGAGGACTCCCAGATTGCGAGCCCTTTCAGTGGGGGCCAAAGACTCGCCCCCAATAGTCAGTGATGGAGTCAACTGACTATATCGGGATGCCGGGAGCCACAGCCACTCAGTCTTGGAAGGGTTGAGTTTGAGCCTGTTCCTCCCCATCCAGATCCGCACAGCCTCCAGGCACTGGGACATCACTTCAAGGCCTGGGGTGGAGATGTACAGCTGGGTGTCATCAGCGTACTGATGGTATCTCACCCCAAAGCCATGGATGATCTCACCCAGCGGCTTCACATAAATGTTGAACAGAAGGGGCAAGAGGACCGATCCCTGCGGCACTCCACAGATGAGAGGCCTTGAGGTCGACCTCTGCCCCCCTGCCAACACAAACTGCGACCGGTCGGAGAGAAAGGAGGAGAACCACCGCAACACAGTGCCACCCACCCCCAACTCTTCCAGCCGGTGCAGCATGATACCATGGTCGATGGTATCAAAAGCCGCTGAGAGATCTAATAGGACCAGAACAGAGGAATAACCCCTGTCCCGAGCCCTCCAGAGATCATCCACCAACGCGACCAATGCCGTTTCCGTGCTGTGCCCAGACCTGAAACCCGACTGGAACGGATCTAGATAGGATGTTTCCTCCAGGAATTGCGGAAACTGTTGCGCAACCACACTCTCAACAACCTTCGCAATGAAGCGAAGGTTGGAGACAGGACGATAGTTAGCCAATATTGCCGGATCCAGGGATGGCTTCTTGAGGAGAGGCCTCACCACCGCCTCTTTCAGGGCAGCGGGGAAGTGACCCTCACTCAACGAAGCATTAATGACACCCTGGAGCCAGCCTCGTGTAACCTCCCGGGAAGCCAGTACCAACCAGGAGGGACACGGGTCCAGTAAACATGTGGCCGCACTAAGTCTCCCCAAAATCCTGTCCACATCATCGGGAGTCACAGCATCAAACTCCTTCCAGATAACATTCTCAAGACTATTCCTCGTCACCCTGCCCTGATCTACCCAGTCAGAGTCCAAATCCCCCTGGATCTGAGCAATTTTGTCATACAGGTATTGTCCGAAATCCTCCGCCCTGCCTTCTAAGGGATCCTCCCGCACTCCCAGATGGATCAGGGAGCGGGTCACCCTAAACAGGGCGGCCGGACGATTCCCTGATGACGCAATAGAGGCAGAAAAGTAGTTAGACTTTGCCGTCTTTATCGCCACTAGGTAGGCCTTAATATGCGACCTTACCAATGTTCGATCAGATTCAGCGAGACTGGCCCTCCAACCGCTCTCCAGGCGTCTTTTCCGGCGCTTCATTTCCCTCAGCTCCTCAGTAAACCAAGGAGCCTCACGGGATCGGCAACGGGTCAGAAGCCGCAAAGGCACGACTCAGTCCAAGGCCCCACCAGCCGCCCGATCCCAGGTGGCTACCAGGTCCTCGGCCGAGTCATGTGCTAGATCCTCAGGAAATGGCCCAAGCTCCGTCTGGAACCTATCAGGATCCATCAGGCGCCTGGGGCAGATCCATCTAATTGGGTCCGCCTCCCTGCGGTGAGGGGTCGCGGTTCGAAGATCTAGGCGAAGGAGTGAGTGGTCAGTCCATGACAAGGGTTCCATGTCTATATCCCCTATAACAAGACCACTCAACCACTGGCCAGAGACAAAAATCAAGTCCAGAGTGTGACCTCTCCTGTGAGTAGGGCCATGAACTAACTGGGTCAGGTCCATGGCCATCATGGAAGCCATGAACTCCCGAGCCACCATTATAACATACTCTGATGCTAATGAAGCTTCTGCACATGCCAGATCATCCATTATAATGTCCGAGTGGGTGGGCGGAGCCTCTTGCCACTTCTACTACCAGTTTGCAAGAACCAGACAGAATTGGGAGCAACCTACCACTGGAGAGGATCTATGGGGCCAAGCCTGAGGGAGAGAAGGGGGATAGGAAAGGATCTATGGGGCCAGCTTGAGGAAGAGAAGGGGAGAGGATTTATGGGGCAAGCCTGAGGGAGAGAAGGGGATAGAGAGGAGAGGCTTCTGTGGGGCAAGCCTGAGGGAGAGAAGGGGAGAGGAGAGGCCGATCGTAACTACTCATTAATTTTCAAACTCTAAGTGTCGATTTATCAAGCCCGATCACATAGTTCGTGATAGTGGAAAAAAACCCACCATCAGTTAAATTGCAAAAGTTAAATACAGGTAGTCCTTGACTTATGACCACAATTGAAACCAAAATTTCTATTGCTAACTGAACATTTGTTAGGTCAGTTTTGCCCCATTTTATGACTTTCTTTCCATAGTTATTAAGTGAATTCCTGTAGTTGTTAAGTTAGTAGCCCAGTTGTTGAGTGAATCTGGCTTCCCCATTGACTCTGCTTGTCGGAAGGTGGCAAAAGGTAATCACATGTGCCCAGGATACTGCAACCATCATAAATATGAGCTAGTTGCCAAATGGCTGAATTTTGAACATGTGACCATGAGGATACTGCAATGGTCATAAGTGTAAAAATGGGTCATAAATCACTTTCTCACTGCTTTTGTAACTTTGAACATTCACTAAATGAACTGTTGTTAAGTTGAGGACTACCTGCAGGTTTACACCACAAGTAGATCTATTTTGCAATGAAGTTATTATACATTAATCGCATTGTCAGCCATATGCTTAAACTTTGCATATTAAAATTTAGCATTTTAATCCACCTATCGAAGCCTTCCCCAGGGCCAAGGATAGGCAGATGTGGATGTTTGATAGCATTATAGATATTGTCGCAGGATGAAAGTTTTCCAAGTAAAGCTGCCTTTTGCAATTGACTGATGGTGAATTTGTCAAACAAAATAGGCAAACAAAAGTGCCAAATCCAGTCTGAACATCTGTGCAAGAAACCGAAATATAATAAAGATTCTACTCTTTCATATGTGAAAAATGTACTAGAAATTTCTTCTTTGCTGCAATTTTTTTCAATATATGCTAAAATGTATCTTTTTCTAGGGAATATATTTGAATTTATTAGTTAGGAATAACAAGCTATCATTTTAACCAATGGAGCAAGCAAAACAACAATATATGATCCAGTGGAGCTTTGAGAATCCAACAAATTTTCTCCACATACTATCATACTGGGTGATAATGAAGAGATAATTATTCCAGTGATCCTAAGAGAACCATTAGGACAGCAATCTAAAGATAAATTTCTAATAAAGAAACTCCATCTCCATCCCGAGACTATTTCTTCCAATTATCGCTGGAAAAGAACACTTACATGGGACTTTATATGGGGAAACAGTTCAACCTCTGTTCAGTGAGAATCTTGTTTCTTATTTGATTTACATTGTTTGCTTTTAATCTCAGTTATATACTGGGATGTTGTATACTGTTTGGTGCAACTGAATTGCTGATTGGAATTGCACATAAACCAAATAAATAAATGTAACTTTTAGGAATTAATAATAAAATTAACCATGCTGTTAATAATGCAAGCAAACAGTTGGATTATTATATAAACCTACTCCTGGTTAACACTGGAAACTTTTTCTCATGGGACAGCTTGGAATCAGCATACTTAGCTCTCTACAAATTGGTTACCCAAGTTGGTTATTACCTTGATAAGCAAGGGACTCCTCCCCTACCATATATTACCAATAGAGTAATAATGACTTAGCAAGATAGTGGCTAGCGAAGTAGGCAGCAGTGCTTTCACAACAGAAATACAGTTCCAATGTTTTCCCATACTGACTATTGAAGACTTTATTCCTGATGGCCATTAACTGTCAAGAATCTGGTAGAAAACCATTTTCGTCTGGGGACTGTTCTGAACAAGGTAAGCTAGGGAATTAAATCTTTAAGATTTGCATTTCTCTATAGAAACATATATTCTATGGCAGCCAATCATACGTTTAGATTTTTAAATGTATAGGGAGGCATGAAATTTAAATTGTGATGCCTATGGAATCTTTTCTGTATCTGGAATGCCATTTCTGTGTCAGAATTTTACAGAACTCTCTTTCTCTCTCCCCCCTCCCTCTCCCCCTCCATTTTATCTATCTGATTACAATTTTATATACATAGACATATATGCATACTTTCAGGAACCAACTGCTGGATTCACCAACCTGTTGAGAGAGACATGAGGCTCAAAAAGTAAGATAAGATCACAGGATGTTGTCACCTGCTTTATTGGTTACCATTCAGATGGACATTATTTCCCATATTAATTTTGTCCTGGAAAACTATTTTTTTCACACAGTTGCATTTTTTGCACTACTTATCTACTATTAAGAAATAAAAAATACGTAATGAAAGTGGCTATTCCATATTTCTATGATCACCAATGAAAAAACAAAGAAAATCAAGTTTGGAAAGACACCAGTTTTCTGTCAGTGATGTCAGAAATTAACTTCTTTTTTATGTAACTGAGGAAGCATTTTGTCATGTTTTATCATACTTAAGAGTTTTGAAGTAGGCTAATAAGATATGTCTTGATTCATATTGAAAATTGAAGAATCAAAGATATCATAATTAAATTAATTAATGAAGTGGTAATTTTTGGAAGGAATTTAACCCTGCCCAATTTTTAGCCAGATAGATTCAAGGGTCATACTTCATGTTACAAAAATATTCTCCTGAAATCATTTTAGAGAAGATATAGCAGGTTTGAAGCACACAAAAAGCCTCCACATTTCCAAATACAAATACAGTGTATCAAGAAAGTAACTAAGCAAATACTGCACCCTTAAAAATTGAAATGTTCTGAATGGTTTTCAAATCCAAGCTTTTAGCTGTATTTTCAAAAATAAGTTCTTACTTTCTACTATATTTGTTTTTCTGGGGTGCCACAAGATTGTGCTTTGCTGCCCTTCCTTGCTGGTTTTCTGATATGCCAAGAGAGCTGGCATAACTGCATGATAGATTGACATTCCCAAAAATGACTCCCTTATCACTTTCCTCAAGAAGGTGCCAGGTTGGACAGGGAACATTGACCACATGTGATCTCTTCAGGGAAAGATTGTAGGAAATAAAAATTGATTTGTCCTACTGGGTCAGGACTTTGTTTTCTGTAGAAACCTACTACCTAATTTCTGGGATGCTAGGTGGGTAGTATAGCTTCTGGGCAAGCTTAGACCCTTCAATGGATCCCTTCAATGCTATTAGTATTTTTGCTTGCTGTTAATGTATTATGTGAATTAGCCAAAGCAGTAGAAGCAGTTTGTCAAGGATACAAAGTGATAGAGCCAGTGGTGAAATCTGAACCGGTTTACTACTGGTTCGGTGGCTGCGCATGCGTGCTGTGTGCCAAACGTGTGCTGCACACACACATGTGCAGTGCGCACCATGCACCAAATGCACGTGTAATGCACACCAAAAGGAGGCATGGGTAAGTAGAACAGCATGCCGGGGGGATACTCAGCTGTGGCGCGCAATTTTCAGAGCCTTTTTTTAACATTTTAAAAGCATTTTTTTACAACCTATTCCCCGAATAGGTTGTAAAAAAATGCTGTAAAAAAGTAAAAAAAAAAGGTTCTGATGATCGTGAGGCACAGCTGTGATCGTCGGAGCCTCTTTTTTTTTACTTTTTAAAAGCATTTTTTACTACCAGTTCCAGAGAACTGGTAGTAAAAAATGCCTAAAAGTAAAAAAAATAAGTTCCGACAATTAGCTGAGCAACGTGCGATCTTTGGAACTTTTTTTTTTCTTTTTAAAGCATTTTTAACCATCGGTTCAGGCAAACTAGACTGAACCAGCAGCATTTCACCCCTGGATAGAGCTAATAAAAAAAAACCAAGAGAAAAGAACATTTATAATTGGTTTCCTTTCCCTCTCCAAACCTGCAGGTTTGAAAAGCAGCTAATGTAAAAGCAGCCTGATAGTGAAAGCATGGTACATGTTCAATCATTGTAATAGGGAGAGACTTGTCCTAATGTAATTGGGAGAGACTGTCCTAATTATGTCATAGGAAAAGTAACAGGAACATTCCTCCCCCCCCAGCTCACATGACTTGAACTGCTCAGAGTCCTGATGGCAGGCCTAAATGCCCACTGGTGTTGGCAGGACCAACATAGAAGTGAAATACAAGAGATAAAAAAGTTTGAAAGTATTTGAGAGTCTAGGAAAGTGAATGAAACCCAAATCAACGTTGGCTTTGCTATCATACCACTTCTAGCCTTCTTTAGCAATACACTAGTGGGTTAGCAAATGCTCAGCAATTCCTACCCATTCACAGATATAACTGTGTCTTTGCCCATTTAGTTCTTGTTGGTTGAGATTTAAAAGTAACCCAAGCCAATCCTGAACTGGCACTCTAAAATTAATGGCTTGGATGAGCAGGCTGGCAATGCTTTAAATGGCTCATTGGGAGGATTCAATTGTTAGAGTTCCCCAAATCAAGAATTTTAAGATAAAATGAATATTCTCTATCATTCTTTGGGAAGTTATTTTTTGGGATGCACCAATGGGCATGCTTGCTTCAAGCTTGACCAGCATAGCTCTTTATGGTAATATTTAAACTTCAACTCAGTGATTGCACCTTGCTGGCAATATTCAGCAATTGTGATTTGAAGGGTTGCCCTGAGAGAACTTT
This sequence comes from Pantherophis guttatus, assembly GCF_059756535.1. NCBI lineage: Eukaryota > Metazoa > Chordata > Lepidosauria > Squamata > Colubridae > Pantherophis > Pantherophis guttatus. Next base: position 45,555,560 of record NC_142069.1, on the reverse strand, counting down.
TCCCCCAGTAACAATATTGGCAAAATGCAGATAAATGCCAGCTGTTCTAACAGGCTGGCAGACGTTGGCTCTTGGCCACAATGACATAGGGAGAAGTAGTTTATCAGAGTTGAAATAAGGTGCCCAAGTGGAGAACACTTGGCAGGCAGCAACATTGGCAAGGTGGCATTTGAAGAGCAGGTGGCACTGTGGGCACAGAGAAAGGCAGTCAGGAGAAGCTGGCAGAGAGAAGTTGGAACAGAAGAAAGTTGCACCAGTCTATCAGAGTTGAAATAATATGACCCCGATGGAGAAGGATTGGGTAGGCTCATATTTGAGGAGCAGAAATTATAATTATAAAATGCACTCACTTACTGGACCACTGCAGCCAACAGACTTCTGAGTCACTGTGGCACTGTATATACAACGAAAGACTGACTAGAAGAAGCTGATAGAACAGGACTGGCAATCAGAGATAACTATGACTTCTTGTTCTAAGCAATAGCAATATCAATAGCACTCAGACTTATATGCCACTTCACAGTGCTTTACTGCCCACTCTAAGCAATTTACCAAGTCAGCAAATTGTTCCCAACAATCTTGGTCCTCCAACCTTGGAAGGATGGAATGTTGAGTCAACCTTGAGCTGGTGAGAATCAAACTGCCAAATTGCTGGCAGAAGGCAGACGGCAGACGGCAGTCAGCAGAAGAGCCTGCTGTGCTGCATTCTAACTACTGTGCTACCACGGCTCATAGTAAAGTAACTTTAGTCAAGCCATTCCCAAGCAAATGTGTTCGGCATCAAAACCAACATTCTTGACAAAACCCTCTCCTAACTTTAGCAGATTTGTAGATATGAGAGCCATTGCTCTAATCCTACTAAAACAAAGTAAATTGTTCACATCAGCAATTAAGAGACATTCACAGTTCACACACCATATTCCCCTTCCTGCTTATCAGCAATACTATACATTTGGGACCAATCATTCACTAAGTGATAAGAATTTTATCCCTTCTCCAGACATGCAAAGAATACTCTTTCTATCTTTGACATTTTTTTAAAAAAATGAGTCTCGTTTAATGAACAAAATCAGTCTGCAACCTCAGCTGAGGTCTGAAAGCATTAGCAATGGAAGCAATTCAAATTCCAGGGAGTAATGGAGTAATACAACATTCCCTACCCTACGGAATTCATTCTCCCTCCCCTTCTCTTTTGGCTGTCCAGCACTACGAATAATCAATGGATGCAATCTCTATGTCTTGTGATAGATAGGTGCAATGGAGGCTTATATATTATATGCCTTCTTTGTTTGGATTCCAAATTCTAGTAAGGGATGCTTCAATCTCCTTCTTTGTGGGGTTGATAGTGTTTGTAAATTGCTGCTGCAAAATAACCTTTACTTGCCGTTGACAACTTCTGAGAGTTTGGTCTGAATAGTCCCTGCTGGGTCTGTGGCCTTATAAAAGAGTTGCTGGGTTTCTTCTCTTTTGCCTATTGCCAGTCCTGTACTTTTCATGTAATCCTGACTATTTCATCTTCCTACTGCTTCAGAGACTTTCAGAGTCTCAGAGCTGCACTTACACAAATTCCATTTCAAATGAGGTCATTAATGTTAATTATGTATAAAACTTTCCCCGAAACATTGGCTGCAGTTGTCTCCAATTCCATCTTTCAGGCTTCAGAAAAATCACGTGGCTGAGGAAGACGGTGCAAGTGTTACAACGTTGGTGGCCTCATGAAATAGTCTTCACTGTGGAGTGGCTCACTCATACCAATCACTTCAATCAAAGCCACTCGTGGATTTCTAATCTAGCCACTTGAGCTCAGATACATGGAGTTTTACTAAATCATCAAATCCTTGAAAAGTCAGTGCAGAAGATGTCCTACCACTCCCTGTTTTCTCCACAGCTACAAGCTGATAATGAGTCTTGCTGTAATGTTGATCCATGGTTTAAAAATAAGTGGTCTAAGTATTAGATGGGCATGAAGACAACTGGTTACGTTGGACGTGTCACTCTGTTCCAGCCCTAGGAAGGACAAACAACGGCAAACAATGCCCAAAAACATTGCCAAAAAACTGCAGAAACTGGTCCAGGGTGTCACTAGGAGTCAACACTGACTCGAATGCATAAAAACAAATAGTGCTAGATGCTACAGTTTTCAAGTATACTTGTTTCTTAAGCTGGTTTTCTAACTCACCTGATCTGATTGTTTTATCAGATCAGGTGAGTTAGAAAACCAGCTGTAACAAATATTAGTGTTATTGTTTGTTACCATGAAACCATGGAAAGCTTCTCCAGCCTTGGAGGCTACTTCTCTATAATATGGTTTACAGCTCACATATGGTATGGGATCCATTTATCATTTTGGCATATAGAAGTGCCCATTGATGGCTTGTCTTCTGCATTCCAATATTTTGCTCACCAAAATCCTGAGGGAAATATGTACATGACCTCCACTTCTGCTGCTCCAAATCTCAAGTATGAAATACAAGAATGTGCATAGCTTTGCTAGCAGCAATATCTTGCTTAATCACTCCCTGCTTACAGTGAACAAGGAGATGAACGTTGTTTGACTAAAGATAGTGCAAGAGAACATAGTACACTCAGGAGCAATTATCTCCATTAGATGAGAAACACTTTTTATCAGCTTATGCCAGCATCCCTCCTAACCTTTGTTAAGGGGATTTCTCACATTAGGCCTTCCTCTTTATATATAAACTACAAGGCTCACGATGAATAGAAGAACATTGCTCCTCATAGATGCAGGACTCAGAAGGGAATGGTTTGTTTGTTTTTTTGTTTACTATGGAATGTATAAAGTACCCAACCCAACCTAAATCAAACATGAACTACAGCAGAATGAGCTACATTACCAACCAGAGCCAATACACAGGAGAAAAGACAGGTCTATAAATGACTAATAGGATTGGGGCCAGCCAAATCTCAGGGGAGAATTTGCTATTATATCCCCTCATTATGTTATCCTCTTCTGTCAATTGCTCTTTCTTTATCATTGATATGATCTTCCCAATGGAAAACTCCTCTTCTTCCCTATAGACAGACAAGTAGCAGAAAACAGAACAATCTTTTATTTTTATTTGTTGTAGAATGGGAGTGCAAAGAATTAGATGGGAGAGAAATAAAAAGGAATGAATAAAGTAACTAGAAGACAGAAGAAGTAGTGTTACACAGAGGCAAATCTTACATTATGTGATAAACAAATAGGGTTTTAATAATATATGGAAGAGATAGGAGAACAGTGATAAAATGTCAGTGTTAAAATCCACGCTTTAGGGTATAGTGAATAGCTCAACAAGCCTATTACTGAGGCATCAATTGACGGTACAATAAAACATATAAATACTAATCTCCGGGAAAAGAATTGAAATCACTGGGAAATTTTATATTTTATGGATATCTCCTTATCCTTATATGCTAAAATTATTTTAAAATGTCTTAAAAGGAAATACTGTCCCAGATTACTAGAAACAATCTTGAATAGGTCTTCTTTTAACTATAATCCTCCTTAAGATCATTTGCAGTAATTAAGAATCTCACTAGCATTCTTGCAAGGAAAATAAGATGTATATCTTCATATTGCATACCTTCAGATTAATCTTGGCAAATAGCAAATCCTATTGGGAGAGCATTTAATTGCATATATTTTGCCAGAAAGATAAAATATCCTCTATTCTGATATCATTGGATGATGATACTAAAGACTTTGAGGTGCTGGTATGAAGGTATTGAAAGAATTAGTGATAGCTCAACAGATGTGGAAGAAATTTATCCATATATTACATTAATTATATATCCATAATTAAAATGTATAGCTACATAAAAAGGGGGTCCAGTGGAAACAGAATCACCAAGCAGGATATCCCATTATCATCTTTACTATTTAGGTTTGCAATTGAATCCTTGGTAAACAAAATTTGGTTGAATGATAATATTCAGGAAATTAAGCAGTAATTGTCTTATTTGTCTTATTTGCTTATAACATGCTTCCTAACACCCCTTACTAAAACAGAAAAAGTATGTAAATTATGTTTTATATGTAACTGATTCTCTCATGTGGGTCTTTAGATATGTTTTCAAATCATCTGTTCAATAACAAAAAATATACAGATCTTTATCACTGATGACTCATAGAATTTGTATATATATAATATACTATTCGTATCTGTGTGCAAAAATTCTTAAAGCTATCAATAAGACTTTTAAGATTAAATAAATCTCTAATGATATTAACAGATTAAGAGATTAATTTAATAATTGGGTTAAAATTGTGGCTACCATTGTAATGAATACTTTCCCAAAACTCATATATCAATAATATAATTGCATAGCATAATATCAATACTTGAGAACATGATGTTTATGATCTTTACTATTGTAAGGATAAACAACAGACAATAATGGTTTAAATATTTTGATGTTTTGATTCCTAGAAAGGAATCTGATCACTTATCCTCATTCCCTCCTCATTACACTAATCAATACAAATAAAAAAACAATATTCATTGTTCAGTAATTCATTTAGTAATTCTAATTTATTATCAGTTTTACTGGAAAAAGTACTGTAAGTACAATGAGTGCAATGGGTTTATGGAGTACAACAAAAATTCAGCAGTTTACTTGGAAGTAAACTTATTATGCAGACTATCTTGGTTTAATTTCTTTCCCTGTTTTTAGTGGGTTATTCATTCTAATACCATAGCATAAAAAGCATGCATTTTGATCAAAATAATTATTACTTAATATGACTGAGAAAGAGATATAAGTTCTTCTGCATCCTGAGCTGATAAATAGTTTACTATAAGAGGATAATTTATTGATGGCAATTATATTAAATAGCATCAAATACAAGCCATTTGATGCAGAAAAGCAAATGCTTAAAAACCAAGGAAGAGTCATAAACATTCTCATAATGCACATATATGAGAATTATAAAGGATTATACATAGAGAGATAAATCGATAGCATTATGCTACTTCCTGGAGAATTAAAATGACCAAATCTCTTGTAGGACAGGCAACCTCAGTTCAGCATAACTCCTACAGCATAATCAACTTTAAATAAGGACAATGGCAGATTTATTCATAGTGGTTCTTGATCTTTACTTTCTTGCAAATTTCTCCCTCTGCCCCTTCGATTATGACAATGAAAGTAAACAATCACTTTCTGGAAACAAGTAGAAATTATTTTTGCTGGCTCATGGAAGTTTAAAGTTCTCACTTGGCCTCTTGACCTATTCCCTTGCAAGTAATTGCCTTTCTAATTTTTTGCTTTTATTATATTTACCGTTGAGAAATACATATATAAGTATTTGCAAAGCAGACTGTATTTTAATCCAAAATCTTAACATGTGAAAGCCTAAAATAAGAAAAGCCAAATACAACTGTGGGGGGCTTTCTTCATATCACTTGGGTCTTAGTCAGAACCTGCTTAATAGCAGCAATAGCATTTAGACTTATATCCACTTCATAGCAATGTGCTTTATATGTAGGAACTTAAATAGTTATGAGTACATTTTGATTTGATTAGATGATATCACTATTTCAAAAGCTATTATGATCACCAGTAGTTTCAGGGTACACTTCAAGGAGCTATTGTTACCTTTTAAAGTCTACATGTTATCTTTAAAAGTTTACATGCCAGGGTCCTGAGTTTCTGCAAGACTATCTACTTTGTACTTTCAATAGTGTCTATCAGTGGTGGGTTTTCCCCGGTTCGCACTGGTTCTATAAAACCAATAAAAAACCAGCGGGAGGCTCCGCCCACCGACCCCAACGTTATCAGAACGCTTCTGCGCATGCGCAGAAGAGCGCATGCACAAGCAAAGCAAGCATGCACATGTGGCCCCGTTGCGAACCAGTAGTAAAGGTAAGTAGAACCCATCCCTGGTGTCTACCTGTACAATAACTGAAAGCTCCCTCTCTATAGGCTTGCTCAGAGAGAATTACCTGTAGGAATCCCCTATATGGAACAGTCTTCTGTTGGCGAGTTGAGGGTGCTATCCTACTGTTTATTTTTTCAGAAAGGCTATTACAACTTCTGTAGGCCTTGGTACTTGCGATGTTGCAAAGCTTTTTCCTATGGGTTTTATGTTCTGATTTTTGTTTACTTATATGTCTTTATATATCTATATCTATACTGATATCTTGAGCTATATTCTCTCTCTCTCTCTCTCTCTCTCTCTCTCTCTCTCTCTCTCTCTCTCTCTCTCTCTCTCACACACACACACACACACACACACACACACACACACATGGATATGGTTCTGATTTTATTTTTGCTTTCTTATGTTCCAGCCTGATTTACAAAAGTTGGATACATATGCTGCTTATTATCATAGGCAACTGAAATAGCTCATAAACTCAGTAAATTAATTAATTAATGACATTAAACTCAAACATTGCAATTAATGAATTGTGGCAGAATCAGAGTTAAGTCAAATTATTTTTGACTTGATTTTGATATATTGACTTAATTTTGATATATTGTAATTCAGTATATCAGCCTAAGTGATATTTTACCCACCATCCCCTACTCTATCTTTTCTTGTGCTGTGGCTTCAAAACTTGTTTAGACAACATGTTCACATTGTTAGGAAACATGAATGTACACTAGATTCATCAAGATGTTTTGGCTGAAAAACAGGCCCCAACAAAGTAAATGAGAAAAATGAACAATCATTCAGGCATCAGACTTTCCTCCCATCCCTCATTGTGTGTTTTAAAAAATCCTTGATTGATAGAATGCTATACAAACAGTTTCTAAGTCCTGTTTTTAAAAGAATTACCATCATTATTTTCTTCAATCAAGAACAACTGAGCATCTTTTCTTCTTTTAAAAAAAATTAGCCAAAAACAAATCCTTTGAGCTCTTGTGTTAAAACTTCATTCTAAGTAATTCTGAAAGGGAGTGCAAAGGCTGTAAATTTGAGCATAGTGCTTAAAACATAATAAAGCAGTTAAAAATCAATAGTCAGTCATTGTTATTCCAAACTTGTTTCTGTAAATAGACAGTTGTTAAGCCCCTTTTAAACAAAATTGTAATCCACAGTGATTGTCAGTTCATTGATGAAGGTTTATTTATATTTTCTTTTTCTATACTTTTTTTAAAATACAAGCAAAATTGAAGTATGTGGCTTGATCCTTTATGTTTGCAACGTATGACATCAGTTTTATACCATACAAGTGTGTTACTTCGAAATACACCTATGAACACCTATCATACACACATACAAAAACCCAATGTTCTAATTACAACATTGCATTGCACTGATTTCCAGTTTGTTTCCAGTGCGATTCAAGGTGTTGGTTGTTACTCTTTAATCCACAGACTTGGCATACTCCAGGCTCTTTGCATTAAATAATACAATTTATTGGAACATCAGAAGTGTACCTTCTCTGTCCAAGCACCTGCCCTCTGGAATGAGATTGTCCCTGAGATACAGATGATTCCCACCCTACTAGTGTTTCAAAGTCATTGAAGATCTTTTGAGTCATATGGATACAGGTAGTCCTCAACATATGACCGTAATTGAGCCCAATTTTTTGTTGCTAAGTAAGATATTTGTTACGTGCGTTTTGCCCCATTTTATGACATTTCTTGCCATATTTGTCATTTTTTCAGTGCTGTTGTAATTTTGAATGGTCACTAAATGAACTGTTGTAAATCGAGGACTGTATTTACATACCTTGCAATACCGTAGTCTGCTTAAGTATTGACTCAACAATTTGCTGAATTCACGTATCTGTACATCTCCACCCCAGACCACCCCAATGATGCCCTTGATGTAATGTCTCGCTGCCTGGAGGCCGTGCGGGTCTGGATGGGGAGAAATAGGCTGAGACTCAACCCTGCCAAGACCGAGTGGCTGTGGCTCCCGGCGTCCCGATATAGTCACCTGGTCCAGAATGCGGCCACACCGGTAGCTATGGGCACGACTCGTTGTGCCCACATGACACCTCTCCTGTGTGAGCTGCACTGGCTCCCAGTGGTCTTCCGGGTGCGATTCAAGGTGTTGGTCACCACCTTTAAAGCGCTCCATGGTTTAGGACCTGGGTACCTTCGAGACCGACTTCTGCCACCAGTAGCCTCCCACCGGCCAGTCCACTCCCACAGAGAGGGGCTCCTCAAGGTGCCATCGGCCAAGGTATGTCGGCTGGCAACACCCAGGGGGAGGGCCTTCTCTGTGGGAGCTCCTGCCCTGTGGAATTAATTGCCCCTGGAATTGCACAAGATCTCCGACCTCCGTGTATTTCGCTGTGCCCTCAGGACCCTGCTATTCCGCCAGGCTGGGCTATCAATGTAAAGGATTTTAAATTGGGTGTTTTAAATTTTTGGGTTTTAATTTGGCCGAAATTATTTAATAATTTTAATTATTTTTAATTGATGTCTGTATATTTTGTGTTTTAATAGGCTGTACACCACCCTGAGTCCTTTGGGAGAAGGGCGATATAGAAATAAAATTATTATTATTATTATTATTATTATTATTATTATTATTATTATTATTGTTGTTGTTGTTGTTGTTGTTGTTATTATTTGTACATCTCTTGATGTTCAGTTTGGGCACCTTTTGTTCCTTTTTTTTTCTTTATGGTTGTATCATTTTACTGCTATTTTTCTGCATTTTTACAGAAGCATTTTGGGAACCATTCATAGGAGTCAGGCAATATGCAAATTTAATTAATAAATAGTGTTGAAAACGGTATTTTAAATATCTGTTTAAGGTTGATGCTCAAAGCCTACTCATACATAAATTTTAATGAAGTTTATTTCCAAGAAAAGATGGGTTGAATGTACATGGCAAGATATTATGTTAACAAAATCAAAGCTACCTGGTTCAGGCGATGAATATACTCAAATTATAATACTCCCTTCTACAGTATATTCTATATGGAAGTGGCTTTCCAAAATATTTTCTCAAATTGAATTATATTCTGAATTGGACTCCTTTCTTCCTTGCTCTAGGAATTTACATTTCAATGATACAGCAATGCTGTGTGTGTGTGTGTGTGTGTGTGTGTGTGTGTGTGTGTGTGTGTTGAATGAAAAGTAATGCCACAAGCTCCATAACTAGTTTAAATAGCATTTTAACAACTGAAATATGAAAATAAACATTGAAAAGAGCTCTTTAATTACCTGTATTTTATATGGTGAATCAGCACAATTAACTGCACACTTCTACCATCATGGACAAGCTCCTAAAAGCCACCAAGAAAGAATTCCATAATTTGTACCTTCTGCCACTTTCTGATAGTCCTTTCTACTTCATTTAACTCAAACAGATGCTCATGAAAGTGGAAACCAATACTGGGTCTGGATTGTGCAGCATGTTGGATAAGATGGTGAGATCCAACTTTGCAACCATCTCTTGTGTAGCACTATCCTATACCAACACAACTTCCTTTTTATGTCTCTGAACTCTGCTTAATCATATTTGTTTCAATCTCTTCAGTATTGAAATATTGTGTTTTAAGTTAATAGTGATACAAGTCAAGGAAAGCCATGTGAATAACACCATCTGTGTCCTAAACAAACAAATGAACCTATAACCATGAGTTTATCTGATGAGCTCCAGGTTTTCAATTTTTTTTTTTTTGCAGGTGCAGTTTTATAATAATATTTCATGGACTGATGCTTCATTTCTGTGTCATAATGATAAGCCAATTTTTGTCAGCTGTCATGATGCTCTGAAGAATTTCCTCAATTTCATTCTTGTAGCATGAAGACAATTGCTGGCAAATTTCAATTTTTGAAGCTTTCATCTCTGCCATTAACATGCAAGGAACTGTCTTCCACCAAACCTGATATTAAAGGACATCAATACTGCGATCCACATTTTTGCTTGAGCACACTGTCAAGTACTTACTGCAAGCTTCTATTTCATAAACAATAACATTACAACCTTTTCTCACAGCAGCTTCCTGCCAATGGAAGTGAAGGAACAGATGCTGAAGAATGCATCAGAGCTTCTAATATGTCAGTACTGCCATCTGTTGGCACCGCATTAATATTTCAATTCCCTTTAAATGATCTTGCAAAACCAACTTCAAGTCATAGAGAAGCCCTTAACTACAAGTTTCTTTTTTTCTCTTTACTCCCACAATCCTGTCATCTTGACTGATGTCACTATTTAGTATTTCAAGAGCCAAAATAAACAAGAGAGGAGGCAGTGGGCAACCCTGTCTTGCTCTTTTTCTCACAGTATCTCACAAGGCCTTTATTAAGATCTCCATTAACAAATAATTGTGCTTTCTGTGAAGTGTAAATCAATCTTACCGATTTTATAAAGTTCCCTCCAAAGTTCATATTTTTCAAAACTTTGAACAAGAAGGCCCAGTTCAAATTGTCAAAGGCCTTTTCTGCATCTAAGAAATCAAAAGCAAAACAAGAAACAAGAGCAGTAAATTGGTGTTTTGTGCATGAAATACCAAGGGAACTTAAAACAATAATACTATTTTGAGATATAAGAGAGACACATACAAAACAAAACACTAAGATGCTCATTAAAGAAAAATTTCAAAGTTAGTATTTTGTGAGCGTGATCATTAAAACAAATTGGCAGAAGCCCATACCGTAAGCCTGAGATGTTTCCCTTTCCTTTAATCCTCTTCTGCTTTTGGTTACACTGAATAGTTACAGCATTTAATTAGTAGCCCTGTTTGCCAAATAGCATTGAGGTGGGAATGTATTAAATGCATGTGGTTTGCCTTGTCTGTGGCTCTATAGAAGTCGACAGACAACAATGTACATATATCAGATTGAAAACAAAGCTGTCATTTTTCTTCTATTCTTTTGATTTTTTTTCCATGTTCACATGATGCTTCTATTCAATTTTTGTTTCAACCTGCACATCTTTTCTTTTTGAAATTTAAGAACTTCCACATTTTTTTTAAAAAAAAGATGAATTTGCAAATGCATCCTCCCTAATATACATTTGGAAACAGATACATGTTTTTTTTTTTTTTAAAAAAAACTGCTATATGGGAGAAATATGCAAATTAAAGGCTAACTTCATTCTAGTTGCGTATCAGTTCAACAAATATAAACTATGAATAAATTAAATATTTCACATCTTTAACTCTCTAGACTCCATATATGTAGAGTCACTTTGATATAAAGGTTAAGACATCAGTCTAGAAACTGGGAGACTAGCAGTTCCTTGGGCACAAAGCCAGCTGAGTGACCTTGGGCCAGTCACTTTTTCTCAGCCCTAAGAAGGAAGCAATGCACTTCTGAAAAATCTTGCCAGAACTGCAGAGAATTGTCCAGACAGTTTCTGAGAACTGGACACAATTGAACAGAAGAAAAATATATAAATGCAATACGACTGCTATCTGAACAGACACAAGTTGAACTCTGCTAGTAATCATTTAGGTTTGGTTACCAAAAAGGAGTTAAAAGGAATCCATGCATCCTAATTGTGAAATAATAGTTGCAGTCTGTTTTGGACAGATGCAGCTTCAGATAAGTTTTCTTGATGGATCACTTGTACAATTTCTCCATTTAAAAACGTTCTGATTAACCTCATCCCCCACATCGATGATAAGCCATTCAGCTCCATTCAGTTCAATGCATCATCTTTCTGTCTATTTTTAAACCAGAAGTAGCCATAGGAAATGGCAGGTTGGAATAAACTAATGAGAAGGTTTCTTTTTTCTTAGCTATATTGGTTTTAAATCGATTACCATAAGACCTTTTTCTCACAAAGAAAAAAAAATGTGTGTTTTAATCAGTACTTCACTGTCTCTTGCTCCTTCCTGTTCATTGCAAGCTGCTTTGATTTTTTAAGGTCTCAACATAAACGTGTATCTACAAGCCTTATTTGGTTTTGGTTTCAGTCATCCCGGCATAAAAATGCATGCTTTAGAATTTCTCAGTAGAAACTGAAAATAAGTAAAATTGTTCAACTGATCTAGAGAGCTGCAGAACACTAATAACTAAGTTTTGTGTGAACTTTGTCAGCTTCCCAGTTTCCAGAGGGCTAATTCCACTGTGTCGTTTCCAAGAGACAGAGATTAATTGGGCACTTTTATCCAAGCATTAGCGATTAGGAAAGCATTTCTCTCATCCATATCTTCCATCATGGGCTCTATTCGCTCAATAAAAAGATGTGCCCCAAACCAATGTGTTCATTTTTCAATATAGTATTATGTGACAACAGGTTACTGCTTTTGTAAAGCTATTACTCTTACTGTCAACATGACTGCTCTGATGGGCTGTCTCATTAGAAAGGGATGCATTGGAAGTGAGTAAAGAAACTAGTTTCAACAATAAATTGACCTCCAGCAAATATGTGTGATCTTTCTTGCATCAGAGACATATCAAACTAAACAACAGTAAGGAAGCTCCCAGTATGTAACTACGCTGCATGTTGTAAGGAATATACAGACACAATTCAAAGAAACAGGCTCTGGGAATGTTTAAAGAATTACTGGTATCATGGTCAGTACTTGCCATTTCAATATAAATGCCAAAAGTTTGTTTTGAGAAATATAAAAATAAACTTTAAAAATTAAACAAGTAATTGATAAAAGATAGATTTAACCACGTATTTCCCACAAAAACAGATGTTGAAAGGACAGTTCCTGTGATAATGTATGTGAGACAGAGGACTATTCGATTATTCTGTTTTGGGCTACTGCTCTTAATTAGGTCTAGTTTATTTATATGCTAAAAAAATATGTTTTAAACATTACGGCCAAATAATGATTAATTTGTGTAAGAGTTGAAGCCTGATGGAGATAGCCTTACATTTATTAAATTGTTGGTTGCTTTCCAGGCAGTAAAAGTTACAGAAACAAATGCCCAAATTAATGCATGGACAATTTGATTATTCTTCTGAGAAGAATTTGTGTCCTACACAATAGTTTTGTATTATTAACTGCATGACTTTATATTACAAAATTATTGCTATCATATACTGCTTGAAAATTGAAATTGACAGCTAGATTGTAAAAAAAGGGAAATTTTAATTTATTTATTAAAGTTGGCTTTGAAAGAGAAAATGTGTGGGAAGAACAGAGCCTAAGGTAGAATTAGGACTCCGGGTCTCCTAGATTCTAACTCAGTACATGTAGTGATATGTGAGAAAGTCCTTGCAATAGGAGAAAAGAAATGCTGCCTAGGAAATAGTTAAATAAAAGAAGACATAGCCTCCTGCTCCCTAACTTCTCAGGTTGCAAAGGAGATGGTGGAAGATATCTAGTTTCAGACTTGCAAGATTCTGTTAATGTAGCCCTACAATAAAGTAGAATTAGCTCATCTGGTCATATTTCCTGTCTGTTCTACCTGGGAAGGTTGACATCAATCTTGCAAGTCTGAAAGGACAAATCTCCCACCATCTCCTATACATTCTGAGAAGTTGGGGGGGGGTCCCTTCTGAATCTCTTTCTGTACAGCTGCAGGTATGTCCTCTTTTATCTGCTGTTCCTAGGAAGCATTTCTTCACCCTATCTCTCAAAGTCTTCACATACCATTACAATTCCTATAACTTTTACATCAAATTTGTTTTCAAGTATTACAGTAGAATAGAATAGAGTAGAATAGAATTCTTTATTGGCCAAGTGTGATTGGACGAACAAGGAATTTGTCTTTGGTGCATATGCTCTCAGTGTACATAAAAAGATAAAATATATTCATCAAGAATCATAAGGTACAACACTTAATGATAGTCATAGGGTATAAATAAGCAATCAGGAAACAATCAATATAAATTGTAAGGATACAAGCAACAAAGTTACAGTCATGCAGTCATAAGTGGATAAGTCATAAGCTGTTCAAAATAACAATTTATCTATTTAGTATATTTTACATAAGGAATTCAAGATACATATGAAATGTCTTCTATAATCATTTTTATTAAAGCAATTCCCTTGTGAGATAAATTAGGCTGTTCTAAAGTAATCAGCTGTGTAACTGAATGGAGACTTGAATAAGGGTGCCTAGCAATTCATTGTGGGTTCAGATTCTTTATATCTAGGAGTAATTATTTTTATCTCTTTTTTTGTAATTTTGTTAATAGCACTGCAATATTCATTCATAAGAATCTGCAAGGTTTTCTTTCTTTCAGTGTTTTGGTGATTATTTTCACAACAGTGGTAAGAATTTGCATTATTTGTCATTTTCATTTGTCTTTCTAATTCCATTCATCAGAGGGGAAAATCTATTGTTCTTGCTGATGTTTTAAAACTAATTTAAATCATTTACTACACATTTCTATAGAATACACAAACATAGAAAAATATGAAGTTACTCCTGGATCTGTCAGTATTCTATATTTTTCAGAAATCTTATTTTGCATGTCCTAATATTGAAGAATGGTTAGTCTTTTCTATCTAACTGTAGTGATGAATGATAATTAGAGCAATCTAGAGTTCAGTGTGGATATATTGATATGTATATCAATATATAGTTGCTGAACAATTTCTAATATATATGATATAAATGCACTTGCATCATGTTTTCATAAAAAAATTGAAAATGTTTTGGACAGAAATTCATAACACCCAAATTATTTTTAAATCTTATACTTTTTTTTCCTCTACACTGTTTCATTTGATAGAAGAACCATTGTTGTTTGCTTTGATTATTATTGTCAATCTTTGAAACAATTGTAATAACATTATTGAGCTTTAGAGGTTTATTGTAGTTCTGCAGATCTGCCGTGCTTTGTAAAAATGTAGTTTAAAACTAGAAAAAGGCCCTGTTTATTTAAACTGCCTGTATTATCTTAATATTCCAGTTAAAATGTAATATTTCCCTAAGGGAAAATATTAATTCATTTCATTTCAAGTAATATGTCTTAGAAAAGGCCAGCTTTCTTTCATACAAAATGATCTAAATAATGTTTTGCAATCATCTGAAATGCCCCATGGAAAGCAAGACATTGCTGGCTAAACAAGTCTCTGAAAGATACAACCAAATGCCTCCAGCTTCTCAATATAATTAGTATTTTTTTTTTCTTTTCCCACAAGGCACTCCCCCAATACTTTGTCAAAAAGTCTTGTTTTCCCCTCCCATCAGGTAGGCAGTGATTTGCAAGTATGATAACAAGCTGGTCCACCAAAAAGAGGATCCCCATTGAGAAGGGTCGACAGAAAGTCTCTGCAGGGAGCTCATCATATGGGATGGGACACTCATCTGACCTCTCACTGATCTCACCGGATGGGTAAACTCATTTTAAAGTAGGTGATCCCTGAACACTTTAAGGCTTTAAAAATAATGAGCATCACTTTAAATTGCACTTGAAAGCTGGATGACCATGAATGTAATTCTCAAGGAAATGGTGTTAAACGGGCATATTTATATGTACCCATAGCTATCCAGGCAACAATGTACTAAATTTAAACATCAGGTTGGTATTTAAAAGGGAAGCCAATGTTATTGCTATAGTCAATTTTTTATTTTTTTATTTATTAAGAAAATCTATATGGCTGCCCAACTCATGGTGACTCCAAGTAGTTTATGGAATAAAAATAAATACAAATATTTGTATGTATAAATATAGTAATAGCAATAGCAATTAGACATATAGTGCTTTACAGCCATGTCTAAGCAGTTTACAGAGTCAGCATATTGCCCCCAACAATCTGGATCCTCATTTTACTGATTTTGGAACGATGGAAGGCTGAATCAACCTTGAGACTGGTGAGAGTTGAACTGCCAAATTGCAGACAGCCAGCAATCAGCAGAAGTAGCTTGCAATACTGCACTCTAACCACTGCGCCACCATGGCAGGTTTTATATATATAAAACCCTAAATTCAAAACCCAGTGCGCCCTTATCCCACTAGTGACAACAATTAGACAAACCATTTGATGTGCTCTGTATCATCCTGAGGTTTTCCCACTGGCCCCAAGTCATGTAGGGTTTTAAAGATGAGATCCAGGACCTTGAATTGATTTGGAAACAGATTGGCAACCAAACAAGTGACATGTGTACAAATCTAGACTTGCACAAAACCATGTGGGCTATCATATTTTGAATCAATTGAAACTTCTGGATATTTTTCAAGGGCTACCCCATGTAAAGCACATTAGAATACTCAAGATGGGAGCTGACTAGGGTGGGGATGACACTAAACACAACCTGCAGTTGTGCAAAATCATTCCTGGCCACAACTTCCACCTCCTGCTCAAGCAGGAATTGCAAGTCCAGGAGAATCTCCAGGTTATGCATCAGGTACATCTGGTGCAGTGCAATTCCATCCAAGACCAAATATGACAGTTCTTTATGGGCCAAAGAATCCCAGGGCCATTTGGTCTTCTCAGGACTGATTTCAGCCCACTGCTCCCCATCCAGTCCTTAACAGCATCCTGGCATTGTGTGAGGCATATTGTCAAGGCATATTGTCACCATAGGCTAAGACATACAGCTGAGTATCATCAGCATATTGATGAAATTTCACCCAATAGTGACATAGATGGATTCTACTTACCTTTACTACTGGTTTGCAACGGGCCCGCACGTGGGTTCTACTTACCTTTACTACTGGTTTGCAATGGGCCCACGCGCATGCGCAGAAGCATTCTGATGACATCAGGGTCGGTGGGCAGAGCCTCCCGCCAGTTTTACTACCAGTTCTACAGAACCAGTGTGAACTGGGGGCAACCCATCACTGGATCTCACTCAGCAGCTTCATGTAGATCAGCGGCCCCAACCTTTTGGGCACTAGGGATCGGTTCCATGGAGAGAGGTTTTTCCACAGACCGGAGGGGTTATGGTTTAATTTACTGTCTGTATTCCCTGGATGGGGTGTCACTTGTTTGTGCAGCCTGGTTTCTGGCATTCTGAGGTCCGGTGCCGGTCCACATATGGGGGTTGGGGACCCCTGATGTAGATTGTGAATGATAACATCTGACAGGTTATTTAAACTTAAACATAAAAAGTTTTGATTCATTTACTCAGTGCTTCTGTGAGTCTTTGGGCACATGTTATTTTCATCACAGGTGCTATTTATATATCACCTATCTTTTTTAATAACCTGAAACATAATACCTCTTTCATTTCCATTAGTAAAACATTGTAAACTGAATTAGTATTACTGAATACCATAATTAGAAAATTAAGCATTTGATCATCATCAAATGTCTACCTAAAGAATAGTATAAATGTGTTGAACAGTCTTTCATAGAAAAAAAAAATCTCATCTCACAATTTTAGCAATTTATAGAGAGGTACAACCATTCTAAAGATTAAGCACCTATTAGGCATATTGAATTTAAAAACAAAACAGATTTGTTGTTGTGTTGGTGATGACAATTGCGTGTTCCATTTTAGTTGTAAAACCCCAGATATATATTTTTTTAAAAAGACATCAGTTCACTTAATGCGATGTTCAGTTAACAATATAGATTCTTGTTTTTTTTTCCATCAGCACTAAAGATAGAAACTGAAAGAAAGAATATTTGATATTCAATTTTGTACTTATTTATCTTCCTAGGATTTTAAATTGTCAAGATTCTTTGCTGTTGGATAAAATTAGATTGTCAAGATTCTTTGCTGTTGGATAAAATTTATATCATCATGAACCGTGAAACATGATTCCCACTCTCTACCTCTTGGGGAGGGTATAGCAATTTACATGTAAAATGCCTGTTACAAATGTAATAACAACGAGACTGTCATCCATAAAAGTTTGCTGTACTGTTCTCTTTTGAATCTCCAAATCAAATAAAAACCTGTGATAGAATAGGAGACAGGTATTTACTTTGAATCTCATGGAGAAAGTTTTATATCATTCAAGACTTTTTTACACTGTACAGTTTTACAATATGAAAAGGATGACTTCAAATTTCCTTGCACATCTTTGAAGCACACCATTTTTCATAATTATAAACATTCTCAAAGTCAGTTAGAGATCTACTATCATATGCATGGAAATTAATTCCTTTTGATTTCTGAGAAAGCAAAAAGTAGTTGTATATGTCATCGTTGTTTCCATTAATAAACAAAGAATTCACTTTCTTTTCTCATTTTTCCTTTTTAATTAAAACATAGCTTAATCGTGACAAAAATTGTTTCTATAATTTACACCAATTGCTTGTTATCTACTTCCTTTCTGTAAATCTTTTTTTTTCAAGTGAAACACACTTTGTCAGTGTAGATTGTAAGACTAACAAACTAGACTCACAGCTAAGATTAGAGCAACATCTGACAGCTGTGGCTAGGGGGACCTTTGCACAAGTTCGCCTGGTGCACCAATTGCAACCCTACTTCGATCGGGAGGCTCTCCTCACAGTCACTCATGCCCTTGTCACCTCACGGTTAGATTATTGCAATGCGCTCTACATGGGGCTACCCTTGAAAAGTGTTCGGAGACTACAGTTGGTCCAGAACGCAGCCGCGCGAGCTATCATGGGTGCATCTAGATACACCCACATTACAACAATTCTCCACGAGCTGCACTGTTTCCCTATTGGTCTCTGGGCACAATTCAAGGTGATGGTTATTACCTTTAAAGCCCGACATGGCTCAGGGCCAGGTTATCTTTGAGACCGCCTTCTACCACGTAGCTCCCAGCAACTGGTAAGATCCCACAGAGTTGGTCTCCTCTGGGTCCCGTCAGCTAAACAATGCCGGCTTGCAGGCCCACGGGGGAGGGCCTTCTTTGTGGCTGCCCCAGCTCTCTGGAACCAGTTACCTCCTGAGGTCCGGACCACCCCCACCCTATTGGCCTTCCGAAAAGCAGTGAAAACCTGACTTTTCCAGCAGGCCTGAGGCCGTTGGTCTCGCTGTTGCGATCTTGTGAGATCCGGCCATGAATGGTGTGAATGGGTTTTAATGTTTTAATTTTAAAATGTTTTTATAATGGTTTTTTTTTAAATGCATTGTAAGCCGCCCTGAGTCTCCGGAGAAAGGCGGCATATAAATTGAATAAATAAATAAATAAAATAAATATTTCCTTTTCTTAGGGACAGTAATACAATTTCATAAATGTTAAGAGAGAATAAATTACAACATCTCCTTTTCTGATGTTTCTTTGATCTCTAAAGCAGTTCCCACTGAATCAGATTTTTAGAACATTCAACATTCATTTTGATTCTGGAAGAAATCAGAGATTTGTCCCAAAGTGAGAAGAGCAGGTAAGGATGGGAATAAAGTTTGCATGGCCCAGTCTCAATTTCTTCACAGTAGCTAAAAAGGTAGGACAGATTATGATGATTATGATTTTATACCATGAAGTCATTGTCAACTCCTAGCAATCACATAGATAAATGTTCTTTATGATGATCTGTCCTTGATCCTTCAGCTTCAGTTCAATGTTGCACTCATCATTTCTGTAACTGAAGTGTTCTGTAACACTTTTCACATGGCCATTCTCTTCTTTTTCCAAACAACTTTTCCAGCATTAGAGCCTTCTCCAGATATTTGCACAATTTGTCTGAAGTAAGATAACTTGAGACTGGTCATTTGTGCCTAGAGTGAGAACTCTGGGTTGATTTGTTCAATGATCCATTTGTTTGTTTTCTTGGTTGTCAATGATACTTTCCAGAATCTTCTCCAACACCCAACTTCACAAGTGTCTGTTCTCTCAGCAGGCATTTCTTTCCCAGCAGCTCCGTCCTAGCCCCTCCCCAATATTGTGTGGATGCTCCCTGAAGAACTCAGGGAATGGATGTGTCATTTTGGATGCAGAAACAGTTTATGAGATGGAAATATATTACTGAATTCAATACATTGTCAGTATTATGTCTAGAGCAGCTTCATACACAAATGAATGAACACATGATAGTATAATAACTGCAGTTAACATGTAAACAGGGGTGAAATCTAAATTTTTTTTGCTGCTGGTTCTGTGGGCGGGGCTTAATTAGTGGGCAGGGCTTGGTGGTAAGGTGACTGGGAGGACGAGGCTTGTTGGTCAAGTGGGCGTGGCCAAGTCAATGTCACTTCTTTGCCCTTTTTTAACCTACAAAACACAACACAACACAACTTGCTCACCCACAATATAAAAGCAGCTGTGCTAGACCCAAAATGGCCCCTGAAACAAGCAGGAACCTCACACAGCCACAAAAAGCCCAAAGAACCAACTTTCACACTTTACACACACAAAATTCCACATACAGCTTTGTGAGATTTTGTGTGCTTGTGTAGTTAGAGTGAAACACTACAGAAACACACTAAATCTCAGAAAGCTGCACAAATATTATTTTATTTTAATTTATTTTTATTTTTATATAAAAGCAGCTAAATTTAAAACTTCCTAAACTTTAAATGGCTAGGTCTAAAAAAGAACAACTAAAGAAAAAACCAATTAACTATTTTTTTAAAGCTCCCAAAGGGGGAAAAAACTTACCCAATAGAACAGGGGTCTCCAACCTTGGCAACTTTAAGACTTGTAGACTTCAACTCCCAGAATTCCTCAGCCAGCTTTGCTTTGCTGGCTGAGGAATTCTGGGAATTGAAGTCCACAACTCCCTGCCTGCTTGATTGCAGGCAGGGAGATTCAGTTGCTTGCTGATGCAATGGATTGCAGGGATTACAGCAAGGCGTTGCGACCAGCAGCTAAGGTAAGCAATCATCAGAGCCATTTAAAAGGAAATTTTTTTTTCTTTTACATGGCTCTGGTGATCCAAGCTGAGTTGCCTGACTAGCAGGCAACTCAACTGGGATCGTCAGAGCTTGGCTCTTTAGAGCCATTTTAAAGAAAAAAAAGGCTCTGATGATCGCGCAACTCAGCTGGGCATGGGGGGCGGGGGCAGGGATTTTTGCTACCGGTTCTCCAAACTGCCCAACGCCATCGCTACCTACTCACCCGAGCCGGTCCGAACAAAGAGCATTTCATCCCTGCATGTAAATTCAATGTTACCATCAAATAAACATAATTTTATTTCAAAAATATATTCCATTCAAAGATCACTAGTGATATAGCTAATAATTAGAAAATCGATTGATCATTTATTCATTTTATTTTCTTTGATTTAATAAATAATGGACTATTTTGTTTCTCTCAGAAAAATGGGTTCAATCTTGCATTCACTCTATTTACAACTTTTTAAGAGATGAAAACACACAATATGCTACAAAGGGATTAGCTTAATACAATAATTCTACTAACGTTATAAACTATTGACGTACAAGACTCGCCAATCTTTCTTGAAAAATTATACAATTTTCACACATAAAGATTTATGTGTATCACACATTCATATTTCATTTTTTAAAAATCAGAAAATGTAATATGAGGGGCATGGAATCCAACATTAAAAATGTCAAACTTGTCCCCACCCCAACAACACACCCCATCCTTTAATTAAGGTAAAGACTTTGATCTATAAAAATGAATAGCAAAATATTGTATGTACCAATATAATAAATTATCTCTACTTTAACTTTCAAGGAGTGTTGTTTGTGTCCAACACTGACCTAAAAGTTCAACCATTTCTAATGCTGCCCCAATGCATCATGGACAGTTTCGAGAAAGGAAAATGCATACTGTTTTTCACATGCTTTAGGTAACTTTTTAGGTCACAGTCTTATCTGCCACCTTCAATTCTACATATAAAAACACTAGTAAAATTGAAAGGATTTGATTTGAGCTAAACTGCCCTGAGGCAAGTATCCTAACTTGTTTGTCAATAGAATTTGACTGACATGTTGACTGGATAAATTGTTCAGCATTGCAACTTCCTAGCCTATGGAGGACAGAAAAAAAACCTCCTACTCTTTATATTACCCTATATTTATACACTCTAAGGACAGGTTAATGGCATTCTCAAAATGCCTCCAAGTTTGTATTCCTTAAATGTAACAACAGAGTATTGGACACTGCCGAAGTATTTATTATTTTCCTTCAATAAATAATAATAGCGCTCATCTGTCTAGTTCCCTTTGTCCACAATGTGGAAAAACTGGCCTTAAAATTCCAAGCATTTACATCATTTCCATACCTCTAAAAGCTCTTGGGGAAATGTATGAGGGGGGGAAATTGTCCAATTTATTTATAGTACCTGTGGTGGAAGGTAGTCTGGATTCCCAGGAAAGGAGTGTGTGTGGGGGGGGTGTATTCCAGAGGAACATGGGACAGCAAAATTTAGTTTTGTTGGGAGGAAGGGGGTCAAGAGAGCTCTTTCCTCAAATTCTCAGAGTATTCCTTTAATGATATATGTAACATCCTTTAGATTAACGAGTTTTGTCTATAGGTGTGGAAGAATAAAGAAAACTGTTCAGAAGAATCTCAGCATGTCTTTCTTGATATCTTTGGAAAGAACCTCAGTACCTCAGAGTTTCACACACAATATTCTTCTATTGAACCTTAATAACAGATTGTTGGATCAATACAACTGAATATATGAAATATTCATATATTTCATTTCATATTTCATTAAGATAGATACATTTATCAATTTTCATTTATTTATTTGAATCATGCCTTTACTATTTTTTACAAATAACTCAAGATGATGAACATATCCAACATACTGTCCTCCCTCTATTTTCCCCACAACAAGAAGCCTGTGAGGTGAGTTGGGCTGAGAGAGAATAAGAGGCCCAAGGTCACCCAGCTGGCTTTCATGGCTAAGGCAGGGCTTGAATTTATAGTCTCCTGCTTTCTTGCCTGGTGCCTTATTTCACTCATGTATAAATGTTTGCTCATCACTTTGATTCTTGTTGTGATATTTGGATGAGAAAATTTCCTATCGTATGTAGCAAAGCAGGGCACTACCTCCCAGTTCAGGAAGCAATGGATTTGGACGATAGGGAGATATAGATGGAAGGAGGGTGGATCAGGGGTGGGTTTTACTTACCTTTACTACCAGTTCGCAGTGGGGCCATGTGTGTGTGTGTGAGTGAAGCAACATGTGTGCATGCACGCACTCTTCTGCACATGCACAGAAGCATTTTGATGACGTTGGGGTCGGTGGGCAGGGCCTCCTGCCAGTTTTACTACCGGTTCTATAGAACTGGTGCGAACTGGGGGCAATCCACCACTGGGATGGATTCAATTTAAAAATATACTTCATGCCACAGCGGTTGTAGATACACTGTAGAATCAAGTGAACCTTATAAACTTGTTTAAGACATGGAGAATTTCATAAAATTCTAAATCAGAATGTGTTTAATGGGTGCAACAAGAAAAATAGATCTTTTTAATGGGATCTAAGAGAAATAGATCCAATTGCATCTCTCAGATGGGAGGGAAAAGAAGAAGAAAAAAGCCAAAACAGCCTGTATGAAAATTCCCATAAGACCTTTGGTGAAGCAATGGTTACAATGCAATATTGCAGGCAAACTCATTGCTCACTGCCAGGAGTTTGATTCTGACCAGTTCAAGGTGACTCTGCCTTCCATCCTTCCAAGGTCGGTAAAACGAGGACCCAGCTTGTTGAGGGCATATGCTGACCCTGTAAACCACTTAGAGAGGGCTGTAAAGTACTATGAAGTGGTATATAAGTCTAAGTGCTATTGCTATATATTTTCATGATTATATCCTTTCCCCACCCCCCCACCCCACTTTCTTTTCTATTTTGTATGCTGTGCATATTCTTCTGCAAACGTTTCTTAGAATTCCTAGCAATATTTTTTAAAAATATTCCTTGAATTTTTTTTGTAAGTTTCATTATAACATTCTGAAAAATGTTTCCACTGTTGGTCGTGAATGTGGTTGCTCTTCCTCCTTCCAGACTGATGACTTGGAGATTTTCTTGGGCTTGCAACTATTGCATAAAGAACCAGTCACAAATGTATGTAAGAGTGCCTTTACACAAGTTCATTTTGTGCACCAATTTACCCTTTCCTCAATGGGAGGCCTTGGATACTCTGATCACTGCATGATTGCATTACTGCAATGTGCTCTCCATGGGGCTGCCCTTGAAGACTATCTGGAAGCTACAACTGGCTCAAAATAGTAGTTGGAAGGTTTTCTAAATGTGAGTTTAGGTTTTGGTAAGACTTCCATGGAAAGCAATCAATAACAATGATGTGCAGTAAGCTATTTAGAATGTCTATATATTTTACTGCTGATGCTGATGCAGAAGAGATGATATAGAGACCCCCTCATTTTAATTTTATTAGTGAAGTTGAAAGCATTCACTTACAATATGAATTCCATCTCATAATATACAAATGTAATTTGGGATATTCCTCTTTGCCTCTGAAATCTGGTTTCTTCCCTGTAATTTTAGAATTATGTTACATTAGGTATATGCAAACTTTTCAAGAGTACTATTTCATTCAAGGAAAGTTCAAGTGAAAAACCCCTTGGAAAGTTCTTCAAGAAATTTCAAAAAGTAAAGTAAACTTCTATTATTTTTCTTTATTCTTTATTCTTGTTCTTGCGGTCTCCTCCAATACTGATCAATAGCCTGCTGGGACATTGCTAGAAGAGATATTCACATATTAATGGATTGTTCAAATTGACTTGAACATTTTAACAACAAAAGTTAAACCTATCCAGATTGAATCTGAGTGGGGGAAACAAAACATAGCCATCAGCAGTGATTTCTTCTTCCTTTTACATTCTCTCCTTATGTTCAAATTCTAATTGTATATAAATATCTACCATAAACCTGATTATGTTTATAATCTTATCTTACTGTCAATCAATCATATTAATATATAAATTATTGGTAAAAATTTACAATATCAGAGGATCCAATCTTGGTCAGCCACCGGGACCGAGCTTTCAAACTCATGCTGAAGCCCATCCTCAGGAAACTTCTCTCTAGCAGAATGTGTGCTTTGGGCTAGTCTATGTGTACATAGATATTTACAACATCACTTATCTAGAAATGGGTCTCTTCTCCTTTTGAAAAAAAACTGGAAAATATTCTGGGAGACACATCAAAGTCACAAGTGCCTCCTCTTGCAGATCAATGATACAATAGTTGAGGATATTATGAAAGATGATTATTTCTTTTTCAGCATGTGATTTGGATGCTGTGATTTGGAAGTGCGAATCAGCTAATCAAGACACAAAAAGTTATCATATATGGCATAGATACAAGAATGGAAAGTAAACGTTGCACTTTGTCTTGCTTAAGGATGGTAGAATTCTGCTGTCAAGAAACAATATAAGTTTATATGGAAGCCCTTAAACAGATGTAAAACAGCCCCCTCAGCTCTCAAAAAAACCACACTCCCTCTAGAATACAAGTACTAAAGTGAAGCAAAATCTAAAACATAAATTAATATTATAAGCCAAATAAAGTGGTCTGACATGTTAGGGAAAATGGATTACAGAATGACAGAAGTGAAAGAGTTAGGAAGATAGCTGACTAGCCAAAGAGTTCATTTGTTATAGAATTAATTTATATCTTTGAAGCATGGATGACTCATTGCAAATCCAATTGGAATTCTGAGTCCATTCAATAAAATTGATTCATTTAATATAGATCATTATATTGTGTCAATTAAGGTTGGATTTTGAAATCAATTGGGAAAATACCATGCGCAGAGGCATCTGAAATTTATGAATAAAACTAAAAGCATCCAATAATAAACAATTCAGCTAATCAAGCTGACTTTCTGATTTGGAGATTCAGATACTTGTATTGGTCATTATATTGCAGTGTTTTTGCAATCCCTCCCACATTCTAGATGTTTCAAATTTGTATAATATCAGGGACCCCATTCCTGGTGCTTTAGCATTCCCATAAGTTATCGTCTAAGAAACTTCCTCTGAGTGTCACATGCATCTTGAAAGAAGCTGATTTTTATCCCACTACATTGGGAAGAAGGAATAACCTTGAGGAACAGAAAAAGAGCTGCTACCAACTCAACAGCCAGATTAAAAAAAAAAACACGAGTCTACAGCAAAACTGAGAAAACATTCAGACAAGATCCTAGCCTAGTTTTCACAAAAAAAGGGAGAGAGGGAAGACATTCAGATCTGAAAGATTCTGTTTCCATAACTTTATAAGAAAAGTAATATTGACTGCATGACTTTGGTTTCCTAGTCTTGTCTATCTTGAAGGCTGACATATACTCTGTTTTTTGTCTACTAAATAGTAATAGGTTTTGAACCTCTTTCTCTGCTTCAGCCACATCTAGAAACTCCCCATTTTTCTTCAAGATTTTTCAAACAGCTGTTTCTTGCCCATTTTGTTTATTAAAACAGATTGGTTCATGATATTATCTGAAAAAGCTGATGCATAACCCTGTTTCCAAACAATATTGTCAGAATATGTTATTCAGTACATGTGAATAACTTGCAACAATCATATGATTCTCATGGCTAATAAGTTTTTTAAAAAAACAAAAAACATTCAGTTGTTATATAATGGCTGACCAATCTACTGTTTTAAATGGGTTTACTCATTATTATCTAACTGATGTCATAAAGATGCTTAGAATCAAGCCATTCCTAAGGAAATTATGTTAGTCTTCCCTTTGCAATGGAATATCTCCCTGTAAGTATTCATTCATCAAATGCTCTTCCAGTTACTTCAATGACTCAGATGACTCCTTTGAAGAAATAGAATTGTACTGTCATATCCCATTCCCAGGTCTGGTACCTTACAATAATACAGAATAATACAATAAAAAATACAGTAAGTATTTCTTCCTTCATAAATGCTCACCAAAAGTGTTCCTTAGGTGAATGTTCCATGAATCCTATCCCTTTACTACACATTCATTCTTTCTCTTATCTTTTCTATCCAACATTCTTTCCTCTTACTTTCTTTTTCTATTCCTTTTTCATGCCATCATTCTCTTTCTCACCCTCTCTCCGTATTACCAGCTCCAGAAAAGTGCCTCTCATCTCTTTCAGATAAATTGTAGCATTTTTTTTCCTGCTTTCACTATATTTCTTATTATTCCCAGACAGGCTTCATAGGAAGCCAATAATTTCTGGATGATGCTAAAAATGTGGACATTCCTATATCTATCACTTAATAAACATATACATATTCAGTTTATTAATACTTCTTTCTACTATTTAGGCATGTGAATAATATGAGCTAAACAATGGGCAGGAAATGACTGAATATGAATATGAATATGACTTTTAAATTAGTAATCATTTAGATTACTCATTTCCTAAATAGGAATAGGAGTATACAGACTACAAACATACATTCTTTTTATCAAATGTTTGTACTGTATATATTTTATATCTTACTAGAAAACTTGAGAAGAATATCTCCATTTAAAAGACAGGAGGAAAATAAGGTATAATACTTGAGATTGTTATGAAGAAAAACTATACTTGGAAATAATTACCTGAATATTTCCTACAGTGGATTTTTTTTTTATTGAAAAAGTTTTTCAAATACAGATTTTTCCCCCTTTCCCCCCCCTCCTCCCCCCCACCCCCCCTCCCCTTGACTTCCTCATAGTAAAACCCAAGTTCATAACAGATTATATCATACTTTACTATCCACATACTCAATCTCCATATACTGACCCTTTCATTTTAATAAGATTATCATACCCCCCGTATACTATGCTATAATAAGCATTTCAAAGTGACATTCTATTATAACATTATCTAATAACTCCTGATTTAAAATAATAATATTATTATATCTCCCAATTTAACAATTTCTACTCGTAGTCTACCCTTTTACTACCCCTCAGACAATATAACATTTCAAAACATACTTCTATTCTAAGTATTCAAAAAGTCCTAATTTAACACTTATTCAGTTCCAGTAGCCATTTCGTTTCCCCCCTTCATTACAAATATTCACATCTAAACATTTCTTTAAAATAGACAATCCATAACCTAACCTTTCTCCACCCACTTTCCTACAGAATTACCATAATTATTCTTAATATCTTTATTCTTCTACCCAATCCCCTAGAGAAATATTCCCTTATGTAAATAAGATCCTTAAAAAAAAAAAAAACTTTAAACTTATGATCCATATAGCATCTTCTGGAATATCTTTCAACTGGATGATGAACTCCACCCATGTTAGGGTAACATCGCATCCTTATTCCAACAGTATTTTCTATATCTTCAGTTACCATCTGCCCCCATCAGCAACAAATATCTTCATATTGGAAAAGAAAAAACCCCGACAACCACCCGAGTGACTTTATAATTATATTCCATATAATGTTTATGGAGGTGTCTTTGATCCAGATAATTGGTTCCAACCATCATAATAGGGTAACAACCAGATCTTCTGCGTGCCCCAATCCAATAAGTCTCTTGCCATATAGCTCAGCATACACGTATTTATCCGGAACTCCAAAAAACAAACAAGATATTTCCAACCATTTGGTTTAAGGCCTTTTTCACACCCAATAATTCAGCACTGCAGAGATCTGCCACTCTCCTCAGGATAAAATAAGCCAATATTTTGCCCATTATCTTTTTATATATTCAGTCCTCTCATAAGTAACTGGCATTACACTGTTGTTTAATTTAAAAGTTTTTATGTTTGTGAGACCTACTTCTTCTTTTCTTAACTTCTTGTGGGTTGGATCTCCATCCTAAACTCCTTTCTGTAGATTGTGTATCAACTATTTGGTTTTGCTGAAGAGTAGCTTGATCCTGTTGGGTTTGCATCTGTGGCTGAGATCTTTCTGGTTCTGTAAATTGTATATCAGCTGATTGACTTACCAGCTCGTTTGTGGCTTGACAAATCATTGCATTAGGGTCCGGAACCGCCTCTCTTATATTAGATAATCCAGCTGAGGCCTCTGAAAGAGGATCCAAAAGCGGCTCATCTATGGAGACCTCTTTAATTTGTTGTTTCTTCGTTATTTCCATCTCCTTCTGCTTTTCTTGGGTTTCTATCTCTTGTTGATTTTGCTTTTTAAGTACCTTATAATAGAATTCTTCCGCTTTTTCAAGAGTATTTAACTGATATCTTACTCCTTGATATCTCAATATTATACCCACTGGGACATCCCACCTGTATAAGATATTCTGTCTTCTTAACTCAGTCACCAAGGGCCCAAATTTCTTTCTATCTCTTAAGATCTTAGGCGGCAATTCCTTATATATCCAAATTTTTCTCCCATTCAGTTGTAAAGTAGAGTTAAAGGATTTTTGCAGAATATCATTTCTTATCTCTTTTTCTGTAAAGTAAATTACCACATCTCTAGGCAATTGCCTTTGCTTGGCAATCCAGGAATCCACTCTGTAAGCCTTATCAATTTTACTGATTACGTCCCCGTGATGAACCTTTAAGATCCCAGCCAAAACTTGAGCAGATGTTTTTCTTAAGTCATCACTATTATTTTCCTGTAAGCCTCTAATTCTGATCGCAAATTCTGTGATCCTGTATTGCAACATTACAGCCTCTCTTTCAATTCCTTGCTTTATGTCTTCTAGATTATAAGTCTCGTGACCAGCTTCTTCTTTAGACTTTACTTCTAAGCTATTATCTTGAATATTTGCTAAGTCCTTTTCAATTCTTAATATTTTATTGTCCAAGTTATCAATTTTCTCCATTTTAGACTCTAGCAATTTAATATTTGTATCCAACTTTATCGCAATTTCTGAAAAACCATTAGTCACTGTTACAATCTTTTGTTGCAAATTATCATACTTTAGTTGTATCATTTCTTTAATTTCCTGCCTTAAATTTTCAAATTTCTGATTCACAGTTTCATAATATTTTGCCATTTCCTCCTGAATAAATTCTTTTAAATTACAACCATTCTGCAGAGTCTGTAGGCTCAGAGAGTGGGGGAGCACCCCCCCTTTCTTGTCTGTCAGCTTTTATTAACGCCATCCTTCCAGCAGACTTTTCTCTTTTACCCCCCAAACAAGATCAAGTAATCACCAGAAAGAGAGGAACCTAAAATAACTATTGTTGTTTCAAATTGTAGCCAGCGCTGTATATTCTGCAACTTTGTATCTGTTATAAAAAGACTCTTCTTTCTTCTACTTCCCAAGCCTCCGCGGCCATTTTAAAACTTTTTTTTTCCTTCTCTTCACTTTAAAATGCTTGTAAATTCATTAAGAATACTTGCGGTTTAGGGTCCCAAATCCAAATCCAAATCTCATATTTTTTTTTTTTAGTAGATCCATCTGTTAAGTTCATTGATTAGTCCGGTTCCAGCGCCTGGCTATGCAAAAGTGCATAGTGCACCCGATGCCTGGAGCGGCGGCGAGGGAAAAAGGGGGAGCGCCAACCTGCTCGTCCCCAAGAGTTTAAAAAGACTCTGGGGACTTCGCAGAGGGCTCTACCCACCCCCACCCGCTCAGACTCACATTTCCATCAGGAAATGGAGTTTTTCGAGCCGCCTTTCAGATGTAAAGGCGGCTCTTTTACAGGCAACGGGGCGGCGGTCGCAGAGGACCGTCTGGCGGCACCGGAAACCAGACAGGAAGCCCTCCTACAGTGGATTTTATTAAATGAAATTAACCTTACTGTCACACTGAGATGGAAAATATTAAAGAGCATATTCCTCTACTATAATAGTTGAAAAGCAACTATTCAGGTTCAGGTTTATAGCCATGTGCTCAGAATGCAGGCCTGCTAATCTCCCTGAAAATATCTCTTAAAGCCATAAAGGTATGATAGAAACAAAAAAAATAAATAAATAAATCTTTATCTCTGTGTGTATGTAGAGAGATGTGGATGTGTGGATGGATGGATGGATGGATGGATGGATAGAGATAGAGATGCATACGATAGAAATGGATATAGATGTATGCATACACATACACAGAAACTCTATAAACCTGTGTGTGAAAAGGCATCCTCCAAGGAGCATGAATACAACAGAACGTTAAAGGGTCTTCTCTATGTTCATTATTCTGGTTACTAGCTATTCGCTTTACAGTTTTTGCTTTCTTTTATCGAGCTGTAATGATTGCTAGGAGAATAGTGCCAGCACTCTTCTTGTCATGTTACAACCTCACAATCGTAACAGCTCCTTAATTACTACTCTCCTCAGAATTTTGACTGCAGAGATTTTCATATGGCCTATTATGAAAAAGCCTATAAAAACTATCATCCTTGGTGGATTAGACACAAGATGTGGAGAGAGAGTTTTTTTTAAATGATTTTCATTTTCTTCAAATGTTGGTAGACTATTCGAAAAGTAAGATCATTATATGTGAATTCAAAATGTAAAAGTAATCCTTCAAGGAATCCTACATGTTTCAGAGTCATCACTAAATCCAGTAGCATACAACTGAAAATTTTCCTCAGTTCACAAATTGGACTCAAAAATGCCTACACCTGACAAAATGTCATGCAAAAAAAGGATATATTTTGTCATGTTGTGTTCAAAACACAAAGCATTGGAGAAAGTGTCATTCGGCAACCATACTTTCAGATGCTTGCACATACAAAAACATAAATTTGGGGTAATGGAATAAAACCAGAACCCCCCCAAAAAATGGCAATTCTTATAAGGATGAAAAAAAGCAATCTAGTCTTAATTTTCAAAGAATTATGCTAGTACTTGCAATATTTAAAAGACTGCTTTGAAAGCATTGGGGTGTGAAAATTCAAGTGATTGTTTATTTTGATACAATGTCTTATTTAATAACTGTTGGGAAGCTTGACAGGACTTTCAGTGCAGTCCTGTCTACTCCAATTTCCCCATCTCTTAAGCTATGTGAGCTAATATTATTTATTTCAAAT
The DNA here is from genome assembly GCF_059756535.1 of Pantherophis guttatus. NCBI lineage: Eukaryota > Metazoa > Chordata > Lepidosauria > Squamata > Colubridae > Pantherophis > Pantherophis guttatus. The sequence goes on along the minus strand of NC_142069.1, from coordinate 45,524,055 downwards.
ATTTATATTCTCCCTTTCAGAAAGTGCCTAAAACAGCTAACAATCCATTAACCAATAATCATAAAATATATAACAGAACCACAGAACCATACAGCAATGGAACATATACTAGACTACAACTAACAGTATAGACATATATTTTAGATCACTATTCCATGGCTATTTGTTCCTTTAGAACTGATTTATTTCTTAAGGGAATGGAAAGAAAGACTGCTTCACTGGGATCTATGATTACAAAGAATATTCTACAAGTGTCAACTGAACTTGAGTAGAAATTCTCTCAGATTTTGGCTCTCCAAATGCAATGTTTCTAAGTTGGAAACATTGAGCATGTGCAGAGAATAATATTACTCTATGGCATGGGTCCTCAAACTAAGGCCCGCAGGCTTCATGTGGCCCACTGAACCAATTAATCTAGCCCACGTAGCACCACGAGGTTACCCCACCCACATCACCCCACCCACCCTTCAGCAGAGCGCAAGACTTGCCTTTGGGAGATCTGTGGGCTGGAACCAAAAGGTAAGCTCAACAATTTTAGCCTGCAGAATGCTTGTGGAGGTCGGGTGGGGGGGGGGTTAGAAGAGGCAAAAAAAAAAAAGGCAAAAATGGTCCATTTTTGGCCAAAAAACGAGCCATTTTTGCCTGGTTTTAGCCTGCAGAATGCTTGTGGAGGTGGGGTGTGTGTGAAAAGGCAAAAAAAAAAAAAACAACAGGCAAAAATGGCCCATTTTTCACCTTCACTGCCTCCACAAGATAGAGAGAGGGGGGGGGAGAAAAGGAGAGAGAAAGAGAGAGAGAAAAAAGAGAGGGAGAGAGAGAAGGAAAGAGAGAGAGACAAAGAGAGAGAGAGAGAGAGAGAGAGAAAGAGGTGGAGAGAGAGAGAAAGAGAGAGAGGGAGAGAGAAGGAGAAAGAGAAAGAGAGAGGAGAGAGACAGACAGAGACAGACAGACAGAAAGAGAGAGGAAGAGAGAAAGAGAGAGAAAGAATGAAAGAGAGAGAGGGAGAGAGAGAGGGAGAGAAAAGGAGAGAGAAAAAAGGGAGAGAGAGAAGGAAAGAGAGAGAGACAAAAAGAGACAGAGAGAGGGAACAAGAGAGAGAAAGAAAGAAAAAGAGAGAAAGAGAGAGAGAGAAGGAGAGAGGGAGAGAGAAGGAGAGAGAGAAAGAGAGAGGGAGAGAGACAGAAAGAGACAGACAGAGAGACAGAAAGAGAGAGGGAAAGAAAGAGAGAGAGAGAGAAAGAGAGAAAGAATGAAAGAGAGAGAAAGGGAGAGAGGGAAAGAGAAGGAGAGAGAAAAAGAGAGACAGAGAAAAAAAGAAAAAGAGGGAGAGAGAAGGAAAGAGAGAGAGACAAAGAGAGACAGAGAGACAGAGAGAGATTTCTCAAGCTCCTTGGGGCTGAGAAGAATTACAGCAAAACTGAGTTTCCTGAAGTGGACCACTAGACTCCTAAACAACTGAAAAAATGATCCAGTAAAAAGAAAAGGCAACCAAAAGAGCAACATGCGAACAAAAGCAAATAAAACACCCACAGGAGCAAAACAAATTAAAGTTTAATTTGTGTGCATTGTTCAATGGACTATTAAATTGGCACACCTAGTCACATGACCTAGCCATGACCACCTAGCCACGCCCTCCGAGCTGATCCGGCCCCCCAACAGTTTGAGGGACTGTGAATTGGCCCCCCGTTTAAAAAGTTTGAGGACCCCTGCTCTATGGTATAAATCTATCAGATTGCAGTTCTCAAATCTTTAGGTCAGTAATTTTAAAAAATCAGCTACTACTTGAAATTTTAGAGGAATGATCAAACTTCATTCTTAATATGGAATTAATGGAAATATGTGGGGGGGGGAGAAATAAATATAAAGAAATAGATGCTGTATTAAGCCAGTGGACTTTTCCTTACTTCCTGCTTGCCTCAGCATGAGTATGAACTAATAACCATTTTGTAAGCATGGAAACACTCAATGTCATCTTCAACTCATCTCCCAGCCTGCTACCAAACCAAGTACCCTCTACTCATCTTTTATTGCCCCACATAAAAAATGGTCTTTTCCTATTGATATCAGTTACAAATTGCACTGTGTAGTTTATTTATTTATTTTATTTTATTATTCATATTTCTATGCCGCCCACTCTCCGAGGACTCTGGGCGGCTTACACCAAAGACAGTATACTAAATAGCATATTGCCCCCAACAATCTGGGTCCTCATTTTATCCACCTCGGAAGGATGAAAGGCTGAGTCAACCTTGAGCCGCTGAGATTTGATCTGCTGATCTGCTGAACTAGCAGTCAGCTGAAGTAGCTGCAGTACTGCACTCTAACCACTGCGCCACCTCGGCTCATTATCCTAGTTCATCATCCATGGAGATGATCTTGGATAAACTATTTAGAGACTAATGTTTCAACCTCTGCAAAAATATGCTTTGAACACAGGAAAAATAAAGTGTTAAGAAGAGACCCAGCTTGACTCCTGCCAGACCCACTGGGGTATTAGACAGAAGAAAGAGAAAATGCAAGATTCTGTCACAATAGTCTATCTCAGTAAAATAAATCTTATGAAGCCTGTTTTCTGACACTTGTTTTACATTTCTCCATCTTCTTTTCTTTTATCTCCTCTTTTATCTTTACAGGTCTTCGATCCATTCTTTTTTCAAAAGTTGTTAACTTAGATTCGGTTAACTTATTGTCCAATTCCTCAAAATTTACTGAAATAAATCTAGTGTAATTTCTGTCTCTGCAGGCTGCTCTAACCAGTCTCTCTTCCTCTCTGCTATTTTTGTTGCTTTTCTGGTGATTGCCATTGCAATATAATAATCCAAAAGTGAAAGTGTCTCAATTGCAAGGGAAAAAGTAATAAGCAACCGGTTTTTTTAAAATATATATATTTTATCTTCCTGTTGCCCTAATATATTTGTCTCAAACGGCACTCTTTAGTTACACTCAGCATCACAGTCTGGCTCATATTACCCTTATCTTTTGTTTTATAAAACCCACCAATTTTCTGCACTCTTTAATAATAAATAGTAATAAACTTTAGTAATAATTTAATAGTAAATAAATGTTTCTGCAAAGTTCTGGTTTGTTACTTTAATTCCAATTTGTTAAAAAGCATTTTCATCAAAAATAATCTTTCAAAATAATTATCCCCTTAGTTTTAAATTTTTTTACATCCACTCATGGTTAAGCTTTTTGTCAAATTTTTAAAAATCTTTAACTCTTCCCAACTTTTTTTTTCTTTTTTAATCCAGAAAAATATTGATGAATCAACTAGAATTTTCATATCCCATAGCTTAAAAAATCTCTCTTTGGGTATAAATTAATTGCATCCAAAAGTGTTTAAGAAAATGAGACTTGTGCAAACCTTGCACCTATATAAGCTACAGTATGGCTGTGAGCTTGAATGAAATCTCTTGACTCCCAGCCACTCATCTCATGAACTGACCGCAAAAATCTCAGTTCCTGCTATTTACTTGTGAGGAGCAGTCATCTGGAATGCTTCCAGGTGATGATTTATGGCAGACTGTATGTCCTTGAAGAAGTGGGGACAGTACTATGATAGAGATCAGAGGTCAGATGCTGAATTCTGGTTAGCGCAGTCATTCTAGATAAAGGAGATATTGTGAGATTGCCTTCCTATGGCTAAGTATTTTCTTGTAGATCTTTGCTTCCTATAGTTAAAAAATAGCATTCCATTGTGTCTGTAAATGATTGGGGTCTGAAGCACAGGTTGTAATTTACAGCTATCTGTAATAATGTCAAGGGTTCTGTTCTTTTCTGGTGTTATTTTTAGGGACAGCCACCAGTCCCTGTCTTAAATGCCTTACAAGCTACCTCAGCTTTTTAATTCTGACACATGAAAGACTATCAAAGATAATGAATTAGGAATCTAGTCAATGACTTGACAATAATTCCTGGAGTTGTCTAACAAGCAGAACTGCCACTCTGCTGTTCTGTAAGAAGTGTTAGGTTGAAGACAATTTGAACAAGACATAGCTTTTCACTCACCTTTTCAGAATTGAGAAATCTGTAGAAGGAGTTTGATAGTAGCAGGTAGTTTGCAAAAGGAAAAAGTTGCTTGGAAAGAGTTATGTAAGGACTTTTGTATCATCCATCTAACAAAATATAGAGAAGAGGAGCACATTGTTGCTATCCTAGTAATAATTAGTTTTAAAGGAATGTGAATCCCTATATACCATAAACTATAAATATGTGAGGAACAAAAGTGATGAAAACATCCTTTCTTTTCACTGTCTGAGTATCTATGCAAAAAGAAATCAGATTGGAAATTTAATTTTATTTCAGCTCAGTTGATAAGTCAGTATCCATCATTATGTGCAAGAATCTCAAAGCAAGTCAGGTCTCATACAACACAACCTCAGCATTTAGTCTCTGCTGCCTATTGGAAGGGAAGCATCTCCTTAAAAAGGAAAAAGAAACGATAGTTCAGATTTAGAAAAAGAGTGTTCTAAAAAAAAAAACCACATCACATTGAAAATTAAAAGGGTGTATAATGTTTTCAGGACAGAAGATGAAACTGGAAAAATGAAGATTTGGGCGAAGTAGATTTTTTTAAAATCAAAAGTTTCCAATATAGAGCTTGACTTGCTTCAGAAATATATTAAAATTACAGTATGATTTCTGACAATATGAAGTGTCAAATACAAGAGCGTACAATACATTGAGTCAGAGTTTGGTCACTATAGTTCAGTGATGTGTTCCCTAGAGCCAATAAGTTTAATAAATAATAATAATTATTATGCTCTGAAGCATATGGAGTCTGAATTCAGGGTCATTTAGAATACCTTTCCCTTTACAGAAGGAAAGTTGATAGCTTTATCTCACCCTCTAATTTGTACCATGCACTGTGTATAGCATTGTGGTTACCCTATTAAAACAAAAGGGAATCATTCAGCTTGTGGAATTTAAAAGGAAAAGTAAGTTGTATAACACAACACAGTGGTAATAAGAGGGAAAAGGAGAAGGATTAAATTCAGTGATGTACTATACGGATATCTCAGCTCATGTTAACTGTGTTCAACCTGCTAACACTGTAACTATCATTGGTAACCACCAGATTTGGGATCAGGCAGTTTGTCTCAGACTGTGTGAGAACTTACTGTTAGACTGGCTCACAAAAACACTCTAGTAAAATCTTCTAAAATAAAGCTGACCTAACTTTATGGGTTAAATGTCATGTTAAATTTATGTTATATTAAAATTATAACTTCCATAGCAACTATTATTCCTTCAATCTACACGATTATTTTTACTATAAAAAGTTAAGTCAGACTTTCTAAAATAGCCCAGATCTGAACCTTACTACAATGTTTATTTGGTTATGAATTAGTCACATACGTTAAAATAGTGTTTTCCAATATACGGTAGTACTAAGTTAACTTGAAATTATCTTTGTTTAATGTGATTTCAACTTGTTTGAAAATCTTTATCACCTTTACTGCTCCCTTTTCACCTCATGCATGATGGGAAATAGAATCAAGTAGCAAATACGTGAGAATGAATCCAAGACTGCAAACCTGCAACAGAGCAGTAATGCAACTAAGAAAATGAGAACTGACATGCTGCTGATTACTAGACCTTCAGTAAGACATCCAAATTACTAGGTTTTAGTGAACTAGATTTTCTGGCTACCTGTAATATGTACAGTGTTTTTCAACCTTGGCAACTTTCAGATATGTGAACTTCAATTCCCAGAATTCCCCAGCCAGACATTTTGGGAGTTGGCTCACACATCTAAAATCTGTCAAGATTGAGATACATGCTGTAATATATCTAATACCTTAACTTTTTAATTTGATCATAAGATAGGCTGGCAGAGAGAAGAGACTAGTAACAGCATTAAATTCCGTCCCCAGAGAAATCAACTGGTATCTGTGAGCTCATAATATTTTGAAGCCAATGATGCTTTTGAGTTAGTCAGATAGTCATTTCTGTATCAAAAACTAAGCAATATGCAACAAAGAAGATTAGATGAAGCTTTTGAGAGATGTTTGTAAAATTACTGAAGCAAGTGAAATCCAGGCCAGTTCAAAGGAGTAAGATCTGGCAACAAAAAAATAAGAAAAATAAAATCCTAAAAAAGAGGTACACAAAAGTAAATGTGTAAAAATGAAAAGGTAGAGAAAAAGAGAGTGAGACATACATGCATTTCTCTAATCCAATATTACCTACATAGAACAATAGGTGGTATAAGAATTGGTTCTTAGACAAAAATTTATGTAAATGTTTGTATGTTATGTAAATATAAAGATGTTAATAATCAGCTGCAAGTTTTTCTGTTATTGATAGCCTCACTCTAATTCACAGGAAAGCAGTTTGAATGGAAAGTAAGAAATCTGTGCTGTATGTATCAGTCCTCTATAGGAAATTGTTTCTTCTTAATAAATCTTACTAAAGAGATTGCAAGGATTATGTCAGAAAACTTTGCCTAAAATTTTCTGTTTTAGGCAGATGCTAAAAGACCTGACAGACTTAAACTTAGATATTTGGTTCAGTTAAAATTGAGTCCTCCTATGCTTAACTAATATTGATATTAACAGAGGGTAGTGATGTATTCGTAGAGATGTTTTGCTCTCATTATCACAACTGATGTGTTGTTCTATATATTTTATTGATTTGAGGAAACCACAGCCCACTTGTTATGGGACAAAAAAAAAGGATTTTGCTTGTTTTCTGGTATCTGAAAAACCCGTGTTAACATTTTTGAGTGCATTAAAAAGTTGTCCCTATGTTTTACAAAGGAACAAAACTAAACGGACTGTTTAACCTTTAAAAAGAGCATGGACCTTTTTATAGCATTCAGAACTTCTCCCAAGGTCTTTAATATTAAAATAAAATCCACTCAGGGAAGCTGAAAATGTCTATCCTATGGGCAGAAGATGATTGCATTGTTGGGAAATGAAAGATGCCCTAAGATTGTTTAAAACTAAATCAACCAGTCTCCAAACTAGAGTGTTTTTACTCTAATAGAGTAGAGTAAAACCAGAGGTGAAATCCAGCAGGTTCTAACAGGTTCTGGAGAACTGGTAGCAGAAATTTTGAGTAGCTCTGAGAACCGGCAAATACCACCTCTGGCTGGCCCCAGAGTGGGGTGGGAATGGAGATTTTGCAATATCCTTCCCCTGGAGTGGGGTGGGAATGGAGATTTTGCAATATCCTTCCCCTGCCACGCCCACCAAGCCACGCCACCAGAACCGGTAGGGAAAAAAATTGGCTTTCACCCCTGAGTAAAACTCATCTTTTCTCATAGAGATGAGAAAATATATTTATCACCAACTCAGACTTACACTTCTTCCATTTAAACTGTGCTGTCAAAAAAAAAAAAATTAGCAAGAATGGAATATCCTGTCAATGTTGCTTTCATCAAATTTAGCTTCTTACCAACTGCAAATTTGAATTGGCCCTCCTATTGTAAAGCAAGAGTCTGGTAGCACCTTTTCTGTCAAATCTCTATTGACAGATTTGTATGAGAAGATTTGCTTGAACCTTTGTATTTCCATTATTTATTGACATAGTTACAGTACTTCTTAACAATAATAATAGCAGCAAATTGTAGTATTTATGTTAGGCATGAGTAAGAGTCATTGTTGGATAACTGCTAAGGACCCATCACTTCACACACTGCTGTTCTTGGTTCCTATTTCCACTATTTCAGTGAATGCAAGGCTGCAGTCATCGTAATAGCTTACAATACGTTTCAGAACTTTTTGTTATACCATTGCAAAATGGAAGATGCTCAGCATGGTTCAAAGAATGTTGCCTCTTGTTTCTTTTAAGCAAATGTACATATGTCCACCCAAGGCCAATATGATCTTGAAAACTATAAAAATTCACAGCAATACCTGTGCTTAATAATTCATTAAAAGATTTGTTTTATTACCCACTGCAAATCCTTATTGTCTCCTTTTCTTCAAGTCATGTTGCTGATTCTGAATAAGAACAGGTTATATGATAGAAATGATGAATGAAGGGTTGGATTCAACAGGTAAACTGAATGTTTAGCCCAATTAGAAAATCTAAAGCAAGTATATGCATTGATGTATACATATACTTGCATTGTAAGACAATATTACTATTTTTTTCAGCAAGTAATGGTAGGGAATATAAAAAGATTTTTTTAGTGATAGTTAATCAGTTTGTTAAATCCTTTCTTATTTTAATATACACATTCTAGATTTAATTTTTCAGCTGTGTGTAAAATTAAACTATAATAATGTAACAACCACAATTTGCCGACCCAGCTGATAACACAAATTCATGTCCTGGACATATGAGGTTATGTTATAATAACAAGTTATTTCTGGAGTTCAAATCCAATTTTGTTTTTAAAATATTAGCTTAAATGGAATAGGTAGGAGATTAGGAAACATAATGTATATTCACACATAATTCACAATATTAAATTCAAGAATGGGGGATAATATTTTTCCAGTCTTGACAAACAATCCTAAAACAAACTAATAACCTAATGTAGTAATATAAGCTACTGAACATGTATTTTATTCATATCTTCCAATGCAGATGTTCTTGTATGAAAAAAACCCTTCACCCTGTGGCTCCATTTGGGAAGTGGGGGAGGGGTAATATTTTAATTGATGTTTCTCTCCGTGGATTGAGAAGGCTCTTTGTTCTAGTGAAAGCTTTCAGCAATGTAATAGGGAGGGGAATAATTTTTATTTTCTTCTTAAAAGTCTGTAGTACAGTACTAGAGATGGTTCAGAAGAAGGAAATCAACAAGAATTGTCTATCTTCCATTTCATGGTCAGTTGCCTTTGCACTGTCAACCAGAGAATGGATAATACTAGTTAAAACCATTTCAAACAGATATATAAATAATAATAATGTGAAAAGATAGATATGAAAGTTTTTACTATGAAAATTTCTTCATTGATACTTACTCTATTTTTACTCATTTTCCAAAAGAAAGAGCAAAGGCCTAAATCATAATAATGCCCAGAATTATTTTAATATTTAATAAGTTTCTATTTTGACTGAAACATATACCTTTCTATGAAAAATATACTCTCTCCTTATAACTTGATAAGAACAAGTGTGTGTAATTTGTGGGATTGCTTTCTAGCGTATATCTTATGAGCATTAGCACTAATATATACAATCTCTTCTCTAAAAAGCAAACTTTATTGTTGGAATAATTCAGATGCCTATCATTAAAAGAATAAGCATATGCATTTAAGAAATAAATATATGTTATATATGTATAAAATAATGTTGAATTGATTTTTTCTTTGACAGATGATAAAGAATTTCCAACTAGCATTGTTATTGGCTAAGGATGGAAATTCTGACACATCTGGAGTTCATTAAATTATGGAAGATGGATGTAACACTTGGCATAGCTCACATACAGTTTGCTTAAATGAATGTAGAGATTTGTTCTCTACTGAATGATTGTGTCTATGTTAAGGACACTTTAAAAACCAGTCTTTATTAATTTATTATTATTGTGTATGTGTGTATGGAAAAAGTAAATACATTTGTAAGATGCTATTAGAACTAACAGCTTATTAAGATAAATCATTATTAGTAATTATCCAAACAGCAGGTGTGCCATTTCATTTTCTCTTTGAAAGAAATAAATGGTAGATCCAAAGGAGAAGAAAGAAAGAAAAACCAATCTGCAAGATATTTAGAGTGCTTTTTCATAAGGGTGGCTATTGAAGCTGTATTATTTTTTACATTTTACCTGAGATGTGAATTGTTGTCTCCTTTTAGCTAGTATGTAATGATCATTATACTTTGCAATGCCTTTGAAATAAATTTCATAATAACATGTATGGTTGATATATAGAGGTGCTAATAAGGCCCCGAAGGGAATGAGCATTTGTAGTAAAAAGTGTCAGGTTTCATTTTTCTTTTCCTTTGGTTATTGTGGGCATGTTGTGGGCATTGTGCAAAAGCTATAATGGAGTCATTTTATATATCTTTTTCACAATCATACAGTCTTACTTCATCTCCAGCTTTGATATCATTATGAATTGTGCATTTATAAAATATCTTAACCAATGATTGGACCTGTAATAGGACAGAGGAAGTTTTCCATTACATTTTCTCCCTTATTCAGATATTTTAAATCTCACATTTGCCATCTGTTTTAGAAGTTATGTGTGGAGGGGGGGAGGGAGGGAGGAATTAATTCTCAAGAAAGTCTTAGTGTAAACTTGTTCAATCCCAGAGACAACAGTTAAGAGACCCTACAGAGGCCATTGCAATGTCAAATTAATTGGATTAATTTTGGACAACCAGATAATATTCACTAAAAATACTCACCCAAGCCAAGGAAAGGGGATGGGGTAAGAATGCACTCTTTTTTAAAATATATGTTTTGCAGTTTTTGCTGCATAGATTATCTGCACAAAGGACCAGTTTAATAAAGAGATGAAATAATAGACACAAGTCAGCCTAAATCTGTCTTCACTGACCTATTTGTTTATCTATTTACAGTACCTATCTATAAAATTTGCTTTCTGCCTGACTCTTAATGATTCTGAGGAGTTCATAACTACTAAAATGAGAAAATTTTATTTATAACAAGTTCAAAAAAATAAAATAAAAGACAGTGAGAAGTACAGGAATAAAGCAAATGGGCTCCACTCTTTCTTGCCAAAGGCCTGGTGGAGGAGCCATGTCTTCAAGGCCATTCTAAAGAACAGCAGAGGAAGGCACCATCTGGATCTCAGATGGAACCTCAATCTTGGGAGGAACCTTGCACATACTGAGGTCCTTTGGCTGACATATTTATCAGGCTATAACATTTATATGGCAATTTCACATTGCGGTTCCTACTGATTCAGTTATTTTTATTTATATACAAATGCTTGTTCTGGAGCAATCTAGCATAATCCAGCATGGTTTAAAAGAATAATTTTAACAAATCTTAGAGAAAACTCTTAAAAATTCTAAAATAAAATAAAACAAAAATGTAAAATAAATGTTATTTGTAAAAGAAAAGTTATGCTATCTTTAAACTGAGTTGAAACCGAAGCTCCTAAACTGCCTGAGGTCTTTGTTTAGTGGCAGCTTTAGCATATGATATGCAATTCTTTTCTTCCCATCTCTTTTCTTTATAATTTCTGGAAAACGTCCAAAAGATCTATGAAATTAAAATGGGGATCTAGTACATTTCTATAACTGTCTTTATTTGCTACTACTATTAATACCTATCTGAACACTAGAAAAGTATCTTTGCTAATCTTATATTATTTTCTCTATTGGACTGCAATTCCATATGGCCTTATTCGTTCCACACATTCAGTTAGTCAACCAACTTTTCCAGACTGCAAAAACATATTATTTGTGCTGCTTTTTTTCCCGAGGCAATATGAGATAATTCAACATATATATATATATATATAGTCTGAGAACTGCTTAAAATTAATGTGTGTGTTTGATTTTACAAGGAAAAATTATAAATATCAATTTTTTCATGTACCTAAATTGTAGTGTGAGCTCTCTGCAGGGTCATCATGCATAATGGTTTGTCCTTCTTTTGGTGTGTAAGGAGGCAGTCTATAGACACAATGAATACTATTGTTTATGGTGCATAGTGTTAGTAACTATAATTAGGATGAGTTAGTGTCTTATTAGTTGAGAAGAATGTATAAGTGATGAGATAGTCATAATACAGTCATCCCATACGATTGATGCTGAAGATGGTCCAGTGGTTCAAATCCTAGCACTGCATGACAGGGTGAGGTGCCATCACTTATCTCAGCTTCTGTCCACCTAGCAGTTTGAAAGCATGTTCTATCCAAAGTAGATAAATAGGTGCCACTTTGGGGGGGGGGGGACAAGTTGGTGTTCTGTGCAGGCAGTCAGATGCCTGCCTGCTCTGAACCTTCCTGGTTGTGATAACCATTATTTATTTGTTTGTTTGTTTGTTTGTTTGTTTTATCAAACATGTAAAAGATAACAGGTATAAGTATAAACATAAATATGAACATAGTAAATGGGTACAAATAAATGGAGACAGTAGGACAGGGACGGTAGACATGCTGGTGCACTTATGCATGCCCCTTACAGGCCTCTAAGGAATGGGGTGAGGTTAACAATAGACAGTCTAAGGTTAAAATTATGGGGGTTTGGGGATGTAACAACAGAGTCAGGTAGGGCATTCCAGGTATTGATTACTCTGTTGCTGAAGTTGTATTTTCTGCAATCAAGTTTTCCTTAGACAGTGGTGAAGCTGTTTCCCTTTCATCGCTAGATGCTTGTCTTCCCTCCCCACCATTAGCTTTGTTAATCTTACATTAGAGAAATTAATGGTGGAGGACAGAAGGCAAACCTCTCTTTCTTGCATGCTTGGAGCGGTTTACCTTGAGTTTATATCTATTGTGTGCTCATATATTATTGTGGCTCCAGAGAAGGGAGGGAGCCTTGGATAACATTGCAAAAAGAGTCACTTGTCTTTCTTGCATTCCTGTGGTTCTCCTTGGGAAGCGCACAAACATGACCTACAACAGAGCTGGTAAATTGGTAGCCAAGCTACTCCTGGCTAATGTAACGCCATATGTTCATCATCATCATCATCATCATCATCATCATCATCATCATTATCATCATCTACTGCATTCCAATTGTAAAGGTCCATATTATAGGCTGCTAGGGGAATTCTGGGAGTTGAAGTCCACATATCTTAAAGTTGCCAAGAAGCTGCCAAAAACAAGCCCACTGTGATTTATAATTAATTTTCTTTTTATTTCTTTGTAACACTTTGCATGGTATTTAACATGCAGCCTTGCCCAGTTTAGGGCTGCTTGCATTCTTTTAACTGAATTTTAGAAATTCAGTGATTACTGTAGTTGTTCATGCTGATAAAAAGTACTTCATTACATCTATCTCCAAACACTGGTTCCTTATTTAAGTGGACATTTTTCCCATAATAGTTCAAATGCAACAAAATGCAGCTTAGTAGATAATATATTATAGATTTAATTACTGAGAATGACACAAACCCTAAAATGTTCAGGGGAAAAATATGTAAAGGCAAACATAAGAATCCCAATAGGATTAATTGCTGTGATAATTCTCATTTCTTCATTTTAAGGGCAACTGCTTCATGAAGCCAACACAATATATTTCTATTGCTAAATATATACTTGAGACTTAGATGCTTGGTAACAGTTTTGAGATAATTTGTTATGTATATAATAATGTAAAGCAAACCGCTTCCATGCAGGCTTATTTTCTGATAAACTGATTTAAATATTTTTATGCAGTTCTATATTACATTTAATATTAATTTAAACATTGCATTCATAACTTATCAAATGTTTTGTCACATCCAGATAACCTACATCACAAATGATGTAACCAAAAATAAATTTTATACTAGAAATAGTATAGAATACTATACTATAGAAATAGAAATTTGAAAAACTCAAGTGACTATATAATGGTATGTTTATATTCTGAAAACATTGAGATTTATCTTGTAAGCAGTATCCATGGTCTAAAATACTTCAATACTTATAATTAAACAATCACTTTTTAAATAGTGGCCTCAGTGAAAATTAGACTGTATTATTTAAATACCTATGGAGGCACAATTTTTTTTAAAAAATCACCAAATCTTAAATTTGCATATACAAAGTCATACAGTTAAATATATAAAATAAATATAACATTCAGAGGCATATAAATATGCCAAAATATTGAGCATGGATATTCAGGATTGGCAAGTACAGAAAATCAGTGAGTATTTCCAGCATAGGAAATAATGATTTAACACTGAAGTTCTGAAAGTTTTAATTTTATTTCTTGATGCACAGGAATCAAAGTTATGGAGGCAGGAAGTAGCCAACAGGCTAAAAAGAAATCCAATACTTATTTATTTATTTATTTGATTTTTATACCTCCCTTCTCCAACAGGACTCAGGGTGGTGAACAGCCAAGATAAAACATAACATATAAAATTTAAAAGCAGTTTAAAAGACATTAAATAATTTCAGTCCTCAATTTAAATCAACCCAGTTAAAACCAATTTCAAATTAAAACCGAAAGGATGGGATCAAGCCAGCTTACTTATGAAGAAATAATCATACAATACAAATATTTAGGTGTCATCAACTGTGAAATTAAAACCTAATAAAACAATCCATTGTACACCTCCCAGACACCAAAAATTAAACAGTTAAAAATTAAACCAAAATCTCAGGTGGCAGATTGCTACCTCATCCAGTTAGTAGCAAAGCTAAGGTGACCAGATTTTAACATTGGTAAAGCGGGACACCATTGTGGGCATGGCTTATTTTGTGAGCGTGGCTTGGAGGTCATGTGACTGGGTGGGCGTGGCTAGCTGGTCATGTGACCGAGTGGCCATGGCTATGTGTATAGGGACTACTCAGAGGGCTGAAAAAAGTCATTTCTGACAGGTCCTCGCACTTTTGACTGGTCCTCACACTTATGACCATCCTCACATTTATGCCCGTGCAGCATTCTTAACAACCATGTCACTCATTTCACAACTGCTTGTCTTCACCATGATGACAAGATAGGGCAAAAATGTAAAATGTGAGGACAGTCGTAAGTTCGAGGACTGGTCAAAAGTGTGAGGACCAGTCAGAAATAACTTTTTCAGCCCTCTGAGTAGTCCATATGCATAAAAGGATACAGCAATAGAGAGGGATGAAGGAAGGGAAATTAGAGTAGGAGTGAGGGTAAGAGAGGGAGGAAGAGAGGAGGAGAAGGAGAAAGGAAGAGGAAGTAGGGAGGAGAAGAAGAGGGTGGGGGGAAGAGAAAGTAAGAAGAAAAGAAAAGAGAGAGGTGGTAGGTTTGAGGAGAAAGATTGCTGTACAATAAAAAAGATGAAAGGAAAGAAAGCCAACCCAAACAAATATAAAGCTATTAAGATAAAGAATGAATTGTTAAACTTTAAAGAATAAAAGAGAACAAATGTGAATAAATAGCAATAATTAGAAATACACATACAAACATACAATGTATTTTCTTTGAACAGAATATTTGGCTGGTTCACAAATTTAAACAGTGTTTAGTCATTTCAATTAAATTTACAATTTCTATATTTCCTTTTTACCATATTTATTCCTCATCTATTTTTTTAAAAAACCAATATTACCTTCATCCTCATCTCTAATCTTAATCAAATTCAATTTTTCCCTTCTATATTATACCCCTTCCCATTGTCATCTATTTTTATATCCATCCTCACATTGTTTAATTATGTAATTATGTAATACAGTTGTTTAATACAAATTCAACATTTTAATATAAATCAATTAGTTATATAACTATCTTTTTTGTATATTAATCAATATGAACATGAATATTCCAATTATTTCCATGCAATCCAATTTCTTACAAATCAATTAATTATATTTACCAATAATAATAAACCAAATAATTTCCCCCATATATTCCTCCAAACCACAACTTAACCATTTCTGCTTTCAACACAATATACAATTAATAGTATCTCAATTATTACAATTCCCTAGTTAAATAGAGCTTTTTTTCATTTGTGTTTTAAAATCTTGAACTCTCCTCTTTTGCCCTAAATTTCCCATTGTTTGCAGTTTTGCACCTACCTTTTTTGGTGAGGAAAAAGAAAAAGAAATCTCTCTCTGCCTCATTTTGTCACGTTGCAGCAAAGACCCTGCTTTACTTTCAGTTTCGCTTTTTCAGCATAGCTAGGGGAAAAAAAATCTGCTCCAGGAACTCTTTGCAGCTAGCAACAGAACAGAGCCCTGTGCAAAATAGCTGAGAGCAAATCAGCTGAGAGTGGGGAAGCCGAACTAATCAACTTGTGCTAATTAACCTATGCAGAAGCTGTAAAGGGCTGTTTTTTCTATTTTGGCAGGCATCGGTCTACTCATTTGTTTTCTTTTAACACTGATCAGTTGTAGGGCGGCCCTTTGAAGCCCCGTGGCAAGAGTTTAAACAGTTTTTTCCCTCTAGCCATCAGCTGGGACTCAGGAGGCAGAATGAAAAATCGGACTTTTTTAAAACGCTGCGGGATGCGGGACAAATTGCTAAAAATTGGGACTGTCCCACCAAAAGTGGGACGTCTGGTCACCTTAAGCAAAGCATCCATCCCCTTTGAAGTCATAACAAAATTACCGATACAGTGGCAGTGGTCTATAGTGGTTCCATCTAAGCAGTTTAGTAATGAAGAGAAAATACAGTGAAAATACAGACATTATCTACCACAGCATCAAGATAACTAACATATACTTATTGTTCTATTCTTGTGAATGAAGTAAATAGAGTATTATTGATAATTTAGAATTCAGGAAGCTGGAGAATTAGGAACAGCCACACGGAAGCTGTGTTTCTGTGTGGGTTGTGTGTGTAAGTGTTTTTGGCTTTTATATTTATAAATTAAATGATAGTGCATCTTTGCAAATCTGTTTCTGTTTTTAAATGAAAGCTAAAGGCTGTCTTTTGGCTGGATATCTTAGCTTAAGGTTCAGTGCTTCCAAGTTGAAATTGCATAAACAAATCAAACGTGTATACTACACAGGTAATCACACTAGATAATCACATAACACTGAAGCTATGCCCTGTGCACTTAATTATAAACTTTTGAGTTGTTTGTGTTAGTGAATGACTGAAACATGGTAAAGAGATCAGCAAATTGTATTACATTATGAAAAGCCCAAAGAAAATTGCAGTAGTAATAGTGCTTTGAAACAATGGTTCACAGGCAATACATATATATATTTTTCCCATTGAAAATCAAGGTTAGATAACGATAATCACAATTTTCTCATGACTAGTGAAAATGCTCAGATTCTGTACCTATATAGAGAGGAGCACAGAGAAAAAAATATAATTGATAAACCACAATTTTAAACTTCTAGTATTCCTACAAAAAAAGTATTGTGGATGTTCCTCGGTAGTTTATCACAGCCAACATTCTAGAACAGAGGAAAGGAAAAAGAACTTGAACAGCTCTTCTAAAACTGATTTCTTGCTGAGATTTTGCTGTGCAATAGTTACATTGTTTTTATAGGTTCTCTGTTTCACATACTGTATTTTTGATCCTAAATGCCAGAATAAAACTGTTATATACATGTGTTTTCATGAACAGATATGTTTCAATAAGCCAAAGACAACTTAATCTATATATTTCTCCCACCAGAGTGTTCATAGATTAAGATTTTACTTTTGACATAAACATGCGCTGCAGTTCATCAATAACAAGGTCAGATGGGATAGTCTGATACATTGAGCAGTGATGCAAGTTAATTTTATGCCTTCTATCTGGCAGAGCAAATTGCCTCGCAACACTACTAGCATAAATTAATTGTGCCTACAATAGATTTAATTTACACTTTGCAATTTAAGGTCTGACCTTTATTTTTTTTCACTCCCCATTTTTCTGACCAATAAAGTCAGAATGAAGGAAGATGCTTAAATTGAATTGTTGCTCTATGTGGAAGCTTAGATTTATTGTAAATTGTATTGTTTTCCATTTTTTCCTTTATGCCTCATGTCAGGATTGGTGAGAAAATATGACTGGTGCATGAGATGAAATAGTGAGGGAAAAGCTAGCCAATGGGATTACTATATATGGCTCTGATTAGATAAAAACATGGATCACACTTAATGTAAACTCATTCAAATCTATGGGTCATGATGTCTCATGTACCTTAGATTATAAGCATGAATCAATCTGGATCCAGTCCACTGAGATAAAATCAAATCATGCTTCCAAACTGCTGTATTTGATACAATTATTCTACCAAAATAGTTGCAGATAGCGAACAGTGTGAACATATAGTATCTAAAGAAATATTGGCTATCCATGACATTTTATTCTGTTTTACTTTCTAGGAAAAGCAAGAGCAGTCATATCCTGTTGTGGGCTTCATTAGATAGGACTGGTATGACCCAGCATGGTACATTTTATCTTCTTTGAAGAACATGCTAATTTGGCTATATCTTCCAAAATGCCTTTTAGAAGAAAAGACAGCATTAAGCATTTGAATAATCAGTAGTTTGCCATTGAAAACAATCACATATTTTATTTTAATGAGCAATTGTATACATAATGGTATTGCTTTTATTTATTTATCAACTCATAAACACAGATTCTGTCTACCACATTGACAAATGCATTCACTTGGATTTTGTCGCAGGTGTGGACGCTTATGAAATACAGCATGATTTCTTTCTTCTTGTGACTTCTATTGCTTTTGAACAAACTGTATATGTCATATACCCTGGGTTCATTATTATCTATGAAATCATATTTAGCTTTCTTTAATACTCTGAGCTTATCTTGTCTATTTGCCATGCTCTAATGTTATACAACAATGCCATGAAATTTATTACCCAATATTCTCCTTAATGTTTTGTTGACTAGTTTAATAAGCCTAATTATAGTAACATTTTATCTCCTTCTAGAGTACATAAATGTATATCTCTCATTTCAACAATTTCATCACCAATTATGTCAGGATTCAGTTAAATGCCATCTTGAATTTGCCATGTTCAACCTTTTTTTTTTTTTACCAGTCCTTATGAGTGCAACCTTATCCCAGCAATGCATCATACATGCAGTGATCTCAGAAACAGAATTTCTGCTGTCAGTACCATTTGTACAGCTAGTCATTCCACCTGTAATATTCTTTCACTTCCCACTTTTATTTCATGAACAAGAACACTATCCAAGTCCACCCAAGTGAGTTTCCTTGCTAAATTATCAACATCCATGGTGAGATACTTGACATTATTTTGGCAGCATTGTTTTTCCATGCACAGTGTAGCAAGAAGAGAGAATTTTCATAAATTAGTTATACTATTCCTGATCCATGCTCTTGGCAGGCATCAGACTTCACAAGCGGACAGATTCAGTCTGAATGTACTGAATGTCTTCTTCTATTAATTAATTCCCAAGTACCACAATATGTTTCTTCTTTCTGCTGTGTAAAGCTGCATTCTCTCTGGCCTTCAGAATATATCATCCTGTTTCCTGTTCAGCTGTACGTTTTCTTCACTCACCTTTCAATTGGATGGAGATCTTTATTTAAAGTTCAGTGTTGCAGAGTTCCAACAGTGCAGAATGCATTTTACATTTACTTGTTTCTAGTTGTCATTCTCATCCACTGGTCTTTTTCCTTTGTTTGAAATTCCTTTTTATGGATGGTTGCTTCTTCACTTAGCTTCCTGTTGAGGAACTTCACTTCTTTGGCCTAATAAATCTCTATTCTTTCACATAAGCTGAAGTATGACCAATTATTATTATTATTATTATTATTATTATTATTATTATTATTATTTAATCTTTAGTGAGATTCACAGCCTTTGAGGCTGGTTAATAGCTCAGCAGCTCGAGTCCTAACCAAGGACCTAGGAACTGTTAAGGTATCGTCGGAGGATGTAAGCTGTTCCGAGTAAGGTGGTTTTTTGTAGAGTCAAAATGTTCAAGTCCGGCAAATTTACAATTTCTAAATAGCGGGGTAGCCCTTTGGGTATTGCTCCAAGAGCTCCAATTACAATCGGGACAACACACGATTTCTTTTTCCACAGTCGCTCAACTTCAATTTGCAAGTCCCGGTACTTTGTGATTTTTTCTTGCTGCTTATCTTCAATCCGTGCATCACCAGGTATTGCAATGTCAATGAACCATACTTTTTTCTTTTCAACTATTGTTATGTCAGGTGTGTTGTGGACCAAGTGCCTGTCAGTCTGAATCCTAAAGTCCCACAAGATCTTGAGTTTCTCATTCTCTAAAACTTTCTCAACCTGATGTTCCCAGTGGTTTTTGCTGTACTCAAATCCAAACTTCTGGCACAATTTCCAGTGAATGATCTTAGCAACACAGTCATGGCGTTGTAGGTAGTCAGTTTGTGAAATTTTGCTGCATCCACTGATCAGGTGGTCGACTGTCTCATCTTTCTCATTGCAGTGGCGGCATTTGCTGTTGGTGGTAACATGTTGAATTTTTGCCTTCATGCAGTTTGTGGCTAGGGCTTGTTCTTGAGCTGCCAAAATAAAACTTTCTGTTTCTTTTTTCAGTACTCCTTATCTTAACCAGTTCCAAGTTAGTTTCTGGTCAGCTTTGCCTTCAATACTTTTCAAGTATTGGCCATGCAGAACTTTGTGTTTCCAATTTTCAGCTCGCTGCTCAATTACTTCTTTCTTATATTCTGCTTTTGTTTTAGTTGTCTTTAAAAGGCCTCCTTTATTTACTTCCTTAATCATTGGTTCTTCACTTTTCTGGATGTAATCATTCAAGCTGCATTTTTCTTCTTCCACAGTCTGCTTTACTTGTAGGAGTCCTCGACCACCCTCTGCTCTTGGTAAATATAATCGGTCAACATCACTTTTAGGGTGCAAGGCATGATTCATTGTCATAAGCTTCCTTGTTTTTCTGTCCAAATTGTCTAACTCCATCTGGGTCCAGTCAATTATTCCTGCAGAGTATCTAATCACAGGTATAGCCCAGGTATTTATGGCTTTTATGATGTTTCCTCCACTCAATTTGGACATTAATATCTTACGAATTTGCCGAATGTACTTGGCTGAAGTTAATTCCTTGACTTTATTATGCATTAAGTCAGAGACTTCTAAAATCCCCAAGTATTTGTAGCCTTCTTCTGATTTTACTGCCTTTATCATTTCTTCATTCTATAGTTCTATTCCATCCTCTTCTATGATCTTGCCTGCTTTGGTTGCTATTGTTGCACATTTGTCAATTCCAAACTGCATACCGATGTCTTGGCTGAATTCTTTTGTGTTTTCAATTAATAAATTCAGCTCAGCTTTTGTTTTACCAAACAGCTTCAAATCATCCATGTCCACATATCTATAATGGACAGAAATACAAACAAACAGAAGGAGCACCCATGGGATCACCCCTCTCACCTGTCATTGCCAACCTCTATATGGAATACTTTGAAACCCAAGCTCTAGAAAAATCCGATCACAAACCCAAACTCTGGCTCAGATATGTGGACGACACCTTCATAATCTGGCCACATGGGAAAGAAAAACTGGACAACTTCCTCACACACCTCAACAGCCTACACCCCAAAATACAGTTCACCATGGAAACAGAAGTGAACAACCAACTTCCCTTCCTGGATGTCTTAGTCTACAGAAAATCCAATGGCTCCCTAGGACACACTATCTACCAGAAGAAAACACACACAAACCGCTATCTGCACGCACTCTCACACCACCACCCTGCCCAGATCAACTCTGTAGCCAAGACACTCATTTCCAGAACAAAACGCTTAGCTGACGAACAACACCTAAAAACCGAACTACACACCCTCACTAACGTACTCACATCCAATGGATTCCAAAGAAATAAGATCACCAACCTAATCCAAAAAGAAACCCCCACTAAAATCCAAGACAGAGAACAAGAAAACGGCAAGGCCCTCCTCCCATACATAAAAGGCACCACAGACAGAATAAGCAAAATCCTCCACAAACATAACATCAAGACAGCATTCTGCACAAACCGAAAAATATCCACCATCCTAAGGAACCCCAAAGACAAAATTGAGTTAGAAAATCAAGGAGTATATGAAATCCCATGCACCACCTGCCCCACCACATACATCGGACAAACCAACAGACGAATAAGTGCACGCATAGAAGAACACAAGAACTCAGTCAGAAAAGAGGAACCAACTTCTTCCCTGGTCCAACACCTTAAAGCCACAGGACATGATATTGACTTTAAAAAGACCAGAACTATCACCAAAACTGAACACTTTAACAACAGAATAATCAGAGAAGCCATCGAGATAGAAAAACGCCCACACAGCATGAACAAACGAGACGATACCTCCCACCTACCAGCCATTTGGAAACCTGCCCTTATTGACAAACGAGTCCCTAACACAACGAATGACACCAGACCCACACTCACGAGTGCCACACCTGATGTCACCACCACACATCCACGCAGAAAGCATACTCAAACCCACACTGATAATGAGCCACGACCAAGGACCAGAAGCCAGACCGCAGCTGCATCATTAGCCACTTTAAACCCCTCCAATCCATACATGAAGCAGACTGACACCCACCATGAAGAGCTCGCACGGCCACAAACACGAAGCCAAACAACAACAACGCAGCTCACCAGCTCAAATCCCCCTGCAACTCAGACTAAGCTGAGCACAACGAAGCCCCCACCCAAACAGAACACACCCCCAGCCAATCAGAGCACAGCCAAGCCCCTAACCAATCAGAACACACCTCCACCCAATCAGAACACAGCCAAGTTCCCACCCAATCAGCTCACACCCCCACTAGCAGTTAAAAGGAAGAGACAGCTGCGATCTCACATTGCTCCTGGAAGCACGAAGCCGAGAACACCAGCCTGAAGATGACGAATGAGACTTCGTCGAAACGTCGCCAAGACACTTCCAATTTTACGTGGGAGAAGACCCGAATAACCAAAGACCTACATATTATATATATATATATATATATATATATATATATATATATATATATGTATGTATGTATGTATGTATGTATGTATGTATGTATGTATGTAAATATAAATATTTGACCTCTACAGGGAGGAGTCACAAAATATGGGTGTGTCTGGCTGAAGAGGTCTAAAAAGGCCGAAATAGTGCTATCCCAGTCTCCCATAAGTCACAGAAGAAACAACATAAAATGTCTGACAGGTCTGAAAGTGATGAATAGAGATTTCATCCCACCATGGCCATTTTAACATCTTTCAACATAGGAAAAAACCCTGATTGCAAAAATATCGCACATTTATACCTATGAATCAAAATAAATAAATAAATATATATATATATATATATATATATATATATATATATATATGTATGTATGTATGTATGTATGTATGTATGTATGTATGTATGTATGTATATATATATATTTATAAACAGTAAATAATAAATTGAGTCAACTTAGTGTATCTGCTAAGACCTTGGCCTAGAATTTAGATGTTTATGCTAGCCCTGCTTATTGAAACAGAAAGGTCTTCAGGGCACGTTGGACAGTGTGAAGATCTGGGATTATTCGTATTCCAGGGGTTATTTTGTTCCAAAGAGTAGGTGCCCCCACAGAGAAGGCTCTCTCCCTTGGAACTACTAGACAACATTGTTTTAATGATGGTATTATGAGTAGGCCTACTCTGTGAAAGCGTATTGGTTGGTGGGAGGTTATCGGTTGCAGCAGGTGGTCTCGTAAGTACTCAGGTCCTAAACCATGGAGCACTGTAAAGGTAAGAACCAACACCTTGAAGCACACTCGGAAGGCCACTGGAAGCCAGTGCAGCTCGCGTAGAAGAGATGTTACATGTGAGCGCCATGTTGCTCCCATAATTACTCGCGTGGCCACATTCTGGACCAGTTGGAACTTCTGGGTGCACTTCAAGGGGAGCCCCATGTAGAGAGCATTGCAGTAGTCAAGTCGGGAAATGACGAGGGCTTGAGTGACTGTGCGTAATGAGTCCCGGTCTAGAAAGGGATGCAATTGGCGAATCAGGCAAACCTGATAGAAAGCTCCTCTGCCACGGCTTTTATATGATCTTCTAAAGACAGTCATGCATCCAGGAGGATGCCTAAATTGCAAGCTTTTTTTTTTTGTCCCAGTCCATGTATCCCCAAGCACTAGTACAAGCCTGCAGTACCTGAAAGTAGCTATTAACTTGTTTTCAAGCAGGAAGACAAATTTACCACAAGCATCACAGTTCATGACTGTACAGTACTGATTATTCATGTTTGTTTTGAAACTAATAGAAAAGCTCCATTTGTTTCGTCCTTTTTTAGGATATATGTGTACGTGTGTGTGTATTTGTAATTTTAATTGTTCTTACATTTATAAAAATTTATAATTTATATTACTTGTTATTATATTAATGTATAATTTATATAATTTATAATCATATTTATATTTTTATTACATTGTAAGCAACCCAGGGTCCCTTTGGGCAGCATGATGGGTGGCATATAAATCTAATAAATAATCATAAATAAATAAATAAACAATCCTCCTTGTTATTTTCTTATGTTAGTCAAGTACACACTGTTGACTTAGAAGTTTCTCTGTGAGGACATTCTGTGAATCCACTTCCTGGAAACTGGCAGACATATATTATTCCTAACCTGTCTAGCAGCCCTTGGGCTTCTTCAACAGGGAGCACTTATTCACACACAATGGGCAACTAGTAGGCCTCAGGAGAATCAGAAATTTTTGTTTATTTATTTCATATGGTGTAACAAAATGCAGCATAGTGCATAAAATTGACAGAAATCCCTTTGATCTGCAGTTATTCAAGAGATGTTTTTCAACCCTATTTCTATGTATACCTCCTTTTTTACTGAATAATTTGTACACTGGATTTTTCATAATAATTTAAAACTTTTTTCAGAGTTATACAAAAGCCACAGATTTTACGGTGGTTGTATTTGAAATGTTTAAGCACAGATAATAAATACTTTGTAATTATACAAAGTCTGGTTGTAGAAGAACAAATCTTTTTTCTCTCTGCAATTTTGCATTCTTGAATCATGTTATCTGTCCCACTAAATATGAAATTTTAAAACAATACAAAATCTATGTGATTCATATTATTCAGATCTGAAGGGCACTATGGCAATGATCACAGTCAACGATGGGACCCTTGGATCTGAATACTAGTGATCTTCATTTCATTTATGTCTTTCAACATAGTGGAATGCTGTACTTATTCAAATCTCAGTACAATAATGTTCTGAAAAGAATGGGCAACACCACCAGCATACTTTATGCAATAAACAACATTATTCTGATCTATATGTTCTCTGTGGAGCAACACAAGCATAAAGGGTATATTCAACATCTATGAAATATAACCCTATTAGAAAAGCCAACTGAATTACAGGGACCTTGAAGCATAAAAGCTGCCAGCTATATTAGAATTATGGCCTCTTCTTTCTTAAATGAGACAGAGGGTAACATTGTATTGCTCCCTCAAAGAGACTAGCATGAATCGAGCGCATTAAGGGCAGGGTTGTGCCTTGTAAGATAACTTAACAAGATTAAGTGGAACACATTTCTCCTTTTTATGTGTTAAAATTGTATAAGACCAGGCTCTAAACTCCTCCTTCTAACAAGCACAAACAAAGAAATTCTCATAGGAATATTCATCTATGAAAGATAGGAATATTAACAAATAGTGAAAATGATTTCTCAGCATGTCTATGGAGATTCTCAATCATCCAGGTCATGGTTGTCCCAAAGGTGCTTTTTCCAAGAGTCAACTGGACTTCCTTGTTTTTCTTTGAAGACATTTTGATTCTCATCCAAGAAGCTTCTTCAGCTCTGACTGGATGGTGGGGAATGGAATGTCATTGCAGACAGCTGGTCATTTGCATTCTTTTAGAGAGTCATTGAGGCTAATTGGAGGTTTGTGTGTGTCCTCAGGGTCACCCAAGTAGTGCAAATGGGTGTGGAGCCTTCGTGGAACTGCTGAAAGGACTGTTTTATGGAGCTGTGCTTTGCAGCTTAGGCAAAAGTCGTCTATTCATATCACTGAATCTTATCATATTACTGATATGGGAAGGGGAAACTTTGTGGGAAGGGGAAACTATCACATATGAAGCAATAGCTAAGGTATAATTAGTTTCTTGGAAACTTATCACTGAAAAAAAAGCAGGAGGGAGGAATAACTTAATAAAACCAAGAATAACTCTATTTTAGTGCCTAGAAATTTTTTCTCATCTTGCTCTTTCATCACTTTTGTTCTTTCACTTGATAATGAAAGTATGATTTTCATGGTTCACCACATTCAGTGCAGTTGCTAATATGCTTAAGCATTTTATGCATTTTTATTATAATAGACATTTTAATTCTTTGTGTGACCAGCTGCATGTGCTGGACCTCTAACACATTGAGCCGACCATGGTTGTCATAGCAGTTATGAAGTAATTACCACCCACGATTACAACAAGATAATGCTTCAACCTTTAGGCAAAGAACATGAAATTAATTACCTCCTTGCAATGTGGGAGAAGACCTTTCATATTTTTCAATGGACAAGAAAAAATATTGAAATGTTTCTGCCAGCCTCCATATTATACCAAGTACATCACTGATGTTCATATAATCACTGGTTGATAGGAATAATATAGCAATGTATCAATCCACAATATGTATTACTTGCTCAGAAGGCAGTAGAGCAGTGTTTCTCAACCTTGGTACCTTGAAGATGGGTGGACTTCAACTCCCAGAATCCCCTAGCCAGCTGGGGGATTGTGGGAGTTGAAGTCCACCCATCTTCAAGCTTCCAAGGTTGAGAAACACTGCAGTAGAGGAACATTCAAGTAAATATAAGAATGTCAAAATTAAAGAAAGTGGTACCAGAGAAAAATGCTACATGGGGAAACAAAGTAGTTGGCATTATCCCACATATTATTTAGTGAGAAATGTAAGCTGTTTCTGAAGAGGATTTAGATTTCTCACAATATTCTGTCTAGAATATACATTATACAGGTGAAATAATTTCATATGCATATGCATATTCCCTTTTTGGACCTCTAATAGTTTCTGCTATTTAACAATCAAGAAACATTGTTAAAATCTATTGCATAATTGAGACAGTAGATAACAGGACACTACCCTCTGTGAACACACAGTTACTGATAACAATATGGACAATATCTGAATTTATCTCTGGCAGGTCAAATAAAAAAGAATAAATCAGTCTTGCCTAGCTAAGTAAGAACATTAGTTTCATTTGGCCTGCAACTACCAACATGCTTCTCTTGGTCTTAAAGGAACATAATCTTAAGTCTTCTCCCAATAGACAGATAAAATTATGATGGAGAATGTTCAGATTGATTTCTGTGATATGTGATGATTTGTGCTGTTTAACAATAAAGGGGAAAAAAAACTACCTCCAAGTGTGATAAGGGAATATATAGTTGTGCAAGAACAATAGCCATAAACTAATTTCCTTCAGACTGCCAGTGAATTGGTTTGTTTCTTCCAAAACCATTTTAGAAATAAATTTATAATATGCCTTACTGCATTGCTCTCCAATCTCACATGTGGGCCTGAAAAAAAAAGCTGTCATATTTGTTGCCTTCTGCTTTAGTGCAACTTCTTTTCTTCTCTTTTCCAAACAATGAATCAAGATGCTGCCCAAAGAGGGGCACAATCTATTTGTATTTATTGCAGATTTATTTCTGAATATGTTGCACAGAAAATGAGACCGAACCCAAGTAGTATGTAAAGAAGGAAAGATGAGGAAAAGAGTACTTTTATTCAGTGAAATTTTGGTTTAATTGACAGAGCAAAGTAATCTAGCCAATTGGCTGATTCTAAAAAGGCTAAAAAGGGTCAGGGCTGTTAATTAGTTTGATGGGAAACCTCCAGGGACCACTAAGGCAGTATGTTTCTCCAATTGCAGACTTCCACGATTTATCCGAATGCAAGCTCCATTTCCCACGGCAGATGGTAGCACCTGGAATTAGAAGATAAGCAGGGTCAACTTTGGTTAGTTCTTGGATGATGCAATTCTTTTTTTACATTTCAGAATTGTACACTGGGCTGAAAGCAATAAAATGGGGTAATTTTCTTCCACCAAGAAAATTACATGTATACAATTACCAGGAGTGGAGCATAATTTTATTTTAAGCTCCATTGGCCATAGACAGGTTAAGGCATTGATTTGAAATGCAGATGCTTGAAAACATGTATATGATGGAGCAATATTAGCAACATCCTGTTCCCAATATCTCTGGATCCTAACTAATCCATCTTTTAGCCTCCCTACCTTTCATACATTTAGCTAAGAATTCTGAAGGATAGATTCACATTAATTAAGTATGAATAGAACTTTCTCTTCTGTTTAAGATTATGCTTTAATAGGCTCTTAGGCTGAGCCTTTGGGTGTATGGATAAAACATTTCATCTCTGCCACTTTTGGATATAGATGCACCCCTACTTGTCATAGATCTTTCTATTTTGTAAGAGAAGCTACAAGAAAAGCTTGCTAATCATGCTACACATGATTTTAAGCCCTCAAGCAGTCACAAAGTAGTAGTGTAACAACTACATCCATGTCTACTAGGTAAATTTATATGGCATTTAAAAATACATTATACTATATTTCAAAAATTATTATTCAGTATCTGAAGCATAAAAGCAAGCTTGACTGAGCTACCTGAATCATTTTATGGTATTAAAACCTGGTCCCTGGAATAACCTCTGTCATTCGTGACATTAACTGCTTAAATAGCATCTTGAAAGAGACATCTTTCCCATCTTCCAAGCAAAGGCAATCCACATGGCAGATGGAGTATAGTCACCACAAAACATCTGTTATGGACACAGCCCCATAACACTGAGAGTAACCTGGCTTTCCTTGTTTCCCTGGCCTGACTGTGACACAAGGATGATTCAGTGTGTCTGTAATTTGCAAAGGCACTCCAGTCCCTAATGGAAAGTTAACAGCTGGATGTACCAGGAATGGATTCAATGACTTTCACAAATGAATGATTTAGATGCATCACAGGCATATGGTTTGATTTTCCCCACCCCTATGTTTCTTATGAAATTCAGATGAAGTTTCCATTATTGTTTGTTATATAAATTTGCATACAGAGAGGAAAAAAAGCCCCCTATTTTGCATTTGTTTACAGAAATGGTTTCTTCAGCACTTAAATGTCACATACTTAGAATAGGGTAACTGATTAATTACTAACTACACAAACATTTGCTATTGAGACATTTAATACAAAAAACAAAAACAAAAACACATAGATCTGAAATTTGCTGGAGGGGTTGGAGAAAGCAAGCAATGAATTTTCATGTTTAAAATCTATGGGCTTACTGGGGCAAATTATATTATTACTTTTTTGCTAAACCGCCTTGAGGTTCAGTTGATCATTCACAGTCAAAACAAGATAGTTTTCTTTCTCAGTCAAATATTTCTTGCAAATATTATCAGCTAAAAACACTGAATAAGAAGTATCATTTATGAAACTATCAGAAGAGAATGCAGGAGAGGTAGCCCTCAATTTACGACCACAATTGAATCCAAAATGCATGTTTCTAGTGAGACCATTGTTAAATGAGTTTTACCCCATTTTACGATCTTTCTTGCCACAGTTGTTGCGAATCGTTGCAGTTGTTAGTAACATGGTTGTTAGTTAATGGGGAAGCCAAATTCACATTTGATGAGCAGAAGACCACAAAAGGTGATCACAGGTTTCCCAAATACTGCAACTGTCATAAATATGAACCAGTTGCCAAGCTTCTAAATTTTGATCATGTGGCCGTGGGGATGCTGTGACCGTTGTAAGTGTGAAAAACAGTCATAAGTCCCTTTCTTCAGTGCTGTTGTAACTTTGAACGGTCACTACTGTTGTAAATCAAGGACTACCCATATTTAGCTTACTCCGTAAAAGGAATTTTTACAAACTTTCAAACATATCTGCAAGATCTCTAACACTCACTCACTATCAATCTCTATCTCACACAGACACTGTAAAGTTTGATAGTGATGCAGCTAAATAATTTTAGACCGTCCTTCTCCAAGTATCCCACAGGTAAGTTGGAATCACGACAGCCAGGATTTTCTGTTACCATCGCCAATTGAGAATTCTGGAAATCTTGGTCCACCAAACACATCAGAAGCAGTGGTGAAATTCATTTTTTTAAAATACCGGTTCTGTGGGCATGGCTTGGTGGGTGTGGCTTGGTGGGTATGGCAGGGAAAGGATACTGCAAAATCTCCATTCCCACCCCACTCCAGGGAAAGGATACTGCAAAATCCCCATTTCCTCCCCACTCCTGGGAGAAGGATATTGCAAAATCTCCATTCCCATCCCACTTTGAGGCCAGCCAGAGGTGGTATTTGCCAGTTCTCCAAACTACTCAAAATTTCCTCTACTGGTTCTCCAGAACCTGTCAGAACCTGCTGAATTTCACTCCTGATCAGAAGGGTACCAAATTCTTCTGCATGCAAGGGACCATATTTCCTTAGACCATCAGTTTGATATTTTTATCCCTTCTCATCTTCAGCCGGTGACATGAGGCATGTAGCTGAATTTTCTGTTCCCTTACTCTCCTTCACTCCCTGTTTACAAGGGTGCTTACCTGGTATGTTAGAGAAAACAAACAAAAGAACTTGGCCAGTTTGGATCAATTTTATCATTAATTTTACAGCATGGGACCATCATGATGAGAACAATCTGGAGTTGCCTTCTGCTTGTTTGCCAAATAAACAGTTTATTTGGAAAAAGGGATTGTTTTCAAATTTAAAATAAATTTATTTTAATGATGTCTGCCTGGATGACCTTTGATTGCTATCCTGGGGGAAAAATATAGGACATAAATCAATGGAAGCAATAAATGTTTGTTTTTTAAAAAAATTAGGTAGCCTATTGTGATAATCAGCATCAAACTTGGTAGACCCTGGGCCAATTTCAGCCCAGTTCTTGGCACCAGATATTTTTAATTTTGTTTCCAACTTCTGCTGTTCTCTGCATAAACCAGCCAGGCATAAAATGGCTAAAACTGCGATAATATATTATACTTAATTTGAAATCTAAATAAACTTTGTTTTTGTAGAATTTAAACATCCTAGCTAATTCCAGCTTTAATCTGAAGACAATTGGACGAATATTTTGCTAAAGAAATTGTTCCATTGTTTTGTATAGAACTAGAATGGAAAATAGGAATGTTTTCCATATAAGTAGTAATCAATGCTAATATGCTGCATTTGCAGCTGGAAGGGCCTTTCATGACAATGTAATACTAAACCCACTTAGTTAGGAAATATGGTCCTTTGCATGCAGTAGAATTTATTTAGTAAACATTTATTTATTGAATGTACTTATCACCTTCCCCAATCTCAAAGGATTCTGGAACATATACTGTATACAGAAAACAAAAGCTTAATAGCTAACTACATTCAAACTTTTCTGCCATTTCATCTCCTAGACCATTTCCAAAAACCAGAGGGGTCTGTCAAAAGCAAGAGTCTGCACAGGCGCAATCCAATCCAAAACCCTCGTGGCCACTAATTCCAACCAGTAATTAAGGACTCAATTGAACGTGAGCCAGGAATAAGGATTATCCCCAAGCTTCTTCTGAAATCTTACAGGGTCTACCTAGAGAAGAGTGATCAAACTTTCTCTTCCCATCTGCAGTGAATGGATAGTTACAGAGAACCATAAGACTAGCAGAAAGTGATCTATCCATTACAAGGTACTAATAATAACATTCTCCAATTCCAGATCATGTCACTTCTTCCTCAAGAATATAATAATTTTAAATTTGTTTAATTACCCACTCTAATAGATTCTGGTGGCTTAAAAACTAGAAATAGTATGTGCATTGGGCCCATATGAATTGGGTCCTTTATGATCCAGGACATGAATTCCCAAGGCACTTTAGACTCCATATTCAAGGAAATCAAGCTGAAGTCTCCTAAGACCTTAAATCTGAGGAACTCTACTGTCAACTTGGTTACAACATCCATCAACTCATACATGGAAGCAGCTATGCCGCATGGTAGAGTGCAGCAATCTCATCTGATCCCAGAGGTCAAACGAGCAAACAATCTCTCACATATGTTTATCTGCAGAGCAGTGGCCATGAAAGCCACAAGCATCTGCCTGGTGATACTGTATACCAGGGATGTCAAACTCATGGCCCGTGGGATGGATACGGCACAGGCTGGCCACACACCCCCACATTCTAGTGAAGGGGGGGAAAGTCGCAATACGTCATGTGATGACAACATGACAACGTGACTTTGACATCCCTGCTGTATACCCTGGAACCTAGCTGGTGATGTTTTCAAGAGAGTATCCTTTCCCTCCTGTATTCTACCAGGTCTTGATAATAACCAACTCATCAAGGGTTAAATTATAAAAGAGAAAGCCTTATTGCTAAACCTAATTTTAAATAGCAGCATCTGGAAACCAGGGCCACCTAAGGTTCAGTGATTCCAGAATCCAGAGACAAGTAGCATAGGATTGGTATTAAACATCAAGGGCACATTTCCAAAAATTGGAGTGCTTCCTGGTTGTTTAATCCAGGGAAAGATGAAAGCTATTATTTTCTACCACTTTTTACTCATAGGTTTCAGGGCAAGCTGTTTGTTTCTCCTTATAGTTTAATTATAACTGTTCTATCAGCAACACTTCTCAGGAGGTAGCCACCAGCTATCTAGCATCAATGATCTTCCTCATCCCAATTCAGAGGTACAATGCCCTAGTGGCTCTGGTTTTTCTTTGAGCTACCTGCCTTGAGACTCTTCTTATGTTTGTTTGTTCTCTCTCTCTCTCTCTCTCTCCCTCCCTCCCTCCCCCCTCTCTCTCCTTCACTGTCCTGTTGCAAGGTTTGTTTTTAAATTTCTCTGTAGTCATTAATCTTGCTGTCTGAAATTCTTTCCACTGCATTCTCTTTAACTCCTATGCCTTTGCTGCTTTTATCTTCCTTCCTCCTCCAGTCCAGCTCTCCCCATCTGTTCTTACTAATTACTGGCCAGACTGATTTATGATGTCTCTCTAATAATTAACTCTTCCATCTACTGCTGCCTAGATTGAATCAGTATCCTGCCCTTAGTGTGCTGGGAGAGTTGTCAGAAGATTCTGGCTTCTCTCATATTTCTCTAACAACTCCATTTTAACAGAATAACGGAGTTGGAAGGGACCTTGGATGTCTTCTGTTCCAACCCCCTGTACAAACAGGAGATCCTATATCATTCTGGACAAATGGTTTTCCAATCTCTTCTTAAAAACCTCCAGTGATGGAGCATGCATTACTTCTGAAGGCAAGCCACTCCACTGGTTAAATGTTCTCAGTGTCAGGAAATTTCTGCTTAGTTGTAGGTTGCTTCTCTCTTTGATTTGTTTCTATCCATTGCTTCTTGTCCTGCCTTCTGGTGCTTTAATAAATAGTTTATGCCCTCTTCTTTGTGGCACACTTCAAATGTTGGAACACTGCTATCATGTCACTCCTGATCCTTCTTTCTTCATATGTTTTAGCCCCAGCTCTCAGATCATCCATGTTGCTTCTCTCGACACTCTTTCCAGAATCTCAACATCTGTTTTATATATATATATATACCCTTGATTTCTCAAGCTTCCTCTTGTTTGTTTTATCAACTTTTTAATTACTTTTATATGAACTTTTGGATAAACCAGGAAGTAATTTGTATTCATATTTTTTTCAATGAATGAAACGATATGCATAAACACATACATTTATAAAAACTCTGTTGTTTAAATCTTAAAAAAGACCATTCTAATATCACAACTGGGCTGCAAACGTGTGGACAACTAGATTGCAACAAAGAGGTACAAGAAATTCCCTAAATTGTGGTCATCTAGAATTTTGCAGCCCAGATAAGTAGTTTTATAAACATTCGCCTTTGAGATTTATTTTCCTTCCCTGTTGGCATTATTTTATTACTTTGGATCATCATTTACAAAACAGTCAAAAGAATATTATATATCATGCCTTCAATTACTGAAGTTCAGTTCATCAGTACATAAACTGAAAATAAGAACACTCTCCTCTGCTAAAATTGTTGCTTGTATGATGTGGCACATGAAGCTGTAAGAATAAATTGATAGACACAACTCATTTGTGAATGAATACCATGGGTTTGCTTTTAAAATGCAAACCCATTTCCATAAGAAAATAGTCTCGATTTATCTTTACACAAGGGAACTGCCCTGACTTGGAAACATTTTCTAGGGTAATGAGCCCATTTTCAGGTTTATAATATAGCATACAGAACCTCTTGATCAAGGTGAACCTATTGATCAGGGTGAAGAAGCAAATGAAGAGGCAAATAGAATAGGTTTAACACAATTATACTGACTTTGACATGAAAAGAATGGATGTGCTGATGTCATTTCATCTTTTTAATTTCTTGGGATACTAGTAGGTTGAACATTGGGGTGAAAGATTTGATCTCTCAAATATAAAATGTAATAACCCTTTTCTGCTCATGTGTTTATATGTGTTTATATTTCTTATTATTTTAGAAATTACATTTATCACATTTTCATCATTTTTCAGTTCACAACACACACGTACACACACAATGCTACAAAGGTTATAATGGATGAGATTTTAAAATAAAGTAAGATACAAAAAATTAACTAACTAAACATCTCTAACATGCAACTCTAGGCCTGAATATCTCTTGTCAAAAAATAAATTCTAGTGAGTTCAGTTAGGCTTTCTCCCAATTAAGTGGTTATTACTTTGCAGCCTTAATGAATACAAAAGGCAACCTAATTAAATAAGGAGCAAGGAGGAAACCTAATCAATTAGTTTTATAAGAGTCTGGTTAAATGTATAAATGTTTACCTCCTTTGCCAGATTCAGATTTCTTTGAAAGAGGAGGTAATTTGGGAGAGATTATAATTAATATAATAGACATGTCCATTGTGACTAAATTTAAAAATAAGACAGTGTGTACCTCAGGGCAACAGCATTATTTTAGCTGCTTGGGACGCAAGTAAATATATAAAAAATATTTTAAAATCACTTTTCATCTGAAAGCAGGCTGGTTTATATGATCCATAAAGACTGTGGAGTTTTATAAAGTCTTTGGACTCCGTATTTGCTTCACTTCTTCTGCTAGCATGCCTCTGTTCCATCCATACATGCAGTGGGCATTCTTTCAGGTTTTGCCAAGGTATGGCAAAGCATATTCTCCTTTTTTGAACCCTGTGCCTACTCGATCCCTTTCCCAGTTTTTATTGTATAAGTTTCTGTGCAACCACATTTGAATGCAGCTGCAAAGTTTCAAATGAATCCTACTTATTTGTTTCCATGGACCAGTTCTTTCAGTTCTTTGTTCCTTGGACTTTTGTTTCTGTGGAATCACAATGAAACAAAGGAATAAGGGAACAGCCCACTGGTTTTGCTGTACTCTATTATCAGAGCATTATTGGCACAATGGGGTTACAATGGGGTTACAAAAACAAAACAAAGGATCTGTGTTAGTGTTACATGAGAGAACAATGGAAAAGAGCATAAAGGCGGCCATGTATGCAAACATCTAAAAAAGCAGCAAAGAAAAAAAAAGGCCAGGGAGCAATGAAAAAGGAACAATCCTTAAAAGGAAGAGACAGGCACAGATAGATGCTAACAAGATTGTTGTCCCTGTGTGGATGAGAAAAGCAAGAACCAAGGGAACAACCAAAGAATGTGGGAATCAGTATTTTAAAGATCTGTGTAGACGTTATGGCGATATATCAAAAAATGGAACAGAATTGAATTGGGATACAAATGAAAAATAAAAATTTGAGTATCCAAGAAAAATCATTGATGAAAAAAAAAAAGAATACTTAGCAGAATGTTGAAAATGATTAAGGTTGTAGGTGTAGAAGTTACACCTAGTAATACAACTATTGAAGTTTTAAAATATGGAACTGCAATTTCTTTAGTACATTACAAATATTGTATCTGATATATTCATTGTATGAAATCTTATTCCATGAATATGGAGTAAGGAAAAGATGTGTGATGTGTTTGTATTTATGGACAGGCATATTCATGATGATATTAGAAGTGTGTTGGTTGGGATTATTTTCTGCAAGTGATGCATTATTTTCTACAAGTGATGATATGATATAACAAGGCATGTAAACTTAAAAATACATGTATCAAAGACTAGGGTTGCTTGATAGAGAAAAAGAGTGAACAATTATAATTTATGCATATATGATGAAAAACTAAAACATAAAGCTACGGTATATTTGTATATCCTGGTAGCATCTATTAAAGGAAAAGTGGAAAACATTACTGGTACAAAAGCAGTGAGTAATGTGTAGTTTGTTGTGAGAAATTGATAGACTGAGACTCAATGAATGTGGACTGAATACAAAAGTGAGAGTAATATGTTGAACTGGTTTGGATATACAGAATTAATTACTAGAAACTGAACTGCAAAACAAATATTAGAAGGAATGGATTAAGAGGAAGGGTAAGAAGAGGAAAGTCATTGTTGAATGGAAAGTCATTGGTGGATGGATTGATGAGTTATTCAATAGCAGTGACAAGATAGATTAAAAGAACAAAAGGCATTAGATGGATTAATGGTATGTGTTCATGATAGAAACAAGAAGAGAAAGGCATGTGGAGATAAATTGTATTGGCATAAACTAGTCATAATTATGCTTTCTGTCCCTCCCTCCCTTTATCTCAGGGGTGTCATTTCAAGGCCCACGGGCTGGATCTGGCCCATGGGGTACTTAGATCTGGCCTGCGGGGCCATCCTGGAAACAGTGAGGGACCAGCCCGTGGGCGGCCCTTTCAATCTTTGTTTTCGCTAGGAGAGGGTTGCAGAAGGCTATCAGTCGGAAATGGAGCTCGGGAGCATGATATCACATGAGTGATATCGAGCTGACCACGCCTACTATGGCCACCCCCACCCCAGCCCTCTGAGGTCAAACACAACCCTGATGTGGCCCTCAATGAAATCAAGTTTGACACCCCTGCTTTATCTTATTCCATGCTTTTATTTCCTTTTGCTTATTATTTATTTATTTTCTGTTTTTTCCATAACACTGCTTATCCTGAAAAGGAATGTTATAAGATGTATATATGGGCAGGAGAAGACAGTTTATACGAATGCAAGAAATATATTCAAAATATTAAGATTATCAATATAATATTTTTAAAAAAGTAAAATGGTACTTTTGATATGATGTTTCTAGTCACCAAGGTAACAAAATGCCAGTATTGCGATTCTGTGAGTTGTTAAACTATTTTAAACTAAATAAATCAGCTGGTTCATTTATTGCTTTATACAGTATATACTTTATATTTTAGTAATTCCATCGAGGGCCTATTGTAGCGCTGAAACCTGGCTGGATCTATCCGGCTCGCACGAAGCGGTAGCACTGGTGGTGTGAGGCTCTGCTCACCCACTAGGACATCATTACATCCCTTTTTTTGACCCTCTGAGCATGCTCTGTGCATGTGCAGAAGAGGTGCACGAGAGCGTAGTGAGCACATGCGTGCGCTCACATTCCCGAACCGGTAGCGAAGGTAAGTGCCTTTCGCCACTGGCCTATTGCTATCTCCGCACAGCTAGTCTGTAAGAAAACTGCAGTTCTGACGGTAATATAAGTAGAATTTTGCCTTTGTTCTGAATCCATTAGACATCTTCATTGCCTACTAATTGAGAAAATGATTTTATCTGCTTCAGTTTTTAAAATATAGTTCTTAGTATTTGATTTCTACATTCTGAGCTTTGATAAATAAATGCCTTTCATTATAAAGTATAGAACTGTTAATATATAACAATTAGTACAGAAACAAATGAGTTTTTCCTCTTTCTAAGCATTTATCGCTTGATAGATCAGCCATAGGAAAAAAATAGATTTATGATAATGCTTAGTTAGACCATGATAAAAGAACCATGAAAATTAATTTCCTCACAAAAACATTATATTATACAAACAAATAATTTAAATGCAAATTCAGCTGCAGATACTTTATATACCTTATCAACTTTATGTTGATAAAACTAACAAGGCTTTTTTTTTAACCATAGCAGTGAATTACTGAATGATACAGATAGTGTTTTAGGCTATAATCCCACACTTTATGGTTGAGAAAATTCCAACTTAATACGTTTAAATTTACTTCTAAAAAGGCTATTTTAGTGTAGCACACAGCCAATATTGGGACATATCCAGAAAACAGGTTTAGCTTCCTCCCTTCCAGTCTGTGAGCTAGCCCTACAATATGCCAGCATGATTTGCTCTGTTCCAACAGTTGATCTCTATTCTGCTCCAGCCAACAGCTGGCGAGTCCTGAGTACTTTAAAATTGGGCAAGTTAAGTAAAACAATTTGTGCATTTCCTGGAAGTGGGAAAAAATATCTACCATGTTTTTTGCTGTTTCTAATGTGAGGTATAACTGGGGCTGGTGGAGAAACTGAGGTTTGTCATGGGCTTACCATCTGTTAGGACCTAGTTCATGCCAGTGGGCAAGAGGAGGTTGAGTGAGGAGAACATCAAGTTTCTCCATTTTTATCAGGAACTTCTCAGTCATCCCATAAATTAGGCATTGCAATCACCCATCCACTCATCTTATTCAGTTTCTCTCTGTCTGTCTCACTCTTCTGCTTATTTGCTGTCATCCAATTTATGTTTTTCACATTATTTGTCACTTATTTTTTTCAAACACATTCTCTCTTTTCTATTTTAAAATAAAAATTATAGGGAATTACTGTCCATTATCTATTGTATTCCAAAGGGACTCCTCTGCCTCTCCCTCCAACCTCTGTATAGATGTCATTGGATCTATTCTTGTGGCTGTACTTGGTAGAAGAGGGTAGTCTAATGTCTATGAATGCACTGATTTTCTTTTCCTTTCTTTTCTTTATTTATGCATTTCATATAACACAATTCTCATTAAATCAGAATAAAACACAAAGTAGCAAAAATTGAAATACAGACTAACCAGAAACTCCACTCCCTTTTCATGACAAGTCATGAATAAAAAGAGGCAATTTGATTAGTTGGGGAAATACAGCGAAGATGCTTAAGCATATCTTGAAAATTAGGGGATTTCATAAAAAGTCCTCTCAACCAAGAAAATTCTAAATCTACCAACTGTTCCTACTAAGCATTGCTTATTGAATGCATCACATGTGGCCTCAAAAGTTCAAAAATCATATCACTTTTGTCTAGCTGGGCAGCTCCCCTTTCTCCTAAAACAGTTCAATTTGATTTCTGTCATAATTTCCTGCCATATTTCAGTCACCCTCATGTTGGAAAAATAAAATGCATTCCTTTAATTATATATCTATCTGCATCTCTCCCTCCCTTTCATATTCTCTATAAAACTGCTTTATATGAAATTATATAGTAGTAATAATTTACATAGTACCTGGCTGAAAGGGAATCAGGGATCAGAAAGACCAGAAAAAGGCTAAAATTAGCATCAGTCAGGTACTAGGACATACTAATTTAATTAATATTCTGTCTGCCTTTTCTGCTATAATTTTGGTTTTGGCACTCATTTAGGACTTTGAAAAATCATTTATTTCAAAGGGAAAGATTCAAACACATTGGATTGGATTAAGCCAAATTCAAAATTAGTTATTTAGAGTTGAATTGTTCCCTTCCTGTTAGCCAGTTTTATTTACATTTATCTGACTGGCTATTTTTAAACTGCCTTGTTTTGGAAGATAACAATTTATTTTAATAGTTTTTCTATGATTGTATG
The DNA here is from genome assembly GCF_059756535.1 of Pantherophis guttatus. Lineage (NCBI taxonomy): Eukaryota > Metazoa > Chordata > Lepidosauria > Squamata > Colubridae > Pantherophis > Pantherophis guttatus. Next base: position 45,484,842 of record NC_142069.1, on the reverse strand, counting down.
TAAATATGCGCAATAACAAAACATTGACTAGAGTAGTGTAGAGAGGTAACGGTTCTGCACAAAATGGCACAAACAACAGAGCTCTAGTAGAGATAGAAAAGAATTAAGGCCTGGCTCTGTCAACTGATATGAGAATCTGAGAGTGGTGCACAACCCTCAAGGTAGTTGGAGGCTTGAGGGCATTCTGTCTTTGTTACTTTTTGAAAGGATTTTAGAGTTTTTAGGGTTTCCAAAACTGCTTCCTAGATTTGAACTTCTATCAAGTCTTCATCAGGTAATATAGTTTTAAAATCCATTAAAAGGCGGAAGGGAGATAAAACTTCTAAAGTTACATCTAAATCTGATCACACTTTTGACCTGAATACAAAAGTAATCTCTGTATATAGAAATTGGGTTTTAGCAGATAGGGATAGAGACCTAAATTTTTACCACAAATTCCTCCGGCAGTGGATTTGAGGGCTTTGCATATCAAACTGGATCATTAGGGCTTTAAACTGAATACGGCGGTTTTGGAAACAGAAACTATGCTTCTAAGAACTCTGTTCTATAAGAAGTTCAGATAAGAAAGTTTAAAATGCAAGAATGAAGGAATTACAGAATTTTTTTAATTCACAGTCAAAAATTAGGAAGGAATTATTTCATAAACTTTCAGTCTCCTTTCACTGTATGAACTAATATTCAAAGTTCAGGAGTTTTACCTTTTATAATTGGGGTATAAATGGATATAAATAAATTCAGGTGGAATAATATTCAAAATTTTATAATACAATAATTGAAGGACATAAATTGCCCCAAAGGAATAGAAAAAGAAAAAGGATTTGCACAGCATGTAAAAATATTTACCCTGTATACAATTCCCAGAGAATTCTTTGTATTATTGAGTTAAAATAATTATAAAAGAAATAAAGCAATGCTGTTGTTATTATATACTGCTGATATCCAATGAAAAAGATACAATGTCTTACAAAAACATCATATCTTTCAATATTAAGTTTTAATATTAATTCACTAGCATTCAGTAATATTTAACATCAAAGTCTTTGAGAAATTATCCTCAGATTGTATGAGAAAATTTGAAAGATGTAGGAAGTACCAAATAATTGGAACCCATTTCCCCCCTGTATTTAGAAAAGTAGAATGCATGATGCAAGTAACTAGCCACTATAAGTAGTCCTTAATTTACAGCCACAATGAGCCTGGAATTATGTGATCATTAAGTCTCTGTGGATATTAAGTGGTCACTACATGACTGGACCTGATTTTATGATATTTTTTGCAGCAGTCAATGAACGTGGCAGTCATTAAGTGAATTGCCATAGTCATTAAGTGAATCCATTACACATAATGGGTGTTTTTTTCCCCCATAAATCAGAAATAAATACCAGAAACTGGCAATAAACATCAAAATCGCTGTCATGTTTGAAGGTACTCTGTAAACAGTTGTAAAGGTAAACTGGTTGCCAAGCACTCAAAATGTGATCATGTGACTTCAGGGATATGTGTGGCCAGCATAACAATCAGGCTGTAATATTTTTTGGGTAGGCCATCATTACAATATGATATCAATAACAGCAAAGAGTTCTGGTAAGGACATGGTGAGCTAAATGTCCCTAAAGGAGCAGGCATGGCATTAAGATAGAGATCAGTGACCAGAAGGTGGAGATCATGGTATTTATCTCTCCTTGCACATAGACTTTAGGGACCAAGTTTTTTGTGGTTGACTCATAAGCTGAGGGGCTGGGAATCAATTTCCTTAAAATAAGAGCATTTTAATGGCAAAGCTAATTGCTCAGTGAGATGGTTAACTCCTCTGAATGTGTTCAAACACAGCCTGGAGAGTCATCTCTTATATGGACACAAAAATGCAATCTGGGCCCTCATTTTACCGACCCCAGAAAGATGGAAGTCTGAATCAACCTTGAGTCGGTCAGGATTGAGCTTCGGGCAGTGAAATGCAGAATTAGCCTGCATTGCTGCATTGTAACCATTGTGCCACCATGACTCATAACATCAAAAATCTTGGTGTTATATTATGAGAACATTCAAGACAAATTTCTTCTACTCTCAAGCATTTTCTGAAAAAAAAATATATTATAGTCATTTCAAGTGAAGTGAAGAAGCTTCTATTTAAACAGCTAGGAATGGTATAAGCAAGTCAGCATTTTTCAGGTTTCAACAGTGCTGGAAAAAGCTCCCTTAAACATCTTGTAGATGAAAAAAATTTACATGCAAATATTCTGCACCATCTGTTCTGGCAATTTTGTTTACAAGTCTTTGAAAATAATACCAAATATTGTCAAATTGGAAATTTAGAAACTGCATTTCACTTGCAGTAGGTGAAAACTAACTGATGTTTGCACTAAAAGTCTCTCAAGCATTCATTATTAGAATGGAAAATTAATCTGTTAAATCCAATTTCTCATCGTGCTTATATGAAAATCAGAAATGTTTTTTTTTAAAATGGGGAAAGAAAAGAAAGTGAAGTAGACAGTGTTGATGAGCAGTATGGATTTTTTTTTTAACTGTGTAAAGACATTTAAATATGAATGACAGTCTATACAATAAAAATCCCATGTTAATTATCTAATGCCTTATTCTGGATTATGTTTGAAACAACTTTGACAAATGTAGCAAGTTTAGTTAAAATCTGTTCTTTTTTCAAAAAAAAAACCCTATGGAATAACTAGAAAGGTTTTTTAATCAAAATATCCCTATTATTATTTTAAACAATTAAAATCTCTGTAGCATACAAAAGAACAACCACTAATTTTCTAAAGCAAAATCACATTTGCAAAGGTGTTAAAAGTTCACTTCTAAAATAGCAAGGATGTAGTTTGCTTGAATTTGCCTTAATAGCTTTTGCAGTCCCAGGGTGGAAAAAACGCAGATCATTTCCTTTAGTAGATTATTTGTTTTTCAAGTGGAGAGAGTGGTAGAAAGGATTTAGTTTCCTGACAAAGCAAAATAAGTAAAGTAATTTCATTAACTATGTTAATTTAGATTCCTCTAGCCCAAGCTATATTTGTTATGTTTTCAATTACAATTAATCTATTTTTGAAGTTTTAATTAAATGCCTGAATGACATTTTTTTCCCCAAAAAGAAAAAAAAATATTGTTTATTACATGGAACAATATTATTGTTTATTACATGGAACACATGGGTCTCCAAAACAAAACAAAAAATCTTGTCAAATGTTGGGAGTTTTATAGGAGATTCTTCTCAACTTCGAACTGAATTATACTGAAACGGTAAGAAAGATTTAGATTTGGTTTTCCATTGAAACTGTGCCGATATGATGTACTCATTAAAGAAGACCTTTGAGAAGGAGCCAAGTCTCAGGGTTCTGATTTGCTCGAGTTCGTTAGTCAGAGCCTTGACAATTCTCTTATGAAAGTGTATATGCTAAAACCCTTATAAACAAGAATGTCTCATAGACATTTTCCTAAATATATCATTTTCTTTTGAACACCTTTTGCTTGTAGAGAAAATTATAGTGCATGAAAATGCATACTATATGACTTTCCAAGTTATGAAGAAAGTATTCCTGCACTGTTAACGTTAAGAACATGAGCAAGTGAACTGAAGAAAATGAATAGCAAACTTCTCACTATTCTGTATTGCAAACTTGCCAAGAGATGCATTAATCAAGTAGAATGAGGTGTGACCATCCAGAATACTGTATGCAGAATGTGGGCATATTCTAAGAATAATTCAGATAAAGTGAGACAGGTACAAAAAAAAAAAGTCATTGAAAAGATTAGGGGCCTAAATACTAAGTCTTAATCAGAAAAACATGTAATATTGGACATATATAGTTTTGGGGAAAAGTAATTGAATAATTAATGTTTCCTTGAAACTTTATTGTTAGCTTATTCTTCTGGGAAATGCATTCAGATATGATAGAAAAAGAGAATGGACTTGTTCAGGGTGAGAATGTACATTTTGATATTTGGAAGCAGACTAATATAAATCTCTTATCAATTAGTCAATTATCTTTTCCCCAAAACTATATATGCTCAATTTTACTGGTTCCTTTCCTCCTCCACAAAATTGAGGAGTTGGACAGAGCAATTGCTAATTTTTGCACTTACCACATAATGAAGGGACAGTCCAGGGAGAACTCATTCTTTAGCCATCATTGGTGACCTTCTTCTTTATTGTGGTGCAGTCTGGAATGAAATTTAATTTAACTGAATAAAATGTTTACTTTCTTCAGTGTCATTGACAGTACTAAAGTAGTTGCATCATGCCTGGGAACATTTCTTCTAGGGCTTTTGTACTAAAGGTTTATAATAATGCTAGAAGGTTCTTTATAGGTGACTTAGTTTGGTTAAAAATGATCATGCCACCAGAGATTCATTTTTTACCTTTTATAAATGAAAGTAAGAGCAAACTTATTCAGTTTGAAAAACATCATATAAATGATTACACCGTTGTAATATAGATTTTATGTAAATCAATTGCTGTTCCAATCCTAGTAGGCTCAGAGTAAGTTTAGAAGTTTAAGGAAGTGATGCAAAGTGGGTTGAACGTATGGTAAATATTTCTAATATAACTGCAGAAAAAATCTTTTACAAGAGGAAGAAACTAATTTCAGCCAAATAACAATGGTCTATTGTAAGAGCCAAGTGAATTTAGGCCAGGAGAAGAGTAGATTATAAAAAAAATCTGATTTTCTTTCCTTTCTTAGATTTATAGATTCTTATGTCTTTGTAACTCATAAAAATGCATTGGAATTTTATATATATATATATATATATATATATATATATATATATATATATATATATATATATATATATATATATATATATATATATATATATATATATATATATATATATATATATATATATATATATATAAGAACTTCTATTTGAATGCAAAAAGCAAGTATTTTCCCTTTCATGTCCACTTAGCTTGAGACAATAAATAGTGCTTCTTTATGAAAGCAGTATTTCACCAGATAACAGGCTAAATGCTAATTTAGCAGAGGAAAAACTCTGCAAGTGGTAAGAAGAGAGGAAATGCTCTTCAGAAAGGCTGGCTGGTGCCAGCATTAGGGAAAGACCGCAGACCAAATAGGTATCTAGGTGGAGAGTTTGTCATCTGGATATTTATGTGCTGCAATAGCACCCTCTCCAGTTTAATTGCTCGGGTTCTCAAACTGCAATAACATGACACCCTGAAATTATAAAATTGATTTGTGCAAACTCCCCTCATGATTAAAAATAATGATTTTGTTGGGTTCCAGCTTGGGCAATAAATAAATATGCCTTGATTTTTCATAATCAGATTATAATCTATGTATCAAATGAAACAGTGATAGAGCAATAAAACCTTTTAAAATAAAACTGCTTCATTGGAAATGAGTACACACAATCCAGGGGTGAAATGCTCCTGGTTCGGACCAGATCGCCTGATCTGGTAGTGATGGCAGCAGGTGGTTTGGAGAACCGGTAGCAAAAATCTCTGCACATACACCCCCATGCCCAGCTGAGCTGTGCGATCATTAGAGGCTTTTTTTTTTTTAAAGCATTTTTCTACAATCTCTTCAGCGGAAGAGGTTGTAGGAAAAAAATGCCTTTAAAAGCCTCTGGCGATCCCAGCTGAGTTGCCTGATCATCAGAGGCTTCTAAAAGCATTTTTTTCTGCAACCTCTTAAGGCTGTAGAAAAAATGCTTTTAAAAGTTTTTTAAAAAAAGTTGGCCACGCTCACCCAGTCACATTACCTCCCCCCCACCAAGCCACGCCCACAGAACCGGTAGTAACAAATTTTAGATTTCACCCCTGACACAATCCCTAATTTTAAGCCGGGGATTGAGGATCTGCCTTCTCTACAGAATTCCTAAAATCTGTCTTTTATTTTAAGTATGGGCACTCTCACCACCATCAGGGGCAGAAAAGGTTATTTGCTTGTTCAAAAGAACTCTTACAGTGTTGAAACTTGCAAAACACTGGCAAACTGCATCTTTGCTGTGCTAACAATTAGAATCCTTTTCTCTCCCCTCTTTTCCCTCCCTTTCCCATCATCAGAGATTCCTCCACCTGGTCAGATTATCAGAGCTTTGCTTAGAAGCCCCCGACCATAATTATTTCTTCTCTTAAAAATAATTCATACATAACTTCAGCAGTGCTGGATAATTTTTGTCCAATTAACAAAGTTCCCCACAGAGGGAATGTTGACAAGAAGCAGTAGCTTTAAAGGCTCTGGGGGGAATGGGGTTATGTGGACCTATTGCAGTCAGATTTCAGGCCAGAATATTGCACTGAGACAACCTTGTTCATGTTTGTGGAGGACCTCTGATGCAGTGGTGGGTTTCTACCAGTTTGCACCGGTTTGGGTGAACCGGTAGCAGTAATTTGGCCTGGGTCGCCGAACTGGTAGTGACAGCTGGCTGGACATGCCCCCAAACTGGTGGCCTGGTCGCCACTCACTTGCCCTGTCCACCCGCATGACTGCCGGGAAGTGGCTGGCAAAGAGGCGGCAGCTGGGAGGCTTCTCACAGTCGCATCAGAAAAGAAAAAGCCTCTTTGAGAGCTGCTTTGCAGCTGTGGTGGCTGGCCGCAGGCCGCCAAAAACTATCAGAGGTCGCCGAAAAAGCCATTGCCATCGCTGCCCTGTTCTTCGCGCTGGCTGGGCACACACATCCCATTGCTTGCTGCGTCATGCTCGGACTGACACAGCAGGCAATGGGATGCATCAGTTTGAGTGCAACATAGCAGGCAATGGGATGTGATGGCAGCAGCTTTTTTGGAGACCTCCAGTAGTTTTTGGCAGCCTGTGGCCAGCCTCTGCAGCTGCAAAGTGGCTTTTTCTCTTTTGATGCGACTGCGAGAAGCCTCCCAGACGCTACCTCTTTGCCATCCCTTCCTGGCAGCTTGCCTTCTGGACTCCGGACCAGCTGCCACGAGAGGAAGGTAAGCAGCCCAAAGAAAGAGGTGGGGGTGGGGGAGGAAGTGGGGCTAGGGCCGGGGCCACTGAAGGAGGGGAAACAGGGAAACGCATGCAACTGGCAAAGGGAGGGCAGGGTGGCATGTAGGAGGAGGCCTTTGATAGATTACCCCAGGCCTGGGCAGAATATAAGTAGATAGGTAGAAATTAAAAAAAAAAATCCTACCTTTTTCTGTGAGCGTGGCTAGGTGGGGTGGTCATGTGACTGAGTGGCCATGGCCATGAGTGATGTCAAGTTGGCCATGTCCACTCAGTCACATGACCACCAAGCCATGCCCACCAAGCAAGCCAGTCCACAGAACCGGTAGTAAAAAAAATTTGAAACCCACCACTGCTCTGTTAGGTCTGGGATGGAGGCAAGATCCTGCTTGATCTATTGGTGAGTTTTGTTATCACTAATCATGATATCATTCTGAACAGCAAAGGAGTTTGGGAGTGGGACACACTGTTTTTCATTGGTTTTTCTTCTTCGTCCAAGGCTTCACCCAAGTAGGATTCATAAGGGGAAGGGTGGGAGGTTTAGCACTAGTGGCGAATGCCACAGGGCTCAATTCTCTCCCCATTCATGGATTGTTTTTTTTTTCCTTTGTACATTTACTTCCACAATACAAACATTAGTAAGAGTTTTTAAAAGTAAATTAAATGCTAATGAAATTTTTTAGTTTAGTTTTTTTGTAGTTGATGATTTTGTTTTTGTTGATGATGATAATAACTAACAAGAAAGGGATAAGTGTAGAAAGCTGCAGGGACAATCCATACAACTACTTAAATAAAGGTTAATTCTCAAAACATAAAAAAAAAATTAACAGAGCGCAAAACCCTACTATGTATTAGGTTTTCTTCATTCAGACCTAACCTGTCAGTCTCTTGCTTCAAAGTACTACTGGATGAAACCAGGAAAAGTATATATTTTCTTTTTTTTTTTTTCCCTTTGCTCTATCATCGACTTATTAGTCCCTTTTTACTTTTTTTCAGAATTTTTCTACATAAAACTTTTCAAAAGTTTTTTATAAACTTGTAACAAGATAGTTGTTTGATTTCTTTTATAAGATATCATTTGCCATTTATATATAGCAGAGTATGAGAACACCTCTGAGAATGCAAAATTATTGGGATATAAAAGTACAGTTAGGAAAAAAATGGGATGGGAGTAATTCTTTATTCTAGTTCATAACTGATTTCTATAATCAGGATAAAGAGCCAATAAGTAATTGCATCGCTGCTTCCTATGCTTCAGGCTTAGGCTGGAAGCATATTTTATATTCTAAGCTGCTGTATCGATATTTCCATTATCCCTACAATTTTCCTTAACAATTCATGTGTTGATTCAATTTTTTACTTGGGAAACTATCTGCAAAGTTTAAAAAGGGAAATCAAATAGATAACACTTGTGAGAAAAACAATGTAAAGGTGTTATGGTAGTTCTCGGTTTAGGAATTGAGCCCAAAATTTCTGTGATGATTTGGGACAAGGCATGAAGGTCACACAGCCAACTGAGAGTTCAAACTCTCCTTTAATGCTCCAAATGTCCCCTCAAACGCTCCCATGTTCTTGGCAAGTCCCAGAGCAAAGTGCACACACATACACACATGGCAGCCTTTGGCTGCATCCAGTCCAGCAAAACAAAGGAACAGGGAAATGAGTCCACGAAACAAGGAACAAACAATGAGTCCACAAAGTCAGGAAGAAGGCACTGAGTCCACAAGTAAGGAAGAAGCAAGCAGTCCTGCAAACTCCAAACGTCTGTACTAACACACCAAACTCTACCAATTCAGTGTTCCTGACAAATGCCCCTCCCCACAGCATCTCCTTAAATCTCAGTCCCCAGGGGTGCCTTGTGAAGAGGGGCGGGGTGCTCTCCTCCTGAGTTGTCAGGTTGACCTGCACTGTTCCCGCCTTCTCTCCACTTTCCGCACTTGGGGATCAGGAGGAGGTGGTCCTTGCTCATTGCCTGAGCTCTGTTGCTCCTCATGTTCACTGCTTACCCTCTCTCGGTCATCCTGCCCCCGTTCCTCCCTGATAACAAATTTTGCCAATCCTGAGGAGCCCTGGGCTGCCTTGGGCTGCTCCTCCCCACATTCCTCCAAAGGCAATGAAGCCGCCCCCTTGATCTCTGTCGGCTGTAGTTCCGGCTTGTCCTCCTCTCCAGATTCAGGCTTCGACGTGGGTATGACAATATCTGTTGTTAAGTGAGATGTTTGATAAGTGAGTTTTGCTTCATTTTACGACCTTTCTTGCAACAGTTGTTAGGTGAATCACTGCAGTTGATAAATTAGTAACCCACTTGTTAAGTGAATCTGGCTTCCCCATTGACTGTGCTTGTCAGAAGGTTGCAAATGGGGATTACACGACTCTGGGACACAGCAATGGTCATAAATACAAACCAGTTGCCAAGCATTTGAATTTTGATCACATGATCATGGGGATGTTGAAAAGGTCGTAACTGTGAAAAACAGTCATAAGTCACAAGTGTGCCATTGTAACTTTGAACAGTCACTAAATGAACTGGTGTAAGTCGAGGACTACCGGTAATTCCACCCATTTTCAGTTTCCCAAATTACTCTTTAGAGTTTTATTAAAACATTGTCATTTAAAAGGTCATCCAGGACTGTCCAGTAGATAAAGATCTTTTAAGTATAACTATTTATTCCGGAATGAATAAGAACTTCAAAAAATGTCAAACATCCCCACCTCAGACAAATGATTTCTATTTTACACAATGAAAACATGCAAAACATTTGTGAAGCCCTCAGTTGTGTAGCAGTCAATGGGAATCAATAACAAAGCGTTATTGATTTGAAAAATATAACTCAATAGACAAATTGCATTAAAAACCAGAAGGGTACTGAGAGACAAGACTGAAATTGTGAAATTTCATGATGCCCAGAATGGGAAAAAGTCAGTAGGAAATAGCAATGAAAGGGAAAGTGGCTATAACTGGGGAAACAGCAGTTAGTGGGGAGACACATTTAAATCAATAAGCTGTAATTCAGGGAACAGCAGTCCGTTGTGCCAGAATGGAAGTGTCTGCACAAGGCAGTTTTCAGAGGAAACAGTGAATATACTGTATTACATGGTAAGTATGTTTTGCCATTAAATGAAAAATGGAAACAGGGAACAATAGAGGGTGCACATACTTTTTGGAGAAGCAGAAAGGAGAGGTACGTTTATATTTATTTGTTTGATTGATTCATGTGCCTCTCATCTTGTCCAGACGTGTTCCTGTATGAGAGTAAAATATAGATAGATGATAGATAGATAGATAGATAGATAGATAGATAGATAGATAATGAGACAAATACTTATATTCTCTATTTAGATCACATATTATGACACAAGTGCATAGTTATTACATTTGCACAGTAATCATGCTGACCTCATTGTGACTTTTCTGTGTATATATGCTTTAGCATGGCATGGCATGAGAGCAATGAGAGAAGGCGGTCTGAAAAGTATAGGTAGATGCTTTTGAATGGGTTCAATTCCTGCATAGTCACGGCCACGCGAGTAGTTACGGGTGCGTCCCGCTACTCCCATATAACACCACTATTGCGTGAGCTGCATTGGTTGCCGGTGGTCCTCCGGGTCCGCTTCAAGGTGCTGGTACTCACCTATAAAGCCCTTCGTGGCACGGGCATGGGGTATTTGCAGGATCACCTCCTACCGGCCTCCCACCACCCAGTGTGCTCACATAGGGCTGCCCTCCTCCGGGTCCCCTCAGCTAGACAGTGTTGGTTGGTGGTCCCCAGGATGAGGGCGTTCTGTGTGGCCGCACCGGGCCTCTGGAATGGGTTGCCCACCAAGCTCCGGACAGCCCCCGACCTCTGCACCTTCCACGTCAACCTAAAGACATGGCTCTTCCACCAACTTCCCTGATCTGCCGCGGATTTTAACTTGGGGATTTGGGGATTTTAAATTGGTTTTAATATTATTTAATTTTCACTTATTGTCGGGTTGTTCTATTGCTGTGAGCCGCCCCGAGTCCTACGGGAGAAGGGCGGCATATAAATCTGACTAAAATAAAATAAAATAAATAGTCAAATACTCACCATCTCAATTCATTTCTAATAACAGCTTGTAGCATATTACCCTAAACCAGCATTACAGACTGAGGAATTCTAGGAAATTAAGTCCACAGATCTTAAAGTGGCCAAAGTTGAGAAACACTGCCATAATCCATCCCTACAATCTTTTCAATCCAATTCATCTTTGTCTTTTGTCTTTTCCTTCTACTGCACTCAGTCTTACCTAACATAATAACATTCTTTATCATCTACTATCATCACATGCCCAAAGTATATGAGTTTCTTCCTGAATTATCACTTCAGCTTTTATTTGTTGCAAGATGAACTGCTTGATCATTCTTGCAATTCCTGGTACTCACAATCATCATCTCTAAATCCATATTTTAAAAGGATCGGTTTTCTTTAACACCCACACCCACTCTTTGATGTCCTTTATAATGCATTATTACCTGAAATATAATTGCTTTAACTGTTCTGATCTCTGTTAATGAAATGCAGTGTCCAAACAAGCAAAGAAAAAAGAAAGCTGAGTAACTATTGCTATATATAAAAAAGCTGAGTGATTATTTGCTATAAAATGCTGTAGGATCAGATCAATGATGCAGCTGCCTAGCATTCTATATTTTAATATAGCCAACCAGATTCATTCACAGAACTCATAAAAATTGACAGGAAGGTGGTAGCCCTTTTTTATTTTGCCCTCTAGCACTGTTTTTACAATATAAGTTAATGATTCATTTCATATAGCTATATCAGGAAGTTTTAAAATTTCATGTCTAATATAGGCTAGGATACCATAACTATAACTCATGTAGATGAATCATGTTTAAGAATTTCCACTGGTGGCAACTACAATTATTGAAATATATGATAGTTACCATATACCACACTTAATTGGTTAAATACAGAAAATTAATGTGTTGTGAGAATTACATATTAACAGAATCAGCTAAACCCATGGAATTAAATTAAGTCCCATAATTAGAAGAGCTACCAGATTCCTTCTGATTTTTTTGGCTACCATAGACTAACATAGCTTTCCTCCTATAGTCCCTAGACAGTGCTAATACACAAGGTTAAACTAATTCAAGTGACTGGATTTGTATGTCCATTATCATATTTCAATATGAAAAACTAAATAAAAGCAATGGCTGAAAATGGAACTCTTTTTATTGTAAACCTCCTTATCAAGAGCAGCATAGAAACCCCTCCCCAAATACTCTTTGAGTCCATTGGCCAAGCCATATCACTAATTGAAAGAAGAAGTGGGAACTCTACTTATCTGAGAAAGTGGCATTGCTCTGTGTTTGAAAAATATTAATTTTGACTTAATTACTATTACAAACTATTAAGCCATCCTTAAGTAGATATAACTGTACTATACATGTTGTAGGAATAAAGTCAGAGTATCAATTTGAATCGCATCTCAAACCATACTACATATACATGCAGATCTTTCTGGGTCTGAAGATAGTTTCAGAGAGTTATCATCAGTGACAGAAATGGAAACAAGAGCAGTATGCCAGATATGTGGATGAATTGTGCATTTTCTCCTCTTAAAGAACCGTGTATCAATATTTCCATGTCAGATACAAAGAGATAGTGAATCATTTCTCATATTATTTTTCTTTGAACTATTCCAATCATTGATATATTGAAGAAATGAATCACTACATGGCTTCGCAGAAATATCAGGAGAGAAACCTTTCATTTTTATTGCAAATAATACTCCAATAGCTTTAGGTTGTGCCAGAAAGTGAAATGTTTAACAAATTAAAAGAAAGTAAAAAAGGTGAGAATCTTATCGGTGGACAGTATAGAAATTCATACTTCAGCAGAACTAATTGCTAGTGTCACAGCTGTTCAACCACATGTTAATGACCATGATCCAAGGCAGTGATCATGCTAATTTTATCTCTTGTGGTGAGCTGAGTTGTTCCATATACATACATACATACATACATACATACATACATACATACAGTATATATATATTACAAACTATTCTAAAAATACGAGTTCCAGGTATATTAGTAAAAAAGGAAGCAGACGTACTGCGAACTCTGGAACTTTAAGATTTTAAAATTTTAACAGAATTAAAATTTTATTTTACTAAGCTTTCGTCAGCCATCCGCTGACATCATCAGAGTATTAAATTACCATTACAGAGATCTCTGCCTTTATATGCCATTAATCAATTTAGCCCTTGCACGTGTAATAGGCCCTTCCAGCCATCTCCCACTTGTAATCAGCTGTGTTGTTTTTGCTGTCGTCATGCTGGATGATGGAGGCTTGATTCCTACTGTTTCCTCCTTCCTAGCTTGAAGGCATGGTTGGTCCTGACCAAACACGGAGCAACCCGGCAGAGCTGTCTGTATATATATGTAAACAAAGCAAACTGACACACGCCATGAACACATAGCAAGACTTCAAACTCAGAGCCAAACCAAAGCCCGGGATGTGGCATCAAAGCCATCTGTTCAGGACATTACATCAACTACCCAGCCCATTACCCAGGTTGTTACAACACAAAAGACTAATGGGCACACATCAAGGACCCCACCCACACAGGATGTTACGAAACAGCCGACTAATCTGCAAACATCAACTCCATCAACTAATCAAGATGTAACAACACAGGCAACCAACACGCTCACAGCAACAAAGCCAGCACCCCACACCTCCCCACCAGTATTTATAGAGAGACGGCAGCTCCAATCACGCTTTGCTTGCACAGGCACGAAGCCAAAGGCACCAGCCTGACGATGACGAGTGGGACCTTGTCGAAACATTACCAAGATACTCTCAATCTTACATGGGAAAAGACCCAAATATGCCAAGACTTGCGCGTGCGCACACACACACACACACACACACACACACATATATATATATGTTTTTCCTCTAGCCAGGTTTTTCCTACGTAACCAAGGTTTTTCTGCAGCCCTAGCTCAATGGAATCACATCCACTCGATTCTGGGCTTTTTTCTTTCTGGCAGCCAACAAGTTCTTGCTGCCAGGTGAAAGACTTGCTGGCTGCCAGAAAGAAAAAAGCCCAGAATCGAGTGGATGTGATTCCACTGAGTTAGGGCTGCAGAAAAACCTTGGTTACGTAGGAAAAACCTGGCTAGAGGAAACACACACATAAATCCTATGAAGAAGTAAGTATATATATGTGTGTGTGTGTGTGTGTGCAGTTAATATCTCAGGTTTCTTCCCGTGTAATTGTAAACATATCCTTAAAAGGATAGTAGTAACATTTCGACGAAATCACATTCGTCATCTTCTGGCTGAAGTTCTCGGTTTGGTTCTTATGGGCAAACTGATTATATATATATATAACATATATATAACATATATATATAACATATATATATATATATATATATATATATATATATATATATATATATATATATATATATATATATATATATATATATATCAAAAAAATAAAGGGAACACAAGCAGAAGACATCCGAGATCTGAATGAATGAAATAGCCTTATTAAATACTTTGTTCGTTACATACAGTAGTTTTGTGTTCCCTTTAGTTGTTTGAGCAGTGTATAAACTACTGTATGTAAAGAACAAAGTATTTAATAAGGCTATTTCATTCATTCAGATCTCGGATGTCTTCTTCTTGTGTTCCCTTTATTTTTTTGAGCAGTATATATATATATATTTGTTTATTTTCGTAGATTTTCATGGGTACAGGTATGCAAGTTTTGGCATATTCGGGTCTTTTCCCATGTAAGATTGAGAGTACTTGGTGACATTTTGAGAGCCCCAAGCTCTATGGCTTCCCCAAGAGACACAAAGAAGGAACACCACTCAGACCCATAGTTAGCTCCATAGGCTCACCTCTACAGAATCTTGCCAAATTTCTTGCTAAACAACTTCAGCCCTATGCAGAATCCATCACCTCTCATGTACAAAACTCATTCCACTTTGTAGAAACAATAAAGAAACAACACTTACAACACAGTGACCTACTCGTGAGTTTCGATGTCATATCCCTCTTCACCCAAGTGCCTATTAAAGAAGCCTTGACAAATCCAAAACAAATACAACCCCCCTAAACACATCCTAGATCTGACCAACCATTGCCTAACGAACACATACTTCATCCACAATGGACAAAGATACAAACAGATAAAAGGAACACCTATGGGATCACCCCTCTCACCCGTCATCGCAAACCTATACATGGAACACTTTGAAACCAACGCTTTAGATAAATCTGAACACAAACCCAAACTCTGGCTCAGATATGTAGATGACACTTTCATAATTTGGCCACATGGAAAGAAAAAACTGGACAACTTCCTCACACATCTCAACAACCTACAACCCAAAATACAATTTACTATGGAAATAGAAGCTAACAACTGTTATGTTCTGAGCATGCTCAAGAGAATTGGCCCCTGTTGGGATCCTTTGTAACGTTGGATGTTCCTATTGGTTAAGCCGTTTGACAGTTGGTATAAAAGAGCTGTCAGGCTGAGTTCGAGGTTCTTCGTGTTGTACTTCTTCTGAATTGTGTTAGAGCTGTAGCTGTGAGGTAAATAAATACTTACCATTATAATCCACCTCTGTAATTCATCATCTGCTCGAGAACACACCACTGGTGACCAAGGTGGGATGTTGAATCTGCCAAATTAACAATAGTAGGTGTGAGTTGAGCCTGAGGTAAACTGACAGCCTGAGGTGAGGAGAGGCGTGAGTCTTAAGACACAACGTAATGGCGTCCTCACAAACATTTCCTCCATTCAATCCGGCTACTGAGACTTGGGAGGCATATGTGGCCCATTTTGACTGTTTTTTAATCGCAAACGACTACACGAACTTGTCTGCTGAGTGCAAACACGCATATTTCCTCAGTTTCTGTGGGGCCGAAATGTTTGATACCGCTATGACATTGATGGCCCCTCAATCCATACATGCTGGAACGTGGGAGGCTTTTATGAATAAATTGAAACACCATTACACCCCTGCGCCTTCTAGGATTGCCCGCAGACAGCAATTCTACCATAGGGATCAAGCCCCCGGGGAGACAATAAACCAATATGTCGCTGCGTTAAGGAAGCTTGCATGCCGTTGCGAGTTCGTGAACCTGGATGACTATCTCTTAGACAGGCTAGTGAGCGGAGTGAGAGATCAGAACCTTAAAAGGCATTTAATTGTGAACCATGAACTGACATTCCAAATGGCGTTTGACGAGGCCTGCGCGGCAGAATTGGCTAATCTATCAATTGCGGAGCTGCCCCAGAGACAAAGCCTACCCAAGCCGAATAGGGAAGCTTTATTAGTGAATGAGACAAGTGAGGGCAGCCTATCCAACTCAGATGGCGAGCTGGATGTCTGCAGAGTACATGAGGCGAGAGCTAAAACGTTCGTGGCTAAGTCACCGAGAGGAGCAGTCACTGAGTGTTATAGTTGCGGAGGGGACCATCTACGTGCCTCGTGCAGGTTTAAAGACGCCGTCTGCCACCGCTGTGGCCAGCAAGGCCATATAGCAAGAGCCTGCCGGTCCACACAGTCACAGTCTAGAGCGAGGGTTCCTAGTAACCAGGAAGGACAACGGCGATTCCGCCCGACGACAGAGCGCAACCGCGATGCCCGGAGCTTCTCCACAGTCCATATGGTCGTTCCAGATGAAGGGGTCATTAAAAATAAAATCCACCTCACTGTGTACATCGAAGGAAGGCCATGCCGCATGGAGGTGGACACAGGGTCAGCCACCTCCATCATATCCTGGGCCACCATAAAACGTCTTGTTCCGAAGATTTCAAAAAGGAGGCTAGACCCTTGCAATGTGATTCTGCGAGATTACCAAGGGGGGAGGGCAGTTCCCGTGGTGGGCTCTGGTTCTTTCAGGGTTCGTTTTAAGGGATTTGCTGGATATTTATCATTGGTGGTTGTGGATGGGCCCCTACCAAGACTCCTAGGACTTAATTGGTTCGATGCCTTAGGTCTCACCGTTCAGGGTGTAAATGCCATTAGGTCTACTGAACTTGACGAATTATGTAAGGAATTCCCAGGGGTATTTGATGACCAGTTGGGAAAATATACAGGCACCCCTGTTTATTTTAGTTTGGATCCCCAGGTCCAACCGTGAAGATAAAACCATGCCGTGTTCCCTTGGCATTGCGTCCAAAGGTGGACACAGAATTGGACAAACTCATTGCACAGGGGGTCCTAGAACCTGTTGATTACACCCCCTGGGAGACCCCAACCGTCATCGCCATTAAGGCGGATGGTTCAATCCGAATCTGTGCAGACTACTGGGCATTAATCAGGCATTGTTGTCACATGCTTATCCCGTTCCGGTAGTGCAGCATTTGCTACATTCCTTGGGAAGCGGGTCAGTCTTTGCCAAGTTAGATTTAGCACAGGCATACCAGCAGTTGCCTGTGGATGATGAGACGGCCACTGCACAGACCATTGTCACGCATCGGGGAGCCTTCCGATGCCGCCGCTTGCAATTCAGCGTGCGCGTAGCCCCGGGAATTTTCCAAAGTTTGATGGAGAGGCTCCTCCATGGAATTCCCGGAGTGCTACCATATTTTGACGATGTGCTGGTCTCTGCAACCAGCACATCTCAGCTGATGGACCGCCTTCGTTGTGTCCTGTCCAAATTTAGGAGTGTAGGACTCAAAGTTAAGAAGTCTAAGTGTAGCATTGCTGTACCTCAAGTTGAATTTTTGGGGTTCTTAATCGATAGCAAAGGAATTCATCCTACGGAAGTGAAAACTAAAGCTATCCTGGACGCTCAACAACCTACAACCCAAAATACAATTTACTATGGAAATAGAAGCTAACAACCAACTCCCCTTTCTGGATGTCCTAGTCTACAGAAAACCCGATGGCTCCCTAGGACACACCATCTACCGGAAAAAACACACACAAACCGCTACTTAAACACTCAATCACATCACCACCCTGCACAGATCAACTCCGTAGCCAAGACTCTCATCTCCAGAACCAAACACCTAGCTGACAAAGACCACCTGACAATTGAATTACACACTCTCACAAACATCTTAATCTCTAACGGATTCCAAAGAAACACAATTACCAACCTAATTCGAAGGGAAACACTCCCCAAGAACCGAGACACAGAACAGGACAATGGCATCGCCCTCCTCCCTTACATCAAAGGCACCACAGATAAAATCAGGAAAATTCTCCACAAACACAACATCAAGACAACCTTCTGCCTTGATTTGATATATATATATATATCAAATAGAGCCCTGAGCCTAGACTGGATTTGCAGCTAAGATGATCTTAGCTTTGAATGGTAGATTTTATGCTGATTTTAATTTATTAAGAAAATAGCTGCCACATGTCATTCAGGACAAGATTAGATATGGTAACATATAATATATAGCATATATAGCGTCAGATTCCTGTTTAGTTGTGGGGATAGAGTTACAAGCAGGGATGAAATGCTCCCGGTTCAGACCGGATTGCCTAATCCGGTAGCGACAGAGGCTGGTGGTTTGGAGAACCGGTAGCAAAAATCCCTGCCCCCCCCCATGCCCAGCTGAGCCGCGCAATCATCAGAGGCTTTTTAAAATTATTTTTAAAACAATTTTTTCTACAACCTCTTCGGCCGAAAAAATGCTTTTAAAAGTTTTTTAAAAAGCCTCTGATGATCGCACGGCTCAGCTGGGATTGTCAGAGGTTTTTAAAAACATTTTTTTACAACCTCTTTGGCCGAAGAGGTTGTAGAAAAAATGGTTTTAAAAGTTTTAAAAAAAAAGTTGGCCACGCCCACCCAGTTACATTACCACCACCCCACCAAGCCACGCCCACAGAACTGGTAGTAACAAATTTTACATTTCACCACTGGTTACAAGGTGTCAGTTAGGGCAAAGCAAGACTGAATCATACACAAATGTCCTAAACCAGGGGTCTCCAACCTTGGCGAATTTAAGCTTTGCTGGCTGGTGAATTCTGGGAGTTGAAGTCCTCCAGGCTTAAAGTTGCCAAGGTTGGAGACCCCTGTTCTAAACCACTTATATCTGATCTTAGCCAAAAGACTAAAAAGCATCCTAAAGCAGTTGAAGCTCTTTGTTATTCTGCAAAGAAATAGAAGTAAACAAGATCCTAAATGTGCTGTCTGAAGCAACATCAGGATGCAGAAAGAAGGAAGCACTCCTTTTCTCTCAATTATTGAGAAGGAGAGTTCCCAACCTGAAAACCAGATACTGCGGGGGGGGGGGGGAACCTGCAGTGAGATTTAACTATTACTCTATGGCAGGAGTGGGGAACTATGGTCCCTTTGTGACTTGTGGACTTCAACTCCCAGAATTCCTGAGCCAGCATAATTAAAAAATAACAAAGAGCTTCAATTGCTTTAGGATGCTTTTTAGTCTTTTGGCTAAGGTCAGATATAAGTGATTTAGGACAGGGATCTCCAACCTTGGCAACTTTAAGCCTGGAGGACTTCAACTCCCAGATTTTGTACTATGGTCTCCTTTTATTTTTTTTCTTCACCAGCTTGCATCAAATAATGTTCAAAGGTCTTCTTCCATGGATAGCATCAGGGGTGGGTTCTACTTACCTTTACTACTGGTTCGCATTGGGAGCGCACGCGCAGATCACCTATGATGACGTCTGGGTCAGTGGGCAGAGCCTCCTGCCGGTTTTACTACCGGTTCTTTCGAACCAGTCCGAACCGAAGGCAACC
Source organism: Pantherophis guttatus (assembly GCF_059756535.1). Lineage (NCBI taxonomy): Eukaryota > Metazoa > Chordata > Lepidosauria > Squamata > Colubridae > Pantherophis > Pantherophis guttatus. The sequence continues at coordinate 45,465,161 of NC_142069.1, read as the reverse complement.
CACCACTGGGTAGCCTACTTATCTTCTGATTTTCCCTAAGCCAGTCTTGTTCTATGTCTCAGAACCATAACAAAACAGCCTTGCCTTTTAAAGTGAGAAAAAGATAGAATACTGTATATTTAAAATAATGAACTGCTTTTAACTGTAAGGTACCTGTAAGGCACTGTGAAGTGATACATAAGTCTAAGTGCTATTGCTATTGCAATTGCTACTGTTTTGTAAAATCTTTTTTAAACAAAACAATATAGGTAGTCCTTGACTTACAACCACAAAATTTGTGTCCAAAATTTATGTTGCTAAGTGAAATATTTGTTAAGCGAGTTTTGCCCCATTTTATGCCCTTCTTACCACAGTTGTTAAGTGAAGCACTGCAGTTATTAAGTTAGTAATAAGATTGTTAAGTGAATATGGCTTCCCTGTTGAATTTGCTTGTCAGAATTTCACAAAAGGTGATCACATGACCCCAGGACACTCATAAATATGAGTCAGTTATCAAGCATTTGAATTTTGATCACTTGACCATAAGGATGCAGCAACAGCTGTAAGTATAAAAAAATGGCCATAAGTCACTTTGTCAGTGCTGTTGTAACTTCAAATGGTCACTAAATGAATAGTTGTAAGTCAAGGACTACTTGTATTTAAGCTTTAAAAAAGAATTAAAAAATAAAAGTACAACTACTGTGTTTCTCCAAAAATAAGACCCTGTCTTATATTTTTTTGAACCCTGAAATAAGTGCTTGGCCTTATTGGGCTTATTATCAGGGGATGTCTTATTTTGGGGAAAACAGGGTAAAATTATAGGCTAGGAAGGAAAAAAAGAAAAAATCTATCAGATTTTATACTTATCAATAGTCACTTTACCAATGAAGTCATTACTATAATATGAATAATTCTAGCAGAGATATTATTGTAAGATATCACAAAATCTCTGCCATAGTAACACATATTGCTGTTTCATTTGTTTAGTAGAAAATATTGCATTTTCCAAGAGATACAGATCACACATTTCTGATACCCATTTCTTGACATCTGAAATGGTATTACTTTTCCAATTTTGTAATATAATTCTTGTAGCCAGCCTCAATGATTGATGCAATCAGAATTCCTGATCAAACAGTACAACTCCAAAGCTTTGATATGTAATTCAACTTTACATTAAAATCTTTAACATTGAAAGTTTTCCCATTAATCTGCTTATATGCAGTAATATGTTATCCCAAAAATATACTAAATGATCACATGACCATATCGTATAGGTTAGTGAGCCCTCAGGTCTTTTACACCTCCAGCATAAAAAATGTATTGTCCATCCCTTCAAATACGTTTTTAAGGAAACTAAAACACCCTAAACACAGTTTTCTGGTGAATCTGAACTCTATAATCTCAACTCTATAAATAAAATTTCAATATTTTTAATATTGAAGCCATGAAGCCATTGATGGGATTTTATCAGAAATTCCAGTTATTGAGTTCATGTCAGAAATGTCCCAGAAATATCTACTTTAAAACTTTTCCTGAGCTTTTGATAGAGATATATTACATATTTTAATTCTGTCAAGGATCCCAATGAAATGTAGGCACTATGATGGAAGCCATAGCAGACAATTGACATCACAGATTGAGCACAAGACAAAATTCTTGTTGATAGTTCAGACTTTCAAGCTAAGGTACAATTATGCTGCATTGAGATATTTATGCGTATATTTCAGCATTTTTTTAAAAAAATATTTACTTTACTTTAATGTTATATCCCACCTTTATTTTTATAACTCAAGACGGGGTACATAATGCTTCCACTTTCTATTTACCTCATAACAGCTGCTTTATGAGGTAGTTTGAGTTGACAGCAAGTGACTGGTCCAAAGTCACTCTGATGGCTTTCATGCCTAAGGAAAAGCTACAATTCACAGTCTTCCAGTTTCTAACCCAGAACTGCTTTATCAAACTGCTTTTCTGTCTAACTATCTTAAATACTGTATATGCAGGTCAAAATATCAGGCACATGAATTCATGAGCAATGGAGATAATAATCATTGCAATCTCATTGCTTCAGTGCTCAGTAGGAAAAAAAATGAGTTCATGTATGTGAGAAAGAAGGAAGATTGATAAATTTCAAGGCAACATTTTATCCTTTAAAAATTCTTCACAAAATTAATTTGAGAACAGCATCAAAACAAAAGATAGCAAAAATACTTCTCTTGTGGGGGCAATATATTGGATAAAATTTTATTTCATGAAGCAAAAGATTTTTCATATTGATACATTTATACACACAGAATTATCCACATAACAGAGCTGAGAAATACATTCTTGAAGCAAAGTGAAAAAATAAATTAATTAAAATTCAATTCTGGATATTTGAAATCCAAAATATGAATTGATTACACTATGTTTTTATGTTCTAGGAAAATGCATTTTATTCATAGACTTATCATGCTATGTCTGCTATTTTTAATCATTTTTATTTTCACAATTTAACTCCAGGCAGAGAGTAACTTCTTTGAAGTTGTTGTCTTTTGTATATTATGATGTGGTGGATTAAAAAAGAAAATATAACAAGTGTGCCATTCTATGACTTACAGTCTTTTTAATTAAATAATAAATCTTTTCACTCCTTCTTTAATTAGCAATATCTATAATGAGGTTTTTTATTAGGACTATATGTTTTATTTAATCCATTAATTAGGTATCAATTGGCTAAAAGGCAGTAAAGCAATTATTCAAAACACCTGTACTTGCTGAATGCTTTTCCTTAAAACTGCTTACCCAGGCTGATTTTGAAAGGTCCAAGAGAATGTCTTTTGATCACACTTTTCCCACCACTAAATAATCATATAAAGTAACTGTTTTGGAAACACATTTTGCGAAGCAAAAGAATTCTGAATGACTTGCAGAGTCTGCATTCATTTCATAATTCTGTTCAGCAGGTAATTATGGAAGATGCAGGGAAAATATAATATTCTTGTAGAGTAAATCGTTTTACAACATAATTAGAAATATGTTGTTAGTATACTCCAGATCTGTATATGGTTACCTACCTTAGCATTCAGCAGCACTCTTGTACAGATTGTTGTACTGTACTGATTTATAATATGCTAACAAGTAGTTTTCAGTTCCAAGTCCATCTGTTACTCCAGCAGTAACTGTTTTTAATTATTATTGGGAATTTTTATGAATGTTCTCATAGATCCTGCTGGAAGCACACTGGAGATTCTTTTTTAAAAAAATCCTAGGTGTCTATCTAGGAGAAATGCTAGTAAGAAGAGAATCCAACTGACTTCTGAAACTGTTTAAGCTGATTGTGGACCACTGCTTCTTGGCAATGTTTCCTGGACTATACTATATTCATGAAATAATACCAAAAGGAAACAGTGCCAGAGAACCCCAAATGGCAACGAGTGTGTGAGAAGAAAGGTAAAACAAAGAGCCCTGGCTTTCTTATACAAAAATAATGAGCATTCCCAATTCTCCTAATGAGACCAATGAATTTATGTATGACTATTTCACTAAAATTAAGCCATAAATCTGTTAAAATCTGCTTAACAAGTGGGCAGTGAAAAGATCAGAATTAAATGAACCACAGGTCTCAGGTTACAATGACCCTAATATCGACAACCACAATTCCATACTGATTAAAACAGATATATATCTGAATGTTATGATAGAATAATAATATATATATGAACATTTTTAAGCTTTGGTCCCTGCAGAGCCTCACTATGTGTTTTTTTAAAAAAGTTGCCTTTATATATGGTGACATATATTCAAACATTAAAATAAGCTGTATGCCTTCCACCCTTCGGAAATGTTCCAAAGAATAAAATTAATTCAAAGCATTATTGATTTTAGCTTATTTCTAATAATGCAAGCTATTTTATTAGGTAGATTTATTTAAGTTCACAGCGTGTATAGATTTTCAGCTAGAATGGCACCCAGCAAGCACTGAGTCCTCTGCATATCACTGACACTTGACAAATGAGGCTGGAACTCGAAGCAGAGCTGTAGAAGAAGCCCATTTCAAGAGACACTCTATTGATTGATAATTCAGCTTGCTTGTGCTCAAGAGGGAGTTTCATGATCTTGTCATTCTTGGAACAAAATTTGTCATATTTTAAACCAAAATTTATCATATTTTAAATCACTCCTGGAAAAGATAGCCCATTTATCTTCTATCACTGTATTGATGTTAATACCGATTTTCTCTCAAACAATGTGATACTGCTTTTAAAAAGAATCATTGTATACAGACATTCACATCAGCCACCAAACATATAGCACCATTAAATACTCTAATACTGGAAGCTAATGATGAGGAAAGTATCCCCAGCTAAAAACAAATTAGAGCAATAAACAACTATGTTAAGTGTATACTAATCAAACGTATGCAAACTAGTATTGATATGTCCTTTCCCAGTCTGTTCTGTCAGTCTAGAAAACTATTGAACAGCTCAATTTCTCTTGCTGCTAATATTCCACACAGAATGTTTTTGGTTATTGCCTCTTGGATCAGTGGACAAAATGCACCGTTGCAAATTTCCCTTGTTGCAAGCAGCATACCTTTCAATCCATCGTTGGCGATGGGACGAATTAAGTTAGGATGGCATTCACAATTGCACAACTCAAGTCTGAGCCCACCCTTTTAAAATGAGTGTGTAGCACACATTAACATACTTTGAGAAAAAGAAAGTTTTGATCATGAAGTCACAGATACTATCTTGATCTAATTCACTACCCCCACCCCAATCTTGTTTTTCTTACACAAATAGACTTTTGGGAATTTTGTCAGTGATAGTTACCCACTGTAGCATTTGGAGAGGAAATCTAAACAAAACAGGCAGACCAAAGAGGTGTTCGCCAGGGTATAAAAGTGGACTGAGGGTAAGCTTAAAACAAAAACCTGCTAGACATAATTCTAGAGATTTGGCCTCTCTAAAAAAGCATTGGAAGTAATAATTTCTCCATCTAACAATATTTTGGATAGATAGATTAGTAACCTGAGAAATTATTCACCAACCTTCCAGGATGTGGTGTCTTTAGAGGAGGACCGAGAAAATGTTAAATCGTGTACTTTTCATTTCATTGGGAATACAAGATTCGTTAACTAGAGACAGTTACACAAGATATCCACAGTTAGGATACAAGTGCCAAATTGGACAGAGAGCCAACTTCAAAACCCACAACAATTTCAACTCAGTTTTTCTGAGACTTTTTAAAAATTATTTCAGGGGTTTAAGAAGGGAGATTTATTTAAGAAAGGAAATGGAGTTTACCAGTAATTCCAGGATTAGATTCGCTTGCTATTTATAGCCTGTACTGACCTAAGCAGAGGAAGCAATACAATTAATTCCTCTGAATTGTGTGATTTGGTCCATAGAAGTCAGATGTGGCAGTTTAAGGAAGAGTGTCCCTCCTAAATTAGGTGTAAGTAATGTTTTTGTAGGCAGAGACTACAGCTATGGTTTGAAACTTTATTAGAGTAGATATAATGTTGGCTTCAATGGTGGATTGCTACCGGTTCTCCCCGTTTCAGGTAGCAGTGGCGGTGGGAGGCTCCGCCCACCCACCCAGACGTCATCAAATACGATTTGTGTATGCGCATGCACGCGCGAGCGAACTGGTAGCAAAGGTAAGTGAAACTTACGCCTGGTTGGCTTGTATGTGAAGGTTTGGGAAGAGTTTAAAGAATAAAGTAAGTATGTTAAACTTTGTGAAAATGGTGCTATAAAAAAACCTACTAATTCTTTTGCCAAACTTGACAGTGTGCTCTTGATACTAGATAAATGGGCCTAGGATCCATAATAAGCCATTAGAACACTCCTTCCTAAATTATGGAGTTTGCAAAACAGGATTCAAGGATTACTATAAAAAGGATGAGACTATAGAATAAAGGGAATGGAAGCATGAGAAAAGGAATTGAGGCAAAAAAGAGACGATTAAAGATAAAATCTATTGAAACCTCGTAGCATGTTATTGGAAGAAAAATAAGGAAGTCTTAAGATAAAACAACATTTTTTTGTTGTTAATTAACTAGTGATCAGCTGGCCCTCCTGTCTAAATTTGGTGGGGCTTTGATCTATTTCTTTACTCTATGCATTTACTCCAAGCAAAGGAATAGAATTATGAGCAAATTCTGCAATTAAAATAACATGCATCGTGATCCTTAGGCAGGCTGCTGAAAAAAATAGTAGCTTACAAAAGGTGCTCGGAAGATGGTTAAGATGTAAATAATAGGCATATTTCACTAAAAAATCTGAAATGGAAAGGAGGATGGATGGATAGAAACTAATCAAGGAGAGAACCAACCTAGAATTATGGGAAATTGCATGACAGTGAGAACAATTAGCCAGTGTTTTCAGAAGTTGTGGGTGCTTCATCACTGGAGGCTTGTAAGAAGAGATTGAACAACTTTGTATCTATAATGGTACAGGGTTTCCTGTTTGAGCAGGGGGTTGGACTAGGACCTCCAAGGTCCCTCCCAACTCTGTTATTCTGAAGGTAAATGAGGAATAGGCAAAGAACTGCAGAATGGAAGATTATTAAGGGAAGCATGTATAAGATTTTAGGTCTCTACTTGGCTAGAAAATTGCTAAGAGCTATTACTGTCCCTGCAGCATCATAACTTTGCTAAAGTATGGGACAAAGAAGGTTAAAAGTGCACCATCTGAAACCAACTATATATCAAGCCTGATTTGAACTAAAGCCACTAATTGGTTGCTGACTTGTAGTATAGGTAGCCTTTTAAAAGAAGTCATACAGCTGTGTTGATCTCTAGAGATTTAGTGTATACTAGCACAGCAGACAAAATATATCAATTAACTTGCCACTCCATTGATCTCTATTTCATGGTCAGACTGCAGCATTCTCAAGATGAATTTCAATAGGCTAAATGAAAAACCTGCAAAAGAGCTTATTCTAATCAATGGGGGAGGGGAACTGTCTTCTAATTCATTGGTTCTGTTAAGCTGGTCCTTTTCCTTAAATTAACTGAAGATTTCTGCATGGTCAATGAGGTTTTGTTTTTAAAAAGCCTAAGAATATTGAAAGAGTCATATATATCCATGTTAGCAATAGCTATGTGCTTTAATGTGCTGTTCAGTTTTATTCACCAGGTTTATATACTTCTCTGTACTGCAATTGGCCCTACTGTATTTCATGAGATATACAGCTGTTCTTTGTCTAATGGTAACCTACAGATAATGTAGTAAGAAACGGGTTACTGTAATTATGTTTTATTTGTCAACTAGATATTAGGTATTCCAAAGAATAAAAAGTCACATTTATAGAACAGTATTTCTTATACTGGTGTCAATTTAAGAACCGGTAGTCCTCGACGTACGACCACAATTGAGGCCAGAATTTCTGTGGTTAAGCAAGGTAATTCTTAAATGAGTTTTGCCCAGTGGTGAAATCTAAAATTTGTTACTACGGTTCTGTGGGTGTGGCTTGGGGGGTAATGTGACTGGGTGGGCATGGCTAATTTTTTTTTTTACTTTTAAAACCATTTTTTACATGTAAAACCATGTAAAAAAAAAATGCTTTCAAAAGGCTCTGACAATCCCAGCTGAGTTGCCTGATCGTCAGAGAGTTTTTAAAAAACCCTCTGCTGATCAGGCAACTCAGCTGGGATCGTCAGAGCTTGGATCGTCAGAGCCATTTAAAAGAAAAAAAGTCTCTGATGATTGCATGGCTCAGCTGGGCATGGGGTTGGGGGCAGGGATTTTTGCTACCGGTTCTCCAAACTGCCCACCACCATTGCTACCTACTCGCCCGAGCCGGTCCAAACCGGGAGCATTTCACCCCTGGTTTTGCCCCATTTTAGACCTTTCTTGCCACAGTTGTTAAGTAATCATTGCAGTTATTAAGTTGGTAACATGGTTGTTAAGTAAGGCTTCCCCATTTACTTAAGTTGTCAAAAGGTTGCAAAAGTTGATCACATGACACTGGGAAACTACAACCATCATAAATATGAGTCAGTTGCCAAGTGTCTGAATTTTGATCATATGATGGGGATGCTGCAATAATTGTAAGTGTGAAAAATGGACCATTTTAAATGGTCCTAAGTCCCTTTTTTCAGTACTGTTGTAACTTTAAATGGTCATTAAGTGAATGATTAAGTAAGTCAGGGATCCTACTACTCTACACACCTTATCTAAATTTATTTCATTGCATTTTTCTGAATTTTTAATATTTCAATAGAGTGATTTAAAATTAAGCAAAATGAACCAGTCAAGAGGGATGGAAGAAATGTTTTTTTTAACCTTTTCTTTGCTAAAGATATCTGCCCACTTAAATCATTTTTCAAGGGCACAAGCTCTGGTTGTGTATGTCTCCTTGTGTTTTCAACTGCTTTGCATTTAAAAAATCCTGGTGATAATGTCAGTGGCCATGGGCATTTCTCTTGCAAGTTAACTGTTCATGTAAGCAAATGTATTCATGTGAGCCAGTTTAATGAGAAGTTGGCATATTTGCAGAAGGAGCTTCTCTGATCAGGATATGCTTGAGAGAGAAAATAAAATCCCTATTCACAGAAGTGAAATAGGAGTCTGGAACTATCTTATTTCTTTTTCAGCTACAGCCAGGTAGAATGGTTGCTGTCAGAAAACAGTTAAGGGAGAGGAAAAATTAAACTACTGCAGCTGGAGTTCATATTTCATCTGTAATGGTTCATAGCATAACTTCAAGTTTCATAAAAGACTAGGATTTAGTCTTTTCAAAAGCCAAAAGGGAAAATTTTTGAAGATAATGATAATGTTATGAGGTATAAAACTGGATACTAGTAGCAATATGGATTTCACACAATGTTGTTTTTTTTTTAAGTTCAGGAATAATAGGCATTTACAAAATAAGTAAAAGCCAGATTTCACTGTCTCAGAGTTCCATATGGAGTATCACTATCAGCATCTACATGGTAAATGCTTCTGTTGCTTGTACACTATGTGACAATATCAAAGTAAACAAAAGGAGTTACTGAAGTTGGGGGGTGGCTTCTTTTCTGGTGGATATTTTTGCTAATTCCAATTTTTTTGCCATTGATGAGAAGTGTCCATCAGCTCTACCATTCTTTGGAGGTCTCCCACTAGTGCTGAGAATCCAAAACGTGAGGAATAAGAGAGTAGGAATCCAGGACTCCTACTGGACTGGTTAAATTCACTTAAATATGAACCAGCACTGTGTTGTATCTGCCAAAAAAGCCAACTCAGTCCGAGGCTGCATTAACAGAGAGATAGAATCAAGATTACCTGAAGTGTTAATACCACTATATAATGCATTGGTAAGACCAGATCTGGAATACTGCATCCAGTTTTGGTTGCCACAATATAAAAAGCTGTCTAGAAAGAGTGCAGAGAAGAGCAACAAAGATGATTAGGAGACTGAAGGCTAAAACATATGAGGAATGGTTGCAGGAACTGGGTATGTCTGGTTTAATGAAAAGAAGGACTAGGGGTGATATGATAGCAGTGTTCCAATACCTAAGGGCTGCCACAAAGAAGAGGGGGTCAACCTATTCTCCAAAACACCTGAAGGCAGGATAAGAAGCAATGGATAGAAACTTATGAAGCGAACTTATGATGTGATCCAATCTAGAACTAAGAAGAAAATTCCTGACTGGACAATTCATCAGTGGAATGACTTTCATCCTGAAGTTGTGGGTGCTCCAACACTGGAGTTTTTAAGAAGAGATTGGACAACCATTTGCCTGAAATAGCGTAAGGTTTCCTGCTTGCGCAGGGGGTTGGACTAAAAGTTCTCCAATATCCCTTCCAACTATGTTCTTTCCTTAGTTGTTAAACTACCATTATGTTGTACATAAGAGATACAAGATCTCCAGAAAACTGTCATTAGTTTGACAGTTTTTATGGTATCTTATGGACATGAATATACATTTTGACTTGAACTGTGAAAGATAACCCTATTTACATGTAACAATATAATTTCTTCAATGTAGCAATGAACTCATGGGCATACTTCCACTCAAGAATGAAATCAGAACAATAAAGTCCAAGGAGAAGATGCTTGGAGAAAGCTAAATTGTTATTTCTTAATTAATAAGAATGAATTTGGCCAACATACTATTAGCTTGAAAAGGCAACAGTAAACCAATGATTTCAAGAGAGTATTTGTCAAAATACTACTAGTACATTTATTGCATGGAGCTGAATGAATAAAGACCTGTTTTAACCCAGAAGCAAAGTGTAAAGTTCTGTTGCCTTTGGAAATCCCACATGTTTAACAATAGCAGGGAAATAATTCTCCCTATTGCTCATCCAGGAACAAATATTTCCCATCTCAGGTTTATTGGTTTCGAGAAATTCTAGTCTCTTTTGGTAAATGTTACATCTTTGAGCAACATGCTTCAATATTTTTTCTCCTATTTTTACAAAGAAGTATAATTTGTAGCATTGTTAAAGTGATGAAGACTTACCAACATCTCAAAACGTATCTCAAAGGAGAGGATAAGATTTCAGAGCTGTCCTATTGAAATATCAAATATTTATTTTCATGTTCTCCTTCTCAATGTTTTTAATGCTATTTACCAGGGAAGGGAATCTCCTTGTAAAAATGTAATGCAATTGAATCAAACTCAATGAAGTCTACCTTAAAAAGACCTGAAGTAGCATATACTTAGGAAATCATATTGCTATGGGTTAAGATATGTTTTTACATCATATTATTTATTATTATTTTATTAATTAAATTTATATACCGCCCTACTCTCGAAGGACTCAGGGCAGTGAACAGCCAAAAGATAAAAAACATATAGTACAAATGTTAAAAAAACCATTTAAAAATACATTAAATACTTTGGCCCAAAACAAATTTAAAACACCCCAATTTATAAAACAAATTTAAAAGCAATTAAAAGGGAGGTTAGGCCAGAGCAGCCTGCTGGAATAAGAATGTTTTGAGGGCACGGCGGAAAGTGCGCAAATCCGGGATCCTCCATATCTCCAGGGGGAGCTCATTCCAGATGGCAGGTACCCCCACAGAGAAGGCTCTCCCCCTGGGGGCTGCCAGTCAACATTATTTGACCGACGGCACCCTGAGAAGACCCTCTCTATGGGAGCGTACTCGCCGGTGAGAGGCTACTGGTGGCAGAAGGTGGTCTCGTAGGTACCCCAGTCCTAAGCCATTAATAGGAAAATTTCCTACAGAATATACATCTATATTGATTATGGAAATCCTACACTGAAACTTTAGATACATATTAAGAAATAAATATGAACTATGAATAAGTTAGTCAAGTTGAGTTTGGCAATCAGATGCAAATGCTAATTCAGTCAATTCATCCAAAGCAGATTTTTGCACTGTTGTGCAGGTGGTTATTGATGATTTTGATTTATGTGAGATCTCTGAATGCACCACCAAAAAAAAAACCCTCAAGCATATCACCCAGACCTTGTAAAATAATCATTTTAGATTTTAGATACCAGCAGTTTGAGACAGAAATAACTAAAAAGCAGAATTAATATAAAATTAATATTTTTATTTAAACTCTTGAACTCAAAACTTTATTTTAACAACGTAGTGCCATCACACATGACAAATTTTAATCAGAAACTGTGTGTTTACATACACATGTAGGTGAAGGGTGATCAATGTTAATACTTTTCTTCATTGTCTCTGTACCTTGCTGCTTTATTTAAACATTTCTGAAGTTAAGATTTAACTTCAATTTAAATCTTTTTTTTCCTTCAATTCTGGCAGCAATTACAGCTTTTTAAACTCTGTCTAAAGAGGTATGCTATTTCCTTACTCCATCTTTACATGTTTGATACTAGACATTGGATACTTCAGAAGAACTTCCAGTTTTATTATTAAAGTTATGGTCAATTACTTATTAAAGAAGTTAAAAGACTTTTTCCTAAACCTGGCATTTCTGAATGTATTGAGAACACATTTCTCAGAAGTTTTTTTGGCTTTACTACTGGGAATTCTCAAAGTTGCTTTTCTGAAATGCATTAGTTAAAGTTAGTTTATAAGTGTTCTTACTCTATAGTATACTGAGATTTTGAGCACGTCAGGTTGCACTTTAGCTTAGTTCATGAGTTTTTAAATGAGCCATAACATTTAAAACAAGGTATCTTTTTAAATATTAATAAATTGGTCTTATCATTTGGAGTACGGTGAACACAATCAAAATGAATGTAATTCCTAGAATAATCTACAGTAAATTTTGTGCGGAATGCCTATCTATCCATCCATTCATGGATGTACTGAAAAAATCAGTACATTGTTCCATAAATTCATATAGAAATTGTATGTTCCAAATGTATCCTTGAAAGAAAAGCATATATGTTAAAGATATGGTTTTGATTTTTTGCATTTTCACATATATCGTTGCTGATATATTCTATAAGTCCGCTCTTGGGAACTTTGGGAATATTTACATATAGCATCCTGGGCTAATTGTTTTGCATTAAAAATACAATAGATATAACTCCTGTCACAATTATATTAATTCATATATTGTGGTATAGAATTTCTAAAAAGCGATTCTCCCCCAATGCTAAGTTGATGATATGGGATAGTTTAGATCTTTACACTGATTCTGTAAAACTGTCATATTTATTAGACATATTTGACATTTTTTTACTTTATATCAATTATTAAACAATAATTGATGTAATCTGGATCAATTAAACAAGGATGAGTTTTTATTGTTTCCTAAATTAATGGATAAATTCCATTTGTTTTTTGTTGTCCACTAGTAATACTTATAAGCAAAAAAGAGGAAATGCATCAACCAATGATACATTATATACCATATATATAATAAATACATTTTTTCACACACACAATATGAAATTATGCTAACTTCAATAATCTTAGATTTCTGAAATACTTCAAGCTTATTGCACAGAACATAAATGCATAAATAATTCTGAGGTTGGATATGCCATAAAAACGTTGAATTCAAATATACATTGTTTTCAATATTCTGGGAAGAAATCTCTACCTATATTAACTTGACTTTGAAACATGTTTTAGTATTTTTGGAAGCCCATATTCTTTTGAATTAAAGACCTATCACAAGGGAATTTATGACTGAACAATGGAAAGAGATTCTCTGCATCATTCTTATTGATATAGAGGCTTCTTTTTAAAAACCAGCAATATAAATTTATGACCCCAATTATTCAATGAATAGAAGACTTGATATTCCTTATAACTTGTGAATGAGTTGCTTACACATTTTTATAAACACCCATGCATGAGATATATTTGCATATATACACATATATAAGACACCCCTCTCCATCCATATACTTTTTCTGTTCTGCAAATTAATTGATTGATCAATGTTCTGAGCAGCTTTTCCTTTGTTTTCAAAAGATTATAGGCATATTTTTGTGATTCCCACTCTAAACCTTGGGTCACTGACCAACAGTTTCTGTTTTTAATTTATTCGCAATGCCAATTAGTATATTTTCAATGTATTGAGTATGAGAGTAGGGGACTAACTAGTAATTAAAGAGAATATTTAGTAACTATGTAGAAGGAACCAAATAGCTTAGAATTCCTGAAAGATGTTCACGGAAGAAAATATGCATATTTGCCTGACTATTTGTGTTTATCAAGATGAAACTGAGATGAAGTAGCTTGTTCTAGGGGAAGTTGCTACTCAAAATATTATACCATGAATTGAATTCTTTCTTCTTACTTCTCATTTAAGAAAATAGCAGAAAAAGCCCTACAAAATATTGTGAGAAACTCAAAAGGAAGGGCTGTTTGGGTTGTTTTTCAATAGCATCTCATTTGTTAAAAATAACATAACAGGAACATACATTTATGTGAACTAAATGCATTGTAGTAAGCAGAATATGTAAATAAATCAAGCAGAATGTTTCAATTTATCCATTTGATTTATAATCTGCCGTGTTCTTAGAACTCAAAGTAGCTAATAACATTTAAAAATCCCAGATTAATAATGCAAAGGCTAATCAGGTTCTGCTAAGGTGACCTTGCATAAATACTACTTCAGAAAAATTGCTCTGATTCAGATTTTATGGGGTCTTTTTAAAAAGAGTTTTAACTCTTTTTAAAAAGAATCAAAAAGGCGGGGATTTTAGCGGGGACTAAAATGCCTGAAGTGTTTTAGTCCCCGCAATTAATAGTTAGATTCTTTTCATATTAAAACCCTTGATTATCCCTAGTTCATGCACCTGATGAAAGATTATAACATAATTCATCTTGTCTTGCTTTACCTTGATTCTTAACAATAAATATTGATTTTTATTCAATATATTTACTCCCAGAATAGAAGTAATGTCCATACTGAATCTAAGCTCAAGGAAGGATGACCACCAAACCCTCTGAAGAGTAATTAAAAAATTATGTTCTTCCCAATAAACTGAAACAAGTCTTTCATCAGGGTCATTGCTAGGATCTTGGACTCTATAAATTCTTCAACACAAGGTTAGTTTCTAACTCTGTTAGCTTTTTCACTTATCCAACAAAGCATAGCTATCCAAAAGTTGAATTATTCATTTTAATTGGGTAGACTTTATTTCAATATTAAACTTGGTAATATAGTTAAAAGAGCTATTAAAAACCTGATGGGATGCACTATACTTTATAATTAATAACCAATAACACATTTGTATGCTTATATTGGTTGCTATATTGAATAGTTTAGTAATCTCATTACACTCTGTGATTAGGCAAAAAAGGTAGATCAAACCAATCACTTTCCTTTCCTGTGGCCAACAGTCAGCTGCCTCCTCCTTCTTCCTTCTTCTTCCTCTTTCCTCCTCCTCCACTTTCTCCTCCATGACTCACTTGTGAAGATATTTGTATTTATTTATTTAGAACCTGTCCAAACCCCCAATCATGCTGGGCAGTTATTTTATTAATTCCAGTTCTAATTTGATTTCTAATTGAGATAGAAATCTCTGCCTGTACTATAAAAAGGTGAACGTTTAAAACCTTGAATATTATTATTTATTTATTTCAAATCCTCCGATAGGTACAGAGAAATACATGTAATAAAAAGACAATACAAATAAATATAAAATAATATATATAATTAAGAACTATAGCTCCCAAAGGTGTTTTTCAAAAGGCAACTGGATTTTCTTGGCTTTTTTTCCTTGAAAACATTTCACTTCTCATCCAAGAATCTTCTTTTTGGTTCTGATTGATGGTGGGGGATGGAAGGATTTATTTTCTTTGCAGTCTTCTGATCATTAGCACTCTGAAGGTATGTTGTTAAGCTCTCTGAGAATCCTCGAGGCTACTTGGGGTTCAGGTAATCTTGAGGGTATAGATAAACCCTCACGTGGCCTCAATGACTCTCAGAGTGTTAATGACAAACCTTCAGGGTGCTAAACTGAAGAAATGAACTGAAGAAGCTTCTTGGATGAGAAATGAAACATTTTCAAGAGAAAAAAATAAAGTCCAGTTGCCTTTTGAAAAGTATCTTTGAGACAACCATGACCTGGATGATAGACATAAGGACTCTAGCCTATTATTCAATACTTCAGTACCATTCAATACTTCAGTTCATGTTTGCTTTTAATGATTTTCAATAATATTGAAACATATCTCTCATAATGCAATGCAGTGATGATACAAGTTAGAGGCCAGTGGGCTCTGGGAACTGAAATTCACACATTTTGTTGTGGCCCGCCAGCGGCCTGACCAGATTGTGACTGATCCTGACGACGAGGAGGCTGGTATGGTGTCGTGCCAGCAGCCTGTGCAGCCAGGGCTCAAGTCGGACAGCAAGGAGGCTGAAGAAGATGTGGTGCCAGAGGCAGAGATTCAGCCAGGGCCTTGAGATCCTCCAGAGGTGAAGTGGAGGAGTCTCTTCTCAATGCACGAGCACGCAGAGCTGCCAAAAGGCAGGAGTGGTTACTCAGGAGGAGGTCTCCTCGAGAGTAAGGTTTGGGGCTAATTGGCCACTCCCTTAGCCTATTTAAGTTTGTACACAGCTGGCAAACATTGTAGGAAACAACGTGTGTTGTCCGGTCGTTTCATTGAGCATTTGAGAGTGAATTTTCCTCGCAAACCTGGTTTCTGGGCTAATTGCCAACTATTGTAAGCCTTTATCTAATCTTTGGAATTTCTGGCAGGCTGTTAAGGACATTTTTAGTAATAGCCTGCATTTGAAAAAGACTGTGTTTGTAGTAAACGGAGTTGTTCAGAGTTTTGTGTGTGTTACATTTCTTGGGTTCCGTAGCTGGGGCAGAACACATTTGGAAGGCATAAAGACTTGGGAAAGCTGTGGTGCCAGTCAGATTAAGTCTCATCTATTACAAAGGCAGGCAACTGTTTCTTGGTAAATGTTTATATGAATCATCTATTTGGAGGTCAATATGTCAATCATTTGAGAGATTTGACAGGATGTTCCATCAATTTTTGGAATGTGTCATGTAGACCCTATTTAACTGTGTAATGGCATTTAGCCTTTCTATAAGATGAGAAGTAGAACCAAGAAGGCTTTAGAAGGAGGCACCGTGCTGTTAGATTTCTAGCAGCTGTTTGGAATAGAAATGGAAGAAATAGTTTGTTGGACAGTGTGAAATTGCAATGCATTGCAGTATGTCTGTGGGATGGAGGGCAGACTGTAAAGCCTGTAAAGATGATTCAAAGATGCATACAGCTATTCAGAAATCCAGGGCTGAAGGTCCCAAAGAGAAGCTAAGAGCAGCCTGAGGACAACAGAAGACATTTCTGTCTTTGTGAAGGAAGCTGAAAACTGATGGGTAACGGGGAGATAACAAATAATGCAAAACCACTTGGCTAACTAAAAGTAATAGAATATTCCTATGCAAAATATAATGGAATAAATTGTAAGCAAAATAATCCCCTTGTTAATAAATTGTGGAAAACAATAGCAAGAAGAACAAGCAGAGATAAATAGTGTAAGAAATACAATAGAATTCCTAAAAGTAAGAGAAGAAGAAAAGTAGAATTCCTAAAGTAACAGAAAAACAATTTATGAAAATAGGATATTTGTAATACAGTCACAATAGTCCATGAAATACTGGAAATGTATGATAATAGTTTATTTTGTTAGCAGCTTCTCTACCAGTTGATTTGTGTGTGTTGCCCAGTTTGCTGCCATCACAAAATTCAAGCCTTTAACAAATGATGAATGCAACCAAACTAACTACATTTTTCTGGTTGACGCTCCTCTTTTTCTTTTTCTTTCTCAGTGGTATCTCAGTGTCTTGGCATTCCATTTTTCATCTGTCCATTTTCCTTTTTGAGAATGAGCTGCTTTTTTAAGGTTGTTCTGCAGGCAGAGCCTACATAAGTAGGAAATCACTAAGCATAAATACAAACATCACATGCTCATACATTACAATGCTTGTTGCTCTTTTTCCTATTCATTCAGATAAGAAATATGACAGATATCTCTAAATTACTACCATCCTATTAAAATGATCAGATTTGGGGGAAGAATAATATATTTTCTTTTTTAAAATGTCAAAACTGAATATTCAAGATATATAGAACTGTATAACATGACAGTTGGTGTAACATGGGTGATAATGGTGCCAGCAGCAAGCAGTAAAGTATCAGCATGTGAAATATACTCAAATATGAAAATATTTGATACTTACTTGTCAAATATTATAGAACAGTGATGGCTAACTTTTTCTGGACCAAGCGTGCGTGCTTGAACCCCCAAAATGCATGCGAGCATGGCTTGTGCAGATGCACACACGCACCCCGCGTACATGCACACAGGGCCCCCGCATGTGCCCCACCTCCTGTGGACACACACATGCCCCACCTCCCCCCTCGCACCCAGCCCCCCCGCTCATGCACGCGCAGCCCCCCCGCACCCACCCCACTCCCAGCATGCACACGCAGCCCCTGGACATGCCCTGCCCCCGTGCATGCATGTGGGGGACCCCACATGTGCCTCACCCCCTGCGCATGCGCGGCAGAGACCCAAAGACCAGCTGGCCGGTGGGAGGCGTGCACACATGTGCAGCAGAGCTAAACTGGGGTGACAGCTTGCATGCCATCAGAGAGGGTGCTGCATGCCATTTCTATGTGTGCCATAGATTCACCATCACGGCTATAGAAGATGTTACCTTCAGATTACATACTGTTCATAAAGCATTAAGGACTAATTTTGTTTCTTTCTGGTTAATTTATAAACATCTTACCTCTTTTCAAATGAATATAACCGAATCTGAATTAATCTCCTTTCAGGATGGTCTCTTTTCATTCTTCACTGTCCCACCAGATTAACAATTATCTAGGAGATGCTCACCAGTTGCCCAAGTCTTCTTTATCTGCCTCTCTTCCTTTGTGTTGTTGCTTTCATTTGCTCACTCTGATCATGGAAACTTCAAAAGAGGGGAGGGAAATGCTTTATACTTTCTCTGTTGCCAGTTACAGAGGACACATTTTAGAGGGAAGTCAAGCAAATGAACAGTGGAAATATTGGTGAGAGGAAATATATCAATCAGAGAGATATTTAGATAAGTCTCAGTAGATCATCATAGATGCTGTCATAGATACTGCCCACTCTTTAAATGCAACTGGAGTGATCCAGTTTCAAGTCTACTTCTGTCAGAGAAGCCCACTGGATGACTTTGGGCCAATCACTGTCTCTCAGATGAATGATCAAAGTGAAACAAATCCATTTCTGCTGGCTACTGCTTCTTTAACAGAGACTACTGACTGATTGAAGCAAAGGGACAAAATTGGCACATTTTGGCAATTTGAAGTGGGGCACTGCTTCACGCTTTTACTTCAAAGTAGCACTTTGATTGAAGTGAATGACTCCTTCAAAGATCTGCACAGCTCTTTTTAACTATGCCCAGCTCTATTTCATCTTATGATGGATTCCAAGGGTATGAGAACAAATTAAAGTTATTTGGCTTTAAGAGACTACAAAATCTTTATTTGTATTTATATAATGTATATATGTGTCAGTGAAAATTTCCAACCCCATTCTTATTGCAATATTCTATTGTATTTGTTTTAGTGTATTCCTGTTTGTCTCTTGTGGTACACAAAATTCATAATACCCTATCAAAGCACATTGGGAATGCTATGATTAATGGCCTTTCTGAATCTATCATTCTAACTATGTATGTTAAATATTTTTAAGAGTGCACTGAACTCCTGCTCAAGCTCACATGGAATAACAATCTGTTTTTTTAAATCTTTCCTTTTGTGCTATGTTGTTTTTTACAGTTATCAAAATAATGCTATCAGAGAACCCAGTCCATGTAGAATATACCAATGTCTGCAATGAACATAAACGGAACTTCTTTCTTTATTAAAAAATAATGTGATATTGGGCAGAGTATATTCTACTTTACTAAGGAAGATTTCTGATTCTTTGATCAAACTAGCTCAAGAGTATGTGTGGTAAGCTACTCTAAATGTAAATGAAGTTGAAAACATGTTAGCAAGAAATAACCAGGGAGGAGCTGTTTCCTTCCTCACAGAGGGAATTGTAGGGGAGCTCAATTATGATTTATTATGCACACAATGTTAAAATTATGCTAGATACTTTATGGTCAGGTAGGAAGGCAATTGTCAGCAAATCATACTATCAAGGCAGGCAGAAAAAGTAATGTGATTTTATTGCTGCATTTGTCTATGAACTCATGAATATGCATGACACATCAAAGGAGTATTTTCAAACTCTGAAACAGCTTAAATCCAGGCCAACATCAATATCCTCTTTGCTCATTGAGGTGTTCATAAAACCTACAAGTTTTATTTATTTTATTCTTGGTTTTTTTTCTTTAAAAAAGTATACACTTTCACACAAAGAACATAACCTTTTTAAATTGCTTTCCATTATTACAAAAGTGTGTCTATGACTGAGGCATCCGTTGATGTGAGTCATTTCATCACATGCACCTTAGACAAATTCATCTTACAAATCAGAAGAAACAATCAGGAAAAAAGAAATAAAAAACTGTGCATGTTTTCATAACACCATAATATCAAATCTCACTGTTAAAAGCTTCTTCAATAGTTTAGCATTTCATATTTTTACTTTTTTTTTTTATTAAGAACACAGCTATGTGCAGCTATAGTTGTTGAATGCTATTTCATTAGGATTTAGAACTTTACCATTTTAGGGACACATTACAGAAGTACATAGTCATCCCAAATGTGCTTTTTAAGAGGCAACTGGACTTTCTTATTTTTCTTTGAAGATGTTTCACTTCTCATCCAAGAAGTTTCTTCAGCTCTGACTGGATGGTAGACAATTGAAGGATTATATTCTTTGCAGACAGCTGGTCACTTGCATCCTTTTAGAGAGTCATTGAGGCCCCTTGGGGGTTTGTTTGTGTCCTCAGGGTCACTTGAGTAGTGCAAATGAGTGTGGAGTCTAAAAGGACTGTGTTGTGGAGCTGTGCTTTCTGCGGAATATCTTCTGTCCTATGTCCCTTAATTGCTGAACACAGACGCAGGCTGTTGAGGATGAGACTCTGTTGTCTGCATCTTAAACTAGTTCCTGTAGTCTGCAATTTTTGTGGAAATTTGTTCATACTCCCATACTTGAAGACACAGACAAACCCTCAGGTTGCCTCACTGACTCTCTAAAAAGAATGCAAATGACCAACTGCAAGCAGTATAAATCCTTCCATTCCCTACTATTCAGTTAGAGCTGAAGTAGATTCTTGGATGAGAAGCAAAATGTCTTCAAAGAAAAACAAGAAAGTCTTGAAAAAGCACCTTCGGGACAAACATGAGCTGGATGACTGAGACTATTCATAGACAGAAGTACATGGTACATTCCATGCAACAGGCAACCATACATCTTTGTTGTGGTCCGCCAGCAGCCTGCGGAGTTGGACAGCAATAAGGCTGAGGAAGAACATGGGCCAGTCCTGGAGGCTTGGGAAGGCCTGGAGGAGGGCTCTGTGTCGGAGGCAGAGATGGGGCCAGGGCCATCGGGGAGTGAGGTGCAGACTCCAGAGCCTCCAGAGACTGATAGGAGTAAGGCAGAGGAACAGGAGGAGTCTGTTCCTAATGCGCACATGAGAAGAGCTGCCAGAAGGCAAGAGCAGCTCAAGCAAAGAGGACAATGCGGGAGTAGGGCCAAGAGATGATTGGCCCCTCCCATAAGGCTTAAAACAGACCAACAACAGCGTTTGGGCTTTGCCGGAAAGCAGCGTTGGTAGCTTCATCTTCTTCATCTACGTCTTGCATCTGTGACTTCTGAATGTTTGCCAAGAAAGGCCTTTGGCAGTTTGCCTAATTGGATCAAGGTTTGCTATAGGACTGAGGAATTTGTGTTGGGAGGAATTTGCCTTAATTTAGTTGAAAGACACTGGGAATGAAGTAATTCTCAGCTGTCTGAATAAAGTTTGTTTGTTTTTTCACTGATTTTTCTACTACTTACTTGGGCCTGGGTCACAACAATCTTTGACTTGCCAAAGGTCATACAAAAAGATGGTTTCTTTCTAAAATATACAAAAAAAAAATCTACATGTATCTTAAATGGACAGAAGACTCCTATCCAGTTTTTATGGGAATATTTTGAATGTTATTTCAGTGTTTGTTTTGTTTGAAGCTGATCAGGTCAAAAATGACTATGTATTGAAATTGCTTTATTTGGATTTTGAGATGATACCTTTCTTTGAATCACTGTTGATCTTCTGGGTAGCAAATACTGAACAAATTTCTATAATAAAGTTATTAGATCTTGATTGCGAACATCTGGACAACACTAGATGACTGAACAGTATTAAAAATTATAGTGGTCACCACTATAACCAGACCTGGATTGTTTTTGCAATCCAGGTCTGTTAGCCCTATTCTCGGGAGAGGTGGCTAGGAAACGTGCGACTAGCAGGCCAGTTTTCTTACAGTCAATATGTATTTGTTCTCACAGTTAATTTGTAAACTTAAACATTTTAACATAGCTCTATGGTTTGGAAAAGGCAGGAACTAATTTTGTAACAGGAATATATTAACAAAGTTAAAAGCCCTAGCCTATATATGTAATTCTACTCTAATTAGAACAATTAGTCAAAGAGACAGTGCAAAAGAGCTACTAAGGTGATTTAATGCTTACTGCCTTAAATTGTTTTCTGAGGTTATTCATGTCACGTGATCACTACTGCAAAGTTTCCCTTAGCTTTGCAAAATACCATCCTTTGTACTATATTTTATACTGTTTTCAATCCATTTACACTCAACTATATAGTACATTGCAAAAAATTAAATATGTTGTTTTTTGCATACCTCATATCCATTCCTATTCTTGAGATATACCTTCAAGCTTGCCTTATAGTATAATAATTGTTGTAGTGCGGGAATAACGAGAGGCACAAGCAGGCTAGTAACAACAGCTCTTTAATTCAGGGTGAGACTTCAGCAAAAGAACACAGGCAACAGCCCTCTTTATATACTTTTCAGGGGCGACCAAGAACCAATCAGAATTCACTGTACATTTCAATTTCCCGCACAAAATAGATACATACATAACACCCCTCCACTCCCAGAAGGCACTTATTCTATTTATTTATGTATTTACATACAAAATCACGCAGGTGACCAGGGCATGTCTTAATCCTGGTTGACTTGCACAGTTCAGTTGTTGGTGAGGCGTCGAGCCGGTCGGAGGGACCTCCCATCTCTCCCGGCTCCGCCAATGGAACCTCCTGGATTTCTCCGGAGGTGTGGTTATCTCCGGCTGGGAGTGTCGGCTCGCTGGGGCGGCGCTGGAACTCAGGGTTGCCAGATAAGTATTCCGGCTTACTCGGGCTTGAGGTAGCTGTGTCAGGAAGACCTTGAAAGTTAGGACATGAGTTTTCGTTTTGTAAACATTTACGCAATTGATCTATGTGCCTCCTCCAGATTTTACCATGCCCTATATCGACTGTATATGACTTTGGGCCGGTAATTCCTATGATGGTTCCCTCTACCCATAAGGGCCCATTGGTGTAACTTCTAGCAAAAACTGGTGTTCCTACTTGGAATTGTCTTAGTCCTCCTCCTTCCCCCTTGAAGCTATTGGGGGAGTAATTGGGATGCAGTCGGTCGAGAATGCATCTTAGCTTTCGGCCCATCAAGAGCTCGGCTGGGCTGCGGCCCGAGGTGGGGCATGGGGTGGCGTGCTGTACTGCTAAGAACTCATCTATTCTAGCCTGCCAGTCCCCTGCATCAAGCCGGGAAAGAGCTTCTTTGACCGTTCTTACAAATCTCTCTGCAAGGCCATTAGAAGCCAGATGAAAAGGAGCGGATAATGCATGTCTTATGCCTAATTCGGCTAGATAGCCTTCAAATTGAGTTGCCGTGAATTGGGGCCCATTGTCGGATACCAGGGTGTCCGGCAACCCGTGTGTTGTGAATAGTTTTCTGAGTACTTTGATTACGGCCTCAGAAGTGGTAGATGGCATTAGGGCAATTTCGAGCCACTTAGAATATGCATCTACAATAATAAGAAAGTTCTGGCCATGGAACAGGCCAGCAAAATCAATATGAATCCTCCCCCATGGCCCTTTTGGTTTTTCCCATTCACGAATGGGAGCTATGAGCGGATCTGGGCGGGACTCCTGGCAGGGCCTGTACTTCCCCACCCACTCAGTGACATCTTGGTCGAGATGTGGCCACCAAACATAACTACAAGCAAGGCCTTTCATGCGAACAATACTGGGGTGTCCCTCATGCAACATTTCCAGAACTCTGTGCCTTAACCGCGAAGGAATGACCACCCTGTCTCCCCACAACAAGCAACCTCCCAACATTGACAGTTCATTTTTTTTGTTAAAGTACAATTGAAAGTCGCCACCGTCCACCTTGGTAGGCCAACCCCTCGTTACCCAGCCCATTACAGTGCGCAAAACAGAGTCTCTGGCAGAAACCCTCGCCACCTCGTTTGAAGAAATGGGGCCCGGGGAAACAATGTCAAGCAGTAAAACCGGGGCTTCCGGGGTCGGGTTGTCCAACAATTCGGGCAAGGGGCATTGGCTGAGGGCGTCAGCATGTCCTAAAGTTTTGCCCGGCCGGTGGAGCAGTTTGTACGAGTACGCGGCTAAGAAAATGGACCATCTGGTCATCCGGGGGAAAAGAGCAGCCGCGGTCGGTTTATCTCCAGCCAAAAGTCCCAAAAGAGGCTGGTGGTCTGTAATAAGTTCAAAAGTGCGGCCAAACAAATACTCGTGAAACTTTTTGACCCCAGCTACAGCCGCTAGTGCCTCCCTATCTAGCTGGCTATAGTTTCTTTCAGCACTAGACAAAGTGCGAGAGTAATAGGCGATGGGCGCCTCTAACCCATTCGGCAGTCTATGGCTTAAAACCGCGCCTACACCAAAGGGGGAAGCATCACAGACCAATACTAGAGGTAGTTCGGAATTGTATTGGATGAGGAAACTGTCCTCGGACAAAAGTCTCTTTACTGCGTTGAATGCGGCCGTTTCTCGCTTGCCCCAAACCCACAGAACATTTTTCCCAAGGAGCCTGTGCAGAGGCTCCGCAAAAGTGGCTTTGTGTTTCAGAAACATCGTATAGAAATTGAGAAGGCCCAGGAAAGCCTGCAGTTCGGATTTTGATTTGGGGGTGGGCGCGCTTTGGATGGCCCTAACTTTGCTTTCTGTGGGGTGAATGCCCATGCCGTCGATTCTGTAGCCTAAGAATTCCACTGATGGAACCGCTATCTTGCATTTTGTTCGCTTGAGTTTAAGTCCCGCTTCTCTGAACCTCGTTAGGACTTGTCTAACCCTCTGGCCTAACTGAGTCTCATCTTGGCCACTAATCAAAACGTTGTCAAAATACAGAACGATACCTGGGAGGCCTTGAAGAAGGCGCTCCATTGTGCTCTGAAAGAGTCCTGGGGCGATGCTGACCTCAAACTGAAGCCTGGTGCATTTAAAGGCACCTCTGTGAGTTACTATTGTCTGTGATTCTGCCGTAGCGTCATCTACTGGCAGTTGCTGGTATGCCTGTGCAAGGTCTAGTTTTGCGAATAGCTTGCCAGGCCCCAGGGAATGTAGTAGATGGTGGACTATCGGAACCGGATAGGCGCTCTGCTGCAACGCCTTGTTAATCGAACATTTATAGTCGGCGCAAATTCTAATTGAGCCATCCGATTTGACTGGCGTGACTATCGGGGTTTCCCACTTAGTGTGATCTACGGGAACTAGCACCCCTTGCTTAATGAGCTTGTCGAGCTCCGCATCAATTTTGGGCTTTAAAGCAAATGGAACTCGTCTTGCTTTTAGTCTGATTGGCGCTACGTTGGAGTCTAAATTAAAGGATATAGGGGTCCCCACGTACTTGCCTAGAGTCTCTTCGAAAACGTCCCGAAACTCGTGGAGCAGGGTTTCTTTAAGTGATGATCCGCTGATGCTGTGAATGCCCGTGAAGCCCATGCCGAGGGCCTGGAACCATTTCATGCCCAGTAGACTTGGTAGGGGCTTGCTAACGACAGTCAGGGGCAGCTCTTTCTGGAACTCACCGTAGGTGACCCGGAACGTGCCCGTGCCTTCAACAGGAACTCGGTTTCCTTGGTAGTCGAGTAGGTGGATTTTCTGACGGGACAGCTGGTTCTTCTGAAGCTTGGGCAGGAGTGCGTTGAGTGTTGACCAGGACATGATCGATAACATAGACCCGGTGTCGATTTCCATTTCGCACAATTTGCCATCGATTTCTACTTTCGTGTAGACTTTCTCATCGTTGGTTGTACTGGCTTGGCCGATTCTCATGCTGTAGGTCTCCCGCTTTTGAGGTTCGCGCCGTTTTCTCGCCCCGTCATCTTTGATTGGCTGTTTTGAATGAGCCGGTTCTGGTTGGTCGCGGTAGTCACGTGACTTTCGACTACGCGAAAATTGAGCTCTGCAAACTCGTGCTAGGTGGCCTTTTCTGTCGCAACGCCTGCAAATGGCTTCTCTGTATTTACACGAATGTCTCTCGTGATCCCCGCCACAGCTAGGGCAGTTCTCGTGGCGGCGGCTTTGTTCGCTCGATTTCTTTTCTGTATGGAAGACGTCCTCGTCCGACTCTTCCTCTGTGCTGGTTTGTACCTCTTCTCTGTGGATGGGGGCTGTTTTCGGCCCGTCTTTGCTTGAACTGGGATGCTGCAGCGCTTCCGAGCTTTCATTGATGCCTCGTGTGCTCGGGCTTCGTCTAGCGCGCCAGCTAGCATTAGGTCTGGCTTGGCTAGAAGACGCCTTTGTAACTGGGTATCTCGAACCCCGCAAATCAGTTGTTCAAGCAACGCGTCATCTAAGTCTCTGTAGTCACAATGCGTTGCGGCTTTTCGAAGCGCGGCCAGGACCGGCTCTCCTTCTTTTTGAACTCGTTGCCAGAGTTCGTAGCGCTGAACGAATTTACACGGAACTGGAGCATAGTGGGCTCTCAGGTTGGCCTGAAGGATGTCCCAGGGAACCGTCTGGACTGGGGTTGGCTTGCAGAGGGATTCGGCCATCTCGAATACGTCTGGCCTGCAGTGGCTTAAGAACAGAACCCTTTTTCTGTTCGCAGAGAGCCCTTGCATTTCACTCGCTTCCAGGGAGCACTCGAACCTGGTCAGATACGATCCCCACTTCTCTCGGGTCGGGTCGAAGGGTTTTGGCAGAACGTAGGCAGACATGCCGTGTCTCCGTGTTCGCTAGTCACCCTGGCTGAAACTCCAAGCTCTTTTGAATTGCCTCTTGTGTCCTCTATCCCACCTTCGTCGCCAATGTTGTAGCGCGGGAATAACGAGAGGCACAAGCAGGCTAGTAACAACAGTTCTTTAATTCAGGGTGAGATTTCAGCAAAAGAACACAGGCAACAGCCCTCTTTATATACTTTTCAGGGGCGACCAAGAACCAATCAGAATTCACTGTACATTTGAATTTCCCGCACAAAATAGATACATACATAACAATAATAAAGTCCCGTTACTGTTTCAATAGGCAAATATGTAATGTACAGAAGCATCTATACAAATAACGTTACCAGAAAGAAATAGATACGAAATGAGTTTTAAACATGTCCATTTTTTCTTAACATAGGTTGCAACCAAGTTATGATGTAAATGGGAAGGAAGGTGTTTATGAGACATATAGTTAGTATAATTCAACATTATAAAATAAATGTTGTGATCTTATTCATGCAGGGACCTCTTTATTGTGGATCTGAGAAAAATTGAATTATAAGATATGCCTAGATTATACTAGCAGCATTATTATTATTATTTTTAAAAAACAGCTTTATTCCAGAAAGAATGTTAACTTTATATTGTCTTTGCTTTTCTGTACAGCATTTTCTATCATTTTCACTATAGAGCTCTGTAGTCTTCTAAATAATCACAGGAGTTCATTTAGAAGACAAATATATATATAAAAAATAATTAGACTCTGCCATGACAGTCTAAAAGTTCTAGTGTTAATACAGGAAATCAGCACTATATATAGTTCAGTGAAATTTTTACTATAATTTTTCTACTCAAGAATCTGCAAAGTAGCTTTGCTATAATGGGAATAATGCATGTCCCATTTATGAAGGCTACTGGGAACAAATTGTAAAAAAAGGCTCTATGAATAAATACTTCAAGAGGTCTTATCTTATCAAGATCCGTCCATTTATATCATGGTGAAATTATTGGACATATAAGCCATGAGATAGGACTATGCATATAATATAGAATGGTTCTAAAGCAACTCTACTTTTTATTAAAGGTGCTATTTTTGTGAAATAAATCCTGGGAAACAAAATAGTATTCAGAAGATGCTCAGGCAAGTTCTTCCTTGATTCATTGAAATATGAAATAGAAAATGCAATTAAGCTTACAAGATTTTGTTATTTAACTGCATTGGCTCAATTCACAAACCCTGCCCACAGCCAGACAAGAAGCAATGGGGAAGGAAATGGGTTGGAATGCAAGGGAGGGGGTAATGGAATGCAAGACCAATGACTCGGCAGTGAGACATACCAGCATTCCAAAGTCACCTACTGTGAAAGTCCACCAGAGTCTGTTCCCCAACTAACTGAACATAATTGATTGGAAGAACGAAGTGACAATGGGAGGGCCAGGGAAAAGGGGAACATTTAACAATGCTATTTGTGCGCAAAAATGTTAGAATTGGCTTTGCTACTTCTGTATCCTTGTCAGCTCAGTAAATTGTACTCTTGGCAACAAAAAATGTCCCAGGAGTCTTTATTTGCTGGATGCACTGAGTGGGATGGTTCACAATAAATTGCTATCCTAGTCCTCCTGTGGAATCTATTTCCTGCTCTTGTCTACCCTGAAGGGTTGACATTCCACTGCCTAACATTTCAGAAATTTGTGGCAAATCACTATAAATTGCAGTGTATAACCAGTGGCTCTTAAGCATCATATAACTCCCAACACCAAACCTTACTTCTTTTTTTCACTCTGTAATTGCTGAAGATTAATAGCACATTAGTCTCTCCAATTTTGAGGGAACAATGATAATGAAAACTAAAAATAAGCATTACACAGTCTAAACAAGGACCATGCTCATCCTCTGCCCCTTCTAAAATCCAGGAAAAAGAGAAAATCCCAAGTATCTACATATGCACACATTCCACTCATAATCCTTACTTTTTAAACCAATTAAGTATTATTTTCAATCACCAAAATGTTTCTCACCCCAAACAGAAACAAGAATGAATTAGAGGGACTCATTATAGGGACCATTAAGCTACTTCTGCACCTTAATATTATGTATGGTTTCACTTAGCCCTTCCAAAATCTGTTTTGGAGAAATTAATGGTAATGGGAGCGTCATGGCGCTCCCATGTGACACCTCTCCTGCATGAGCTGCACTGGCTCCTGGTGGTCTTCCGGGTGCGCTTCAAGGTTTTGGTTACCACCTTTAAAGCGCTCCATGGCTTAGGACCTGGTTATCTACGGGACCGCCTACTACTACTACCACCAATAGCCTCCCACCGGCCAGTATGCTCTCATAGAGAGGAACTCCTCCGGGTGCCGTCAGCCAAACAGTGTCGGCTGGTGGCCCCTAGGGGGAGAGCCTTCTCTGTGGGTGCACCTACTGTCTGGAATGAGCTCCCCCCAGAGATACGGAGGATCCCGGATCTGCGCACCTTCCGCCGCGCTGTGAAGACCTTTTTATTCCATCAAGAGGGCTTGGCCTAATCTCCTCCCTCTTTTAATATGTAAATTTTAATCTGTTTTTAAATTATTGGGGTGTTTTAATCTGTCCGGGCCAAAATGATTTAATTTGATTTTATCTGGTTTTTTAAATTTTTTGTATTTATGTATTTTATTGTTTGGCTGTTCACCGCCCTGAGTCCTTCGGGAGTAGGGCGGTATACAAATCAAATAAACTAAACTAAACTAAACTAAAAAGACTTGGGAATTGTTATGCTCTTCAAATGAATTTCAATCAACTAATTGTTGAGAAAGTACAAGAATTGTAGAGATCAAAATATCATTAAATTGTTCATCCCTACTGCAAAATCCTATGTATATTATGAAAGCTTCTATAATAAAAATGTCAACATAATGCTTCAGAAAAGTTCGTTCCAAAATACCTCCTAACCATATGTTTAATCAGTCACTCAACTGAGATGTCCCACACAAGGTAGAAGTTACCTCAATGATAAATAGACTAGACAAATACAAGAGAAGGTAAAGCATATTATATATGTCCAAATTCAGTTCCTTAATTTCCAGTTACTAAGACAGAAATGATGAGTGGGGAGGTAAAGAGGTCAAATGTGGACATGTTTTATGAGATTATCACTTAAATGCTTTTGCATAAGATGTCACAATACAATTACATAATTGCATCATTTGTATGATTTCATGACACATGTATCATCATTCTGACATCATCATAGTTTGTTATGGATATTACTGCCTAAATCAATGAGAGATACTGCCAGAGCCAATAATAGTCAGCTAGATGAACAATTAATGTTAACTCATATAAGACAACTTTTATGCAAAATATTCAAAATGTACAAAATACGAAACATCAACAAACCATTACCAAAAAAGTGAACATACAAAGTATGAAGAGCATTTGCATTCATTAGCCTATACTACTGTACTGTTTATCAGTGGTGAAATGCAAAATTTGTTACTACCGGTTCTGTGGGCATGGCTTAGTGGAGGGGTAATGTGACTGGGTGGGCGTGGCCAACTTTTTTTTTAAAACTTTTAAAACCATTTTTTCTACAACCTCTTCGGCTGAAGAAGTTGTAAAAAAATGCTTTTAAAAGCCTCTGACGATCAGGCAACTCATCTGGGATCGTCAGAGGCTTTTAAAAGCATTTTTTCAGCCAAAGAGGTTGTAGAAAAAGTGCTTTTAAAAATAATTTTTAAAAAGCCTCTGATGATTGCGTGGCACAGCTGGGCATGGGGGGGGGCAGGGATTTTTGCTACTGGTTCTCTGAACCACCACCCGCCATTGCTACCGGATCGGGCGATCCAGTCCGAACCTGGAGCATTTCACCCCTGCTGTTTATCCATAACATAAGTACTGCAAATGGGCAATCTGCAACTTAAGACAGAGTAACTTTGTATCTTACAGCATAGTCATCCCTTTGGGCCAGGTGGACCTGCATTTACTCATCTGCCAATTACTTTCCCTTCTCTTTCTATGTCTTAAAGAGATTGGGTCCCTACTTGCATAAAGCACTTAACTTAATCACGGGAGAAGGTAGAATGTGATATTAATAGGAACCCAGCCCCAGGTCTGTCTAGGAGCTTCCCAATCAACTATGTGATGGAAACATAGCTTCATATGGAAATAATATATTGAATAGTGGTTGGCATATCGAGCAGTCAACTGTAAAAGCCATATGCCATTTTAATTGAAATAAATTATAAGTACAGGAAACTGATGATGCCTTGAGGCAAGGAGAAGGAGCACTGCCCTAAAAATACATAACGTGAGGCCAAGCTGTCACAGTTCCTTTGCCATTAATGCTTCCATTACTACAAACACTATGTGATTGGTTAAGCAGTTTTCTAGTCCTGCTTTAAAAATTATTAGTATACTACTATTCAAGTTTAGTTGGCTGGAATTTGGGGGCCCTCCTAATTTTAAGGCATCAAATTAATGCAGATTGGTCTGCCCTCCAGTATTTTTAATTTAATTGAATAGCATTTCAAATTCACATCTGTGATTTGAAATTGTCACTAATTTAATATTTTATGCTGAAAGTGTCCAGACTCTTAACACTGAATATATTTTGCTGTGTAGGAAAAATGAAACTGAATACAGCCACATACAATCTATGTATGTAATCTCTCTATGTATGTAAACTATAATCAGAATATTTCCTCCAGTTAAATAGATGGAGAAATATGAAGTTTGATTAGTTTTGGAAAGAAACTTTTGTAACACTTCAATACTTTCCTACTTTATTGTAAGAGAAGTATTTAGTAAAAAAAAAGTGTCACTGTCAACTAATACAACATGTATTGACAAGCAGTCACAGATACAGATGAAATAGTGCAGA
This sequence comes from Pantherophis guttatus, assembly GCF_059756535.1. Taxonomy (NCBI): domain Eukaryota; kingdom Metazoa; phylum Chordata; class Lepidosauria; order Squamata; family Colubridae; genus Pantherophis; species Pantherophis guttatus. Next base: position 45,433,778 of record NC_142069.1, on the reverse strand, counting down.
GTAATTTTGTATGTAAGACAAAGAATGATGATTCTGCTGTTTTCCTCCTGACTTTTTATAAGTAGTTAAAGAGGACACACTTCCAAACAATCACAGAGAATTGCATATTTTGACCACCCTCACCAAGAAACTTAAATGCTACTTCAGTGGAAATTAATTAGCATTTATTCATTTCAAATTATTTACTTCAGGTTTGTGTTCGACCTTAAATATAAATTTAAAATACAGTTGAATGAAATGTTGGTTGGGTATGATGCATAAACCAGCAGTCATTCTAATCTTCTGAATGATTTCAAATGTATGCCGGTAAACAGGTATACTGTTGGTTAATCAATGTGTGTGATTCACAACTAGTTGATCTGAATATTTTATTTTAAGATTTTTGGTTCACTGTCAATGTACAATTGGAAAAGAAAGATCCACAGGATAAAACACACTCCTTACAATGGAAATCTGACAGCATTGCCTGAACAGTCCATATATAACCTACTTGCTCTGCTATTATATGAAATTCATGCACAAATCAAGTGAACCTGTGTATTACTTTGAATGTTTGTTCATTCAATAAACCAACATTTGTAAGAAAGTATAAGAACTAATGGAACAACTTTGATATTTCTTATCCTTTGAATTTCTTAACCTTTAACTTGGGTTAAAGTATTAAAGGCCACCATTTAAGTGTAACTGGAGGAATCAATGCTTGAAAATCAAGAAGACCCTATTCCAAAAGAACTTGTATTTCCATTGTCCCATACCTAGCAACCTTGTGACTTTTATTTCTTCAAAGCCAAAAGTTCAGCTCTCCTGATAAGAAAGTGTGCTGTGCCTTGTGGAACTGAATCTGCTGAAATGCTGCATCAAGTTCAAAATGTCACGCCTGTGTGGGAAAAAGTGGGAAAATACACTTTGACTTATGCCCACTGAATAAACTTTCTTAATCCCTTCCTTAACAGAAGACCTTTACTCAAAGAGTTCCTCTATAACGCCATGTTGAGAAGCTGTTGTTTATGTATACATAGAAATAAATCAAGTATGTTGGTGGCTATCCCAAAATGTGTGAATAACCATATATAGTCTACTAACATAGCTGATATTATTTATTTATTTATTTATTTATTTATTTATTTATTTATTTATTTATTTATTTATTGAATTTATTTATTTATTGAATTTATATCCCGCCCTTCTCCCTGAAGGGACTCAGGGCAGTGAACAGCCGAGAATTAAAATAACATACAATATAAAAGTTAAAATAATTAAAAATAAATTAAATTAAGCGGCCGCCGCAATTTAAAACCCCTAGCAATACAATTAAAAAAACTAACCCCTAAAACCTATTCAGGCCAGGCCGGATTATTGAAATAAAAACATCTTCAGGGCCTTACGGAAAGTGCAGAGATCCGGAATCAGTCGTATTCCGGGAGGTAGCTCGTTCCAGAGGGCGGGTGCTCCCACAGAGAAGGCTCTCCCCCTGGGGACCACCAGCCTACATTGCTTGACCGACGGCACCCTGAGGAGGCCCTCACTGTGAGAGCGTATTGGCCGGTGGGAGGTTATCAGTAGCAGCAGGCAGTCTCGTAAATACCCTGGCCCTAAGTCATGGAGCGCTTTAAAAGTGAGAACCAACACCTTGAAGCACACCCGGAAGACCACCGGGAGCCAGTGCAGCTCGCGCAGGAGAGGTATTATATGGGAGCGCCATGTCGCTCCCGTGATCACCTGCATGGCCGCATTCTGGACCAGTTGGAGCCTCCGGGTGCTCCTCAAGGGGAGCCCCATGTAGAGAGCGTTAGCATAGTCCAGGCGAGAAGTGACGAGAGCATGAGTGACTGTGCATAAGGAATCCTGACTCAGAAAGGGCGCAACTGACGTATCAGGCAAACCTGATAAAAAGCCCCCCTGGCCATGGCCGTAATATGGTCTTCTAAAGACAGCCGTGTGTCCAGGAGGACGCCCAAGTTGCGAGCCCCCTCTGTGGGGGTCAATGACTCGCCCCCAATAGCCAGCGATAGCGCCAGCTGGCTATATCGGGATGCCGGCATCCACAGCCACTCGGTCTTGGAAGGGTTGAGTCGAAGCCTGTTCCTCCCCATCAAGACCCGCTTGGCCTCCAGACACTGGGACATCACTTCAAGGGCATCGCTGGGTTGGTATGTACAGCTGGGTGTCATCCGCGTACAGATGGCATCGCGCCCCAAATCCATGGATGATCTCACCCAGCGGCTTCACATAAATGTTGAACAGGAGTGGTGAGAGGACCGACCCTTGTGGTACCCCACAAACAAGGCGCCTCGAGGTCGACCTCTGCCCCCCTGCCAACACAGACTGCGACCGGTCAGAGAGATAGGAGGAGAACCACCGCAACACGGTGCCTCCCACCCCCAATCCCTCCAGCCGGTGCAGCATGATACCATGGTCGATGGTATCAAAAGCTGCTGAGAGATCTAATAGGACCAGAACAGAGGAGCAACCCCTTTGTTTTACAAAGAAAGCAAAAATATAACATTCATTATTTCCAAACTTAAATGGCTTCAGCTTCCTTTTTCTCTAAAGCCACAGCTCAGCAATTAATCTAACAAGAGTTTAGAACAGGCAAGTATTTAAGAGAGGCAGATTTTCAAATGCACAATGATTTTTGCTTTCAAAAATGAATTTCTATTTTTTTTAAAAAAAAAGTTCAACTCTAAATATTAGCACATAAACCAAAAAGTATTTTATTTCTCTTATACATAAAAACTGATTTGTGCAGTAAAAAGATAGACTTTTTGATAATATAAATCATTATTTCACAAAAGGGGAAGAAAATTATATTTATGTGAATACTGTATACTCACTAGGTTAGATCCTGAAAAGAATTCAGATTAGCATCTCTTCTTCCAAGATTGTCTGTGAGGCAAGAAGAAGCTTCTGTTTCTTTATGTTTGTTTGTGTAAATTTTATTAAACAAATCTTCAACAGAATAAAAACAAAACAAATTTTCAATTGAAAAGTAAATAGGGAAAGGACACAAAAAAGTGAAAATAAAATAAAAAGAAATGAAAAAGAAAGAAAAAGTGATAAAGAAGTGGCTTCCGATAGTAGTTAGAACAACATTCGTATTTTATCTTCTCTCTCTATGGTCATAAATCATAATTTCCATAATCTACACTCTTTAATCATCAAATCCATAAATCACCAGTTCAGTTTTTTTAAAGCAAAAAGTCCATAAAGTGTTAAGAAGCTTCTTCTTCCATATAAGGAAACTAATAAACTTTCAGGCCAACTTGCCCAATAATTTTTTTCTAATTGCAAAAGCTGTCTCCACAGCTCTGTCAAATGCATATGTTATAATATAATAATAATAATATAGGAAACTATCATATGGAGAATAGCAACATCTGCATTCTAGATCATTGGATAAATTTCTTTCTTTGTAAGTAATCTGTACTCCAGAAAAAAACCAGGTTGGAGAAAACAAAGTGTATTGTTGTTTTCTGAATTATTTCATTCTTCTTCGATTCCCAAACAGTCTAGAAAATGAGTCAATATCTCTTATTCTGACCTAAATTTTTGTAATATCCCTCTGGTAGTGTTCATGTGTTTATGTTAAGTTTCTACTTTATCTCCCCCTTCTACTCTCCTTTGGCCTAAAAAAACCCTCATCAATACTGTATAATTTGATCAGCTATTCTTTGATGAAGATTCTGTATGTTACCTCTTAGCGGTCTTACATGTTCCAGTCATATAAATTTTGTTCAAATTTGATTTTTTTAAAAAAATATATGATTAATAAGTTTCTTTGATATTTAAAACAGCATACATTATATACAGGATATACATGGGATATACTAAATTAAAACTCATCAGTCCAACTGTTGCTTTACAAAAGCTTATACAAATATGTCTATATTTAGTCTAAATATATGCTGAAAAAAATGTGTTACTTTCTTGTGAGCCACAGACAGATTGCTAAAGTAGTCCTATGACCCACACATAAAAACATATATAAACACTTAAACACTTATGAATATGCACTTCATCTTCTGTTATATAAATATATGAACCACTCATTAGACATCACTGTTTTCAGATTAAGATCAATTTATACCACTTCTTGTTCAGTGGAAAAGAGTTTTACTTTTTCAAACTTTCAAATGTCAATTTTTCAGACTCCCTTTCTGTTATCATCTTTTGTTGACATCTCTATCTTAATTGTTCTCAATCCTGATATTTAAAAGCAAAAGTATGTTTTTAAATAAGCACAAATGGTAATTGTTACAACTATGTTGAGATCTAGTTTGGACAAGCTTGGAAATCAGATTTCACCCCCAACTAAAATAAATAGATTGTGTGATGCTTGAAAGATAAGTATAGTATAGTTTATTGAATAGCCCGAAGGCCTTTTCAAACAAAACAGAAGAGAAAAGGGAAAAAGATAAAACAGTTACAAAAATAGCAATCTAAAAATATATGATAGATGACATTAAAATTTTACCATATCAAATTTCAATAGCTAAGTTGCCAAGACTAGAAGACTAGATAACCCAAATAGGATAGCTCCTCTCTAACTGAGCTCATCTTTCTTACAATCGATAAAATTTTCCTTGATATAACTGGCTCGTATTGCCGTCAACCTTTTAAGGTATCGAGTGATCGCTCTTACCAGGGGAGGAGAGTCAGCCCTCAACAGAAATGCTAATTTTTGGCTTATATTCCAGTGGGGAAATTTATTTATAATTGGGGACAGATATTGATTTCTAACTTCCTGATAGAGACTACATTCGAATATTATATGTGCCGTGTCCTCCACGACGTTTACCCCACATATGCATATTCTTTTGTCATACGGGATTTTCCAATAACGGCCGAATCTAACGTTGGTATCCAGAAGTTCGAATCTAAACTTAACAAATAACTGTCTCTCCACTGATGGCATTTCTAAATATAAATACTTTTCTGCTTGAAAGATAAAAATTCACAACAGTCAAAAGAGATAGCTAAATGTGTCTCCTCTTGAAAAGAATTAGCATTTGGATTGGCAACCACTAGAAATCCTAGTGCTGTAGGGTATATAATGAAATTGGGAAAAACTCTTGCAAGTAAGCAGTAACAAAGCACTTCTATATGTTGCCCGCATGATTGTATAGGAATCAAGCCTAGATAAAGGAAGACCTTGACTTTTAACAATAACGTAATAAATATTCTACTGCAGTGAGTTCCAGGTACATTTATACACTTACAGAGATTATGGCCCCCTTCACTCCAGCTGTAGAGATAGGCTTCTAACATGCAGTGGGTCCTAAAATACAAGACCATTTTTTGGTGTAATGGTTAAGATATCAGGCTAAAACCAGGAAGACCATAAATTGTAGGCCCACCTTGAGCACAAAGCCAGATGGGATGACTTTGGGCCAATCATTTTCTTTTAGTCCTAGGAAGAAGACAATGGCAAATCACTTCTGAAAAACCTAGCCAAGAAAATGGCAGGGATTTGTCCAGATAGTTTCCAAAAATCGGACACAATTGAATGGGAGAAGGGAAGAAACACACATGGAACATCCTGCACAACTAATACATAGAAAACAATCTCAATTCAAATACTTATATCCAGGAGGAATGGCTTATAGTTGTTGTAATGCTTATAATAATAAAGACATGTTTAATTGGAATTCTGTTCTTTTTTCACTTGCTGAATTCTGTGTTTTGGAAGAGGGTTTTTCAAACTGAGTTCTGTGGAACCCAAGGGAGAAATTTAGAGCCTTCCCCTGTCACATTCCCTCAAATACATCCAATTTTCTATCACTAGAGCTGTGTTTCTCAACTTTGGCAACTTGAAGATGTGTGGACTTCAACATATTGGCTTCAACAAGTTGCCAAGATTGAGACATACTACACTACCCAAAAGGTTTGCCTTGTGGATCCCAAGGTTCCCAAAAAAACCCTAACAAGTTTGAAAAACCTCATTCTAGAATTTAAAAGAAGAAAGGTTGCCTTTATCTTGTTTTTAAAAAAGTATTGCCATGCAAGAGGATCCCCAAATTCCTATTCCCATAATGCCGTTAGCAAGTTCTATAAATTATGTATCCAATGGACTCAAGACTACAAAGCTGATGCAATAATAAAATGTTTTGATCCCTAAGGTTGAAGAGAAACAGAAGGATATCTCCTTTCTCTTGTTTTTTTTATGAGTGATTTTTTTTTCTGTCACCGTGCTGATTCCAAATGCATTTTCATCTTTCTTCTTTCTCTTTCTCTTTTCACCCCACCTTGAGGCTTTTTTATGGTTCTGAGTTAATTCTCATCACAAATTCATTTCTTTTCTTCCTCTTGCTATGTAACTTTCAAGGTCTGGGACTGTTAAAGCTATAATCTGGAAATCAAGCAGACAAGCAAGAACTTTCTATCTCTTCCCACAATTTCTCCTTCGATTTACCTCCCATCTCCAAGAAACTTATTTTCTACACCTTACAATTCATTTTTTTACCTTAACAACTTTGACTTTTCCTGGTGTAGGAAGTTAGCACCCACCCCTGTCCTAGAAGAATGAAATATACTAGGACAGTGATGGCTAACCTTTTCCGGACCGAGTGCCCAATGCGCATGTGCATGCAAAGGCGAACGTGTGCGCACATACGAACCCCCCAAATGCAATGTGCATACAGATCTCCATTGTAATGTTACTTAATGTTATTTGTGGAGGTTGAAAAAGGAAAAAAAGAATTTAGAGCAAATTCAACAATAATTTAATTGCTAAGAAAAAAGAAATGAAAAGAAGGGGGAAGTCTGTTTCATTTCTAACTTCTACTAAATTACAATATTTATAAGCATTTGGATCCCCTGAAAATGTTTATATTTGCCATGCTGCATTGTATATATGGAAATCATTCTTGCTTAAACCTTCTGCTGTGAATATATACTCCTAATTTTGCCATAGTTGCACATTCTCCAAGTTTAAGTTTAAGTTCCCAATCAGATATTGTCAGAATTACGGTATATCTTCCTTCCAATTTTGAATCAAATATGCAAAAGTGCTTTTTCAAAAGGCAACTGAATTTTGTTTTTCCTTTAATATGTTTCTCTTTTCGTCCAAGAAATTTCTTCAGTTCTGTCAATTATTTTATCCTCCTTCTTCCCAATGTTATGCTATGACTATTTTATCATACGGGGGTATTTTTATTTGTTTGTTTGTCTTGTCTCTGTGCCATATCTGAGTAAGAGTGTATATATGCAATCTAAACCAAATGACATTGGTTTTTCTACATTTTAAATTCTTTTTTTCCTCCTTCATTCTTGAGACCTGATTGTACCATTTCAGTAATTTGTAACTAAATCAACCATGGTATATTCCAGTGTCACTTTGTAAAGTTCTCTCTAAAACTCTGATTTGTGCCATTTGGAACTGATATTTTATCTTGGGTAATATATTTAGTTTTATAATAGCAATTGATTGTCACAGATAGCTTTACGTTCATCTGCCTTTCAAGGTCTTTTTTGATTTCTTGCCATAATGTAACATAGTTATTATGATGTACTTGATTGTTGCCTGTCAGATGGAAACCAATGTATTTCACTGAGTAAGCTATCTGACAGCCAGATTCTCCTGCCGAAGATAGATTTCTCTTTGCATTAAATATCTTGTGATTATTTTTGCTTTTTGAACATTGATTTTCTATCCAGAGAATTCTCCAAATTCTGAACTGTTTTATTGTCTTTTGTGATTCTATGATGGTTAATACTATATTACATTCCATAATATTTGAGGTTGTATTTCTCTTCATGAGATGTGTTATTTGTTTATTGTCTTGAAATTTTTCTATTTATTTATTTATTTATTTATTTATTTATTTATTTATTTATTTATTAAATTTGTTTGCCACCCATCTCACCACAAGGTGAATCATTGTAGTTCTAATGCAATGATGAATAGTAAGGGAGAGGGTGGATCTCTTTGCCTTGTACCTTTACAAATTGGAAATCTGCTGAAAATGCTTCATCAGCTATAATGTTTGCTTTTTGCTACTGGGGTAAGCTCGAAACTTCTCTGGAGTTCATTTTGTTCAATACAGCTAGCAGGAATTACCACTGCAAATTATCGTTCTCTGCATCTAAAAAAGTAGTGCAACTTTCTTCCTCCCCCCCCCTTTTTTTTTTTGCTTATATATACTATTACAATAATTATAAACTTACTCTTGTCCCTGATATTTTTCTTTGGGATAAAACCAATTTAGTCAATTTATATAATATTTGAAACACATTTTTTCAAGCTATCAGCTTGTAAATATCATGTAGTCTACATTCAGTAGGATGTATTGAATTTGGTCTACTTGACTATATTTTCCCTCCATTTTTCCCTTCCTTGTAACTCAAAGCTATCTATGCCTCTTCCATTATTGCATTTTTTTTCTTTAGTATCATTCATTATATTCTTTGCGCTGTTGAGTAACATACCCCTCTGGACCTGGTGCTTTTCCTAAATTGTATTGTTTTATTGCTTTTTTATTTCTTGGGCAATTATACAGTAGGTTTAGTTAGTATTTACCTTTGTTGATCATTAAATTCTTAGATAACCAACTTTTCAATATGTTTAGTGTCATTGATTTTAGTCTCAGAAGACAATTTACAGTCTTCAGAGGAGAACTGAAACTTATTTTAGTAAGATTGAAAATTGGGTTTTGGTAGGACTTGATTCATTTCTGCCCAGATATTTATCCAGGGCAAGTCTCCATTCTTATGGTATTTCACCCTTCTAAAAATTGCTTTTAATAATTTTATTTGCTACTTATTTGTGAACATTTAACTGGTAATTAAAATTTCAACAGACACTGTGAATTTAAAAATATTATTAGAAATAATCAAAATTATAGTAAAATGAATGGATAATTCATCAGTATCATGTCTTACATTAACATTCATAGACATGAATGCAGTTTTTTCAGCAGTTGATCTTTTATTCATGTTTTATGCAGAAGGTATTTCCTTCTAGGGCTGTGAGAAACCTCAAAGGGGTGATTGGATTCAATTAAGCTTAGATCGAAGCTCCCCATCAAAGCAGATTTGTGAATCAAAGTGGGAAGCTGCTTCGAAGAAGAAAATCAAATCAAATGATTATGGAGCACTTCATAACCTATCAAAGCAGTTACAGATTCAACAGCTTTTTTACTGATCTTGGGGGCATTACAAACAATAACACCTTCACCTCCATATAAGAGGAATGGTTGCTGGGCATAGAGTTGTGTGATGTGATCTCTGTCATTGATAGGAACAACTAGCCAATGGGATTCATCTTCTCATTAAGTTTTCTGCCTATTACAGAGGGATAGGGTGGACAAGACCAATATGGTTATTAATTTTCTTAGTTGTCAAGTCTTTTTTTGTAGCCTCATTAAAGCCTTAACTTTTTTACACTTCTGAGCTAGTCCTACCCACTCCTCTAGAGTTTGAATATGAGCTCAGAGTTGATTATCTCAAAAGGTAATCTTTGGTTACACCTTTTAAATTCTGTATGATTGGGACAGGTTTCATCCCCTGCAAATTGAGTGGTGTATCATGCTGTTGCTATTGTTGTTATTTACCATATTACTGTTGTACATACTACAATATACTGCCAGCTGCTCACAGAAAGACATCAAAGCACACCAATACAAACTAATTTGGTAATGTAAGCAATAAAAATACTTATCTTTATGCCAATCTCATTGGTGACTCTAATAGGCTAAAGAAGTTTTTCCTGAAAGATGAGTAAGTGGTAAGTGGTAACTGAACCTTTTGTGGCAGAAACTATTCCATAATGAAGGAATTGCAATACAGCAGCATTATCTATATGTACCCACTCAGTGTCTCAGACAGGGAGAACCTAAAGCATCTCTTCCTAAATTGTGTGCACAGGATGATCAAGTTATACTTGATGGAGGCAATCTTGAATATGCCAGAGAGCCAAACCATGAAGACCTTTATTGTCTAAAACTAATAATTCAAAGCAAACTCAGAAATACTCTACATGACTGGGCCAGAAAACTAAGTGTTGTGTGGTTGTAAAACTCCCATCTACTAACAGGCAAACCATCACACTTTGAACAAATTGTAATTTCTAAATGGTCTTCAAAGGCAGCCTCATGTAAATTGTATTCCAGCACCCAATTTAGAGATGATACGGCATGAGTTACTATATTGTTTTTAGAAGGGGATAAAATGCTATAAAGGTCACTTTTCCTGTGCCAGCCAGCTCTTTCTTTGTATCTTGTGTCCTGTGACTTACTGTACTGAACCATTTTTGTTTCCTCTGCTAGTTAAACAAAGAATACTGCCAACAAGTCATATTTGAAAGACAACCTAGTCCTGTTAAATATAAATCAAAAATTCTATGGATGCAAAATACATAGTACAGTGAAAACAGCATGCATATTTATCTGAATTTTGCCAGGGTTAATGTCCCGTAAATGGCTGTTATTACTACTATTTTATCTGCTTGTGCCATCATAATATTCAGTTGTAGGCCCTTTGGTGTTTTCCCATTACAGATGTAGTAATTTTTAAACTGGGTATCAAATTTCAAAATAGGTTCAGTTGCCTTCCCTTTGAAACTCATAATGTAAACTTGAACCATATACTCCTTGACTCTTGAATCTTAATCAGAAATATATCAACATTGACTTGCACAAGTCTGATTATTTCATGAAATGTATTACACTTATATGGTGACATGCTTCTGGATGTCCAGGCATGAGTCACTGCTGCCTGTTTCAAGTGGCACAAGGTCACTGGCACCCTCTGTGACTGGAAGATCCTGCTGTAGCTTAAATCGAAGATCTACCACAGAGTTATCTGCCCAGTGGCACCCTATGGGGTGGAATGCTGACCGAAGACAAAGAGACACAATCAGGCTGCGGTGATATGGACATGTGGTCAGAACTGATGTGCAATCTGTCATGAGGCAAGCACTTGCACTCAGCCCAGATGGCCAGCAGCTCCAAGGATGGCTCAGAAAGTGATGGATGGACTGCCTACACGAAGATATGCAAGCTATAGGTTTGCAGCCAACACTGCAGATTGGGCAAAGTGGTGGGTGAAACACAAAATCACGGACCCTGCGATATGAAAATTCTCTAATTTTCCCTTGTCGTCACAGACATCTGCAGCTCCCTTATTCTGTCCTCCACTGAATTCTTTCTTGATATAATCTTCTTCAAATCAAGAATCAATCAAGAAATCAGGAGAAGGGAAGAAGGAAAAAATGTTAGGAAGGAGGAGAGGGTATAGTTAAAGAAGATATATATTTGTCCTGAAACAGAGGCAGCTAATTGCTGGGGGGTGGGGTGGGGGAATGACCTCTTTTATGGCTTGTATTTATGTTTTCCATAGCTATCATTGTAGACAAGATGCAGAATATAACTCAGCAGAGATTCGAAGCAGCTCAGAAGAGTCCTGCTGGATTAACTAAAGCATATTGGATCTAGCATTCTCTTCTTACAGACACTGTATGACATAAGTAGGGCTTTTCAGCAATAGCAGTCTGCCTATTTCTGTGCTCCAGCATCTGCTGTTCAGAGTCAAACAGCATCTGAAAGTTTTATGTAGTCATTATTAATTTTATAATCCATGATTTGTTGAAAGCTATCCAGGTCGGCATCATCTTCTGATAGTGAAATCCCATTCAATTCTCATGTTCTAGGTATTTTGCAGCCAAATATCACTGAGAGTGTATTGTTTTGTTGACCGAAGGAAATAGCATAGTAATAGAAACTGGCTATTGGGATATCATTCAATAATACATCTAAAATAATTATTTTTGTCTTCTTCAACTGAAATTAAGTAAACAAGAAGAAAGACTACTGAGTCATGCTGCCATATTGTGCAAATACTCTCCCAAATGAAATATTCTTCATCTTTTCATTGTCATTGTTATCCACTTAAATGTGTGTCTTATTCTGCATTTTTTATATTAAATGGTGCTTCTTCCTTATGTTGTTAAAATTTTGTTTAATTAATTCCTATGCAAACTGCAAATTACTTTGAAGTTAATATTAATATAAAAAAGGAGGGATGAACTTTATATGTGAAGATATGTCCTGTTTCCTATTTTCTCACTTTAAGTATGGCCTATTTAAAACAGATTTGGTCACACATATAGAGATAATATTTCCAATAGGCCATTAATATTTAGTTCTTTTATATATATTTTTTTGTTTTAAATATTATGGGAATTATTTCTGCAGAATTTAAGTTGCTGTTTTCATCTTTCTCAAAATCTATATGGGCACTGTGAAATTGATAATTCCTATTCATCAGATAAGGGTAACAATGTGATTTTTTTAAAAACAACCATTCATTAAAATCCATAGTGTCCAAGTAAGATTGAAAAATACTTCTGTTGCTTTATATTCTTTCTTTGAAAAGCTTTCATTTCTGATTTCAAGCAATGCCATTCTATTAAGCTTTCCCTTCTTGCTATTCTCAAGGGGTCTACCGATTTAAACCTGGTTGCAATCAGCTTTTTTAAAACTCTCAATTGTCAATGCTTTATTTTGATAAAAATGCAATTACTTGTCAAGATTTCACTTTGTTTATCCAAAACAAACATTGACAAAAATTTGTAATACTGCTATAAAACCTTTACTCTGCCAAATTGTAATGAGTTTTTTTGTTTTTTGATGGAGAAACTAAAATGTTTACATTCAAATCATTTAATTAAATTTAGAGAGAGAGCGAGAGAGAGAGAGAGGGAGGGAGGGAGGGGGAGAGAGAGAGAGACTGACAGACAGACAGACAGACAGACAGACAGACAGAGCAATCAATGGTTGTATTCCAAATTAGTCTTATCCAACAATATTCTGTCTACTTTTGTATTGTCAACAGGGATTGAATTTATCCCACTGTGATTATATAATGCAACTGGAATGTCTGTGTATAATGTGCTATCAAGCCAGTGTCAGTTCTTAGCAATCACATAGATAGATGAAGGATGAATGTGTATAAACACAAATAGACACACATGTATGTAAAAAATTCAGTATCTTTTGAACAGATTGCTCTATATTTGTTGCTCAGTGTTCTGCTCAAAACTCATCATGAAAACTAAGCCAACAAAAAAACAATCTTAGCAATGTAACGATTCAGCATTAAAACTGGCTATTCTAGCCTATTTGTAATTCAGTACCTACAGTCCAAGGCAAAATGAAAGGGCTCTTGAGTTTTACTCTATGCTATATTGAAGGCTATCCAGGAATTATATCAAGCTGGAGGACTCCTTTTTCAGAAATCTATATTTCTGTAAATTAGAGCAGCAACTCAGTTGAGAGGCAGAATTAAAAGTCTGATTCCCCTGGTGATACCCTGGGGAGTTCGCCCTACAAATGCATAAAGGTAAGTTTATTTTTATGGTGATCTCTGAACTGACCAGCTTTTTTGCCATTCATTTATTACATTAAAAGACTACCTGACACCAGAGTAATTCTGGGGAACATGCATTTTTAAAGAGTGAAAAACAATAACAGAGGAACTATATATGTATAAATAAGGAAACTCTATGTAGTATCAAAACTGAAAAAAAAACAAAAACACGCACCCACACCAGTGGTAGGTTGCCCCCGGTTCGCACTGGTTCTATAGAACCGGTAGTAAAACCGGTGGGAAGCCCCGCCCACCAACCCCGACGTCACCAAAATGCTTCTGTACATGCACGGCCCCACTGCAAACCGATAGTAAAGGTAAGTAGAACCCACCCCTGACCCACACATATATTTTTACACTGCTGCACATGGAAGAGCAGGTGTGTCAGCAACCTTGATGGAAGAAAAGACCTGGCCATACCTTCAGAGGCTGTTGCTATGAAGTGGAGAGTCCTTGCTATCCAATCAAATTCCAACAATTCTCCTTGGATGTAAACAAAGGCCAAGCCCATTCAATAGCATTCAGCCAGAGATGGCATTTTTCAGCAACAGGAGTACCATTTGTTTGTTTGTTTGTGTGTGTGTTTGTTTAATCTCAGTTTATACTGCTTCTCAAGTCAGAAGTCCTCATTTTTAAAAAAAAATTAAATAGATTCATTACTAATAACTGAAGATATTTTACTATTTAGAAACTAGGTAGGTTTGTAGTTAGACATGCGTTCCATACACAAGATTACACAAGGAAAGTTTTAATGAAGAGATAGATGGATATAACTTAATCATTCCCTCCCAAATTGTAAGGTATCACCACTGAAGCTGTGGATAGCATGGGCACAAAGATACCATCCCAGTCTTTTCTGTCCTGAGCAGATGCTGCAAATTCTATGACACTAGAGTGCTCCTCAATTGCCATTCTTCAGCATCTATCTGGTGATTCAGTTTTGGTTTTGGAAAGGCATGTTTTTGTTCCTTTCTAGACACGTGAACATCAACTTTCCAGCAGACATACCACATCCAAGAAAGACATGATTACCAAATCTCATTCCTACTTGTGGGTTGTTAACTGAGTACCTGCTGAATGGCCTCCTTCTGTCATCAGTCACAGAAGGAGATGCCCAGAATTTTCTCAAAGTTCCCATCTGAACTCCCCCTTCCCCAGCTTCTGTTGATCCTTAGCAAGTAAGGTCTATATTTCTGCTACATAAAGTAAGAATGGTGTGTGGCTTCATTGAATTCTCAAAACTTCATTTTCAGGCTGACTTTCTTCCTTTAGAACAGGGCTGTCAAACTCCCGGCCCATGGGCCAGATGTGTCACATGCTGGCCATGCCTACAGCCAGTTTAGCGATGGGGGGGGAAAGACCTGATACGTCTCGTGATGCTGCCATGACAACGTTGTTTGACACCCCTGCTTTAGAAGCACCATTTAATGTGGCAAAACTGCTTGAACGCCTATCAATTTGTGCAAAAATGTCAGTGATATGTCAGCTGTTGATGCAAAGATCAAAGAGCTTAGGTATATGAAATAATTCATCTGCTAAATTGGCTCACCTCTAAGAGCAAGATTAATTTATATACCATGAGTTAACATGGCCATGGTTTTGTTTTTTGTTTTTTTGTTTTTTTGCATTTGTTCATAGTCTAATCCTTTCTGATCTTTTGCTTATGACATGTAATGATTCCTGTACCTTTGGTTGTAATTCCATGAAAATAATATCATCTGTACCTACATCTGTGAAGTTCAGCTCATTTGTGCCACAATGAACTATTGCATGGCTAGCCAGTCTATTCCCTAATTATTCAATCTGTTACCACACTGAATAACAATGTGATAGTACATATTTTTATTTACCTCCTAATCCATGAAAGGACTGATTTTGCTGCAATGCATTTTAACCCTGCAAGGAAGGCTGTCATAAAAGGCAGTAGTAATACAGATAGTTTTGTTGAGTATTGCCAGAATCACTTTCCACATAGAATTCTGATGGATATTATTCAACTCTTGATCAAATTTAAAAAAAAAGCAGTAGTTTGCTTTCCATAGTGTATACCCTCCTCGGTAATTGCCTGACAGTGAAAATTTGGTCCATATGGCCAAAAACATGGTCTCTCCTTCCCAAATGGAGGGTTCTTGCACTTCTAGAAGCCTTCTGACAACCTGTGAAAAGAAAGACCTCGCTATGGACAAAATGTGAACATGACAGAATGCTCTGTCATGTTCACATTGTGTCTTGTCACCATTTTTAAATGCAGCAACAATACAAGCAACTATTCAACTAACTGATTTTTCTTCATGCCATTGAGAATAACTGAATCTAATTGATTACTATTACTACTACTACATACACCTGCCTTCAATGCTTTCACAAAGTCATATAGCTTTGCCATTTGTTTGATAGCAATCTCTG
Organism: Pantherophis guttatus; assembly: GCF_059756535.1. NCBI lineage: Eukaryota > Metazoa > Chordata > Lepidosauria > Squamata > Colubridae > Pantherophis > Pantherophis guttatus. The sequence goes on along the minus strand of NC_142069.1, from coordinate 45,418,007 downwards.
TTTTAATTGGCTCGACTTTTCAAATGTTATTAGAGGGTGCTTTGGGTCAGCTAGTTCCTGATCTAATGCTGTTCGTGGATAAAAATTAAGAGTAAATCAAAATGTTGTTTCCATCATATAGTACTTTGGCTGGTTTTAGCAATTCACCCTGTCACATTATGAGTGCTCATGCTGAGGTCAGCTGTGCTTGCTTGGCTGTGCTTTCAAGGTGGGAAAAAGTGTATGTTGGTCATTGTGCAAAAGCTGCTGCCTCTATCTTTGCAGCAATGCCATTCCAAAATACTTCCTTTTCACTTTTTAGATTTTTGCAAATTGCTTTGCCAGCTTTTTTGCTTTTGTTGGATTTATAAACTGAGCCATATTTCTTTTTTTTTTACCAAGTTAATGGATTCATCCATTATCTATTTTTGGCCCCATCTTTTCTCTGCACAAGAGCAAATAGCTTCCATCATCATGCAAATGGTGTTTCTAACTTTGGACCACTGAGCTTCATTGTATCAATTGGTCATAGGGTGTCAAATCTGTTGCGTCACTCAATCTGAAATCTTTCTTGGTATTGTGACTGCAGTAATTTCAGCTGGAGCTAAGGTGGAGAATAGGACTGGAGTACAGCTTTCAATTTTAATCTGATAATCAAATGCAACTTTTGCAACTCAAAGCATCCTAACATCTTTGCCTATTGGGAAATAATTGATCATAGAAGGAGCAGTGCTTGTGAATACCCAATTAATTGAGAAATAGCCTTGTATCTGAATAATATTTGCATTCACCTACCAAAATGAAGGTGCCTCTTCTTGCTGATTTATTTATGAAGTTAAATTTACCCTTTTATTATAAATTTACCCTTTTATTATAAATATCATCAAACATCAAGGTCTCCAGGGAAGACAGCAAGGTCAACAAGCTGGTGTTCCTAGACTGTGACGTCCTGATTGGGACCTGTGGCAACTTAGAGATAGAGATCTACAGGAAACCCACAGAGAGAAACCAATACCTGCTGTTTGATTCCCACCATGCATTTCAACACCAACTAGGAGTCATCAGGATACTACATCACAGGGCAGAAAACATCCCCACCTCCAAGGACACGGAAAAGAAAGAAAATGGCCACCTGAGGACAGCTTCTAAGTCCTATGAGTATCAAAATTTGGCCTTTGTTAAATCAATATCTGGAACCAATAAAAGGATGGCAGAAAGAGCTGAGACTCAGAGTCAACAGAAATACCTGGTAATTCGTTACATAGCTGGTGTATCAGAGAAGCTAAAATGGATATTTAGATACCTGTGTTCTTCAATCCCACCAACACACTAAGACAGAGGTTTGCCCATCCTCAAGATCAGACACTAAAACATAAGAAAGTAATGTAGTATATGCAGTCTAAGGCAGTGAGGAGTGTGTAGAGCTCTACACTGGAGAAACCAAACAGCTTTTACACAAGAGGATGGCCCAGCACCGGAGAAGCAACACTGCAGGGCCAGAATCAGCAGGATACCTTCATTTAAAAGAAAAAGGACACTCTTTTGAGGAAAATAGTGTTCATATTTTGGACAGGAAAGATAGATGGTTTGAGAGAGGAGTGAAGGAATCCATTTATGCCAAAGTAGAAAATCCTTCCCTCAATAAAGATGTCTCCCATTGTTTATGCCGCTTCTTGCAGGAAGATCAAGACCACTTTGCAGGTTCACTAGGAGAAAGGATTTAGGAGCAATGACTATTAACAGCTCCCTGCTTATTCCCCTAATGAGCCTATCTAGATTAGGTGAAAAATGAGACCACCCTGGAGGACATATATAGGGGTCTCCCTAGCCAACTTGCTGAGACTGAGAAGCTTCTTGGATAGGCAGCAAAACATCTCAAGCCCCCCCCCCCCCGCTAAAAAAATCCAGTTGCCATGACTCACTTCCAGACTCAGTAGGAGATGTTCACCACCAGAATAAATGCATGTGTTCAAAACCATAGGTGTTATAAATCTCTTTCTGGCCAGATCCAAGCAATTGTAGTTCAGTTAAAACAACTAGTTTAATGTTATATTTCAGCAATGCAGTACAGACTTACTTCTGTTTTCCCAATTGGATACCATTTCAGATGTTCCCTGTAGCAAAGTTATCAGTCTTTTTTGGTATTGCAGATTTCTGCTTGGCATCCAATAGCTGTAGTCTGTGAAATACCCTGTAGCTATCAGTGCTACAATAGGTGTCCAATGATTCAGATTGTTTGATTTAAATATATAGGTATCCTGGTAATGGCAAACAAGTGCATTAATTACTCTGGACTCCCTAGCATTGTTTGAGGTTTGTTTCAGACACATTGTAATAGTTACATAACAAAACATTTTACATTGCTTGGTGGATGGCAACTATCTTTCCTAGCCATGTAATGACCACCAAATGTTGATACTCCTCCAACATTATGAGCCAACTATGAATGGACTGGGGTATATGTTAGGAAAACGGAACAAGATCAGGAAACCAGTTTAACTCAGAAACAATAACATGATGTGGATTAGATATTTCATCACTTATAAGACTATGTTTTCCTAAACAATTTTAAATACCATATTTTTCAGAGTATAAGACGCACCTTTTTCCCCAAAAAAATACGGTGAAAATCTGGGTACGTCTTATACTCCAAATGTAGCCCCACCCAGCTTCTCAAACGGAGGTTTCAGAGGCTGAAAACAGCATCAGAAAAAAAGCTTCAGAAAAAAAGCCTCCAAACAGAGCTTCAGAAAAAAAGCCTCAGAAACAGATCTTCAAAGGCTTTTTTTCTGAAGCTCTGTTTCGGAGGCTTTCAGAGGCAGAAAAAAAAGTTTTTTCTGAAACAGAGTTTCAGAAGTTTCAGAGGCAGGAAAAAAAGCAAAAAAAAGCAAGGCACAGAGCTCACAACCAATGAACCCGTTGCTAAAATTCACCTCTGGGAACAGCCGATTGGGCCTATTCCGGGAGGCCGATCCACCCGCCAATCAGCTTTTTTCTTATTTTCCTCCCCAAAACCTAAGGTGTGTCTTATACTCCGAAAAATACGGTAAAAGATGGAATTGGTTTGTTAGCATCACAATAGGTTACAAAGCTAGCTCCAATTTAATTATTGTTATAGCTTTCTGTCTGTATGTAACTGTGATGAAACCAGGGTTAGTCTGACTTTTCAGAAGCTTATAGTGAAGAGCACTTTCTATGAAATGCTTTTCTGCCTGTGAAGGTGAGCTTAGTAAAAACTAAAATGTCAGACTTTAACAAGGTAGGAAATGATATTCTATCAGATACTTACATCACAATGACTGAGTGAAATTGAATCAAGTGCATTATTCACTGAAGTGCAAACTGTCAGCAACCTGATATTAAGAAAGACTAAAAATGCTCCATAGTAGGAAGAAAGTCTAACAACACAGAAACTACCTGAGAGCGCCAAATCACAACAGCAGGTTTCAGTTTGCAAAAACCAAAGCCCAAATCACTGAAGTAGTATTTTTTACTATATAAAATTGTTTACTGTCTTATATCCGATGGTACTTTACATATAATAGCTCATCTTATATTTGAATGCCTCTTTCACATATAATATTTCCGTGTTTTTAAATGTATTTCAAAATTACTTTATTATGTATGAGCAAAGCATTTATAGCTCTTTGTTTTGCCATTTCAAATTCTCAGCTAAGGGCAGAAGGGCACAACCTGAGACCTTGGGGTTGCTTGTGGGTCACAAATCTATTAGGATATTATTACAAGTTTACTGATCGTCCATGCTTAACAATTAGTCATTTAACAACCATTCAAAGTTATGGCGGACTTCAAAAAAGCTATTTATGACCCATCCTCAAAGTTACAACTGCTGCACACATCCTACATGGTCACATTTCAGGCACTTGGCAACAAGATTGCATTTACGACTGGGTGCAGTGTCCTGCAATCACGTGACTGCAATTTGTGACTTTTTTGCTGCTTTCTGACAGAAAACACCAATATACACTCATTGGATATGCCAGATTTGCTTAATGAACTTATGGCTCACTTAACAACTGTGGCAAATCGCTTAATTATTGTCATAAAAATGATCATAAAATCAAGTCAGGTCACACGGTGACCTGCTTAACAACCACAATGAGTTACAACCAAAATTTTGGGCTCAATTGACTACTGCAAACTGTAATTGATTACTCAATTGACTACTGCAAATTGTAACAGAAAGATGAAAATATTAAATATATACATCTGTAAATTAACCATGTGAACAATTTTTGGTTTAAATTAAATGTAAATACAATGAAATCCCATTCCCTAACCTATCCATTATTTTTGGAACAGCATCTGTTGTCTCAATCAAGTTACCTCTGTTGGAGAAGAGACAAAATTGCAGCTCACCTGAGGTAGTGTGTTGTCTGCCCACAGAATACTAATTGACTAATGGTGGGCAAAAATTGAAAACCAGGTAGATTTACTTTTGATTTGGATCGCTAGAACTACTTGATCACATATATTTATATTACTTTATAGTTTTCTGCCATGGAAATGTTATGGGCCATATTCATCATTTGAAATACAGTGGATGAAAAAGAAGTGTGAACAGAAATATATAATAGCTACTGTCCATTCACTCATTCATTTGCAAGATGCTTCCACTATTCATTTAGCCTCACAATATCCAGTTTCTTCTCCTGTCTATTGTTTTAGTACCTATACTCATTCATTAGTCTGGGAAGGTTTGTGAGGTCAGAGCAAATAAATGGATTGTCAATAATTGCCAGAATCCCAAAAGAGGGCAGAACCAAGTCAAAACAATTATGAAGATAATGTCAAAAGCTAAATATAATTATATGTGCTATACAATTATTCTCCCCACCACCTAAAAATCCCTTCTGCCCTATAAAGTGAGATTGATATTATCATCTGAAAGGGCTAAAAATCTCTACTTAAGACTATGGGAAATGTATAGCACTCTGAGTAGAAATATTAAATATTTCTAGGAAAAAACTTTCAAGTCAAACATTCTCTTTACAAAGCACTAACAAATGACCTCAAAGATGTATTACAGGTAATCCCCAGGTTACAAGCATTCCCTTAGCAGATGTTTGAAGCAGAGGTGGGTTTCAGCAGGTTCGGACCAGTTCTGGGGAACTGGTAGCAGAAATTTTGAGTAGTTCAGAGAACCAGTAGTAAAAATTCTGACTGGCCCCAGGTCCATCTATTCTCTGCCTCCCAAGTCCCAACAAATTGGGAGGAAATGGGGATTTTGCAGTTTCCTTCTCCCGGAGTGGGATGGGAATGGAGATTTTACAGTATCCTTCCCATGCCCATCAAGCCATGCCCACCAAGCCATACCCACAGAACCAGTAGTAAAAATTTTTGAAACCCACCACTGGTTCGAAGTTACATGTGCAAGTCATCCTGCACATTGCCAGCCGAAATGGAGCTTCTGAGGGGCGGATCTGCCCCTCAAAAGCCCCACTCAGGTGTCCAGAGGCCTTGCCTGGCATGTTGCAGGCCGAAATGGAGCTTCTGAGGGGCAGATCCTCCCCTCAGAAGCCCCATTTCGGTGTCCAGAGGCCTTGCCCGACCCGTTGCCAAAATGAAGCTTCTGGGGGCTGGATTCAGCCCTCCGATGCTCCATTTGGCCCTCCGCGGGCTTCTCCAAGCCTGTTGCAGAAAGGAGGAAGTGATATCATTCAAGGTACAAATCCTCGGGTTACGAATGGAATGGGTAGGCTCCATTACATTTGTACCTCGAGGAATACCTGTACTTCAATCTAGCCAAAGACATTTAGGCAAATATGGTTCTGTGAGTTTTAATCAGTTGTATCTCTGCATTTATGTGTGGATTTTCCATATCAGATAAAATTTGAAGTTGAGATATTTATATAGTTGCTTCTTTCAAATGTTTAATTTAAAAGAAGAATCTGTACACTGCAAACAGCCCTGGCTATTGTTTTACATTGCTTTGTGATCTACCCTTGCAATGTATGCACATACCTTGCAGAAAATGTGTCATGAAAGATTACTATCCAGTTTAGGATCTATATTTTATTGGAACAGTATCCCAAGAGTCACACTTAATTTTCCTAAGTATAACATAGGGAAGTGAAGAACTGGTAAAAGTCTGCCATTAGAAACAAGAGAGGAGAAAAGGTGTTAGAATTTCAATGCCAGGGCAGAATGCAGAGACAGCTAAAATGAGATGAAATACAGGGCAAAATTGCTCCTATAAGGAAGTTATAAAGGAGCTTTTCAAAAGTTATATATGTGTCTTCTAAAGAATTGAGAAAAAGAAACAAAAATTGGAGTTCAGAAAGCTATAAAAGGTGTGTTGTGGGGCAGACTAGAATTCTGTTTAACAAAGACAAGGGAAAAGAAAGGAAAACACTATAGTTAGCTTAGCAAGACCACCTGAGGAGATGAGATTTCAAGTCAGAGAGGTTACTGATGAGCCAGAGGAAATTTAAGAAACCCAAAGGGAATTAAGGGACAACGCAATCCAGTTAGGAAAGCAAGTGACAGGTAAGGGACAAAAGGGAAACTGCTTATACTGTACCTTGTAGCACAGTTGTAGAATAGGAATCTTATATTCATAATATGCCAAATTTGGTTTCTGAAAGTTCTAACTAGGGCTGGGAAATATATTGGTTCTAAAGCCAGAGTCACTGGCCATCTTTGCAAGACATGCTAAACTGGGTCAATGGGATTACTATTTTATGCGAACTTCCTAATGAAGTCAACTAACTTCATAAGCTATCCTAGAGTCCCAAATAGTTCCTATCACTATTTTTTTCTTATTTTTTACCTGCCTCCAAGGATGGTTAAAAGGGGGCAGAAGGTCATGGGCTAAGTACCTTCCCTTCCATTCTCTCCAGTGATGGTGAACTCACATGACAGTTGTGTCAGCAGATCTTTTTCCAAACTGAAATAAAATAATATAAAATGTTTCCCTTTTTTGTGGTAGCTCAGAAATCATAGGAATAGTAGTTTAATCCACTTACCTCACTCTGTATCATATACAACAGGTGAACATGGCTAATAAAGATGATGTAGATTTTCATAAACTAGTGGTTTGAGTAACAGTAATGGCAAAAACTTGTCCACACACTCAATAAATGCACAAATGGTACTTGAAGCCATATGGATTAACCTTGTCTGTTACCAGAGCTCTGATTCGCCTTTATTACATATTTCTGTACAGTTCTTTTCACAAACAAATATAGATGCAGAAAATCCTTACACTTGAAAAGACTCCTTGACAGCAAATGCTTCATGAGTGTCCAAGAATCAAGGAAGAAAAGAGAATTATAGTTTCAATGATAATGACTTACATTCACTGTAGATTAAGAGGGGTTACTGATATGATAAAGCCACTTCCACTGCCTTTTAGTGTAGATTTCCTGGTCTTGTATGTTTTTAGATATAGCTTAGAAAACATTTTTTCCTATTTTTAAATAGTACATTGCTAATTTTTTTTTTAATTTTTGGCTAGAATTTGTGGAGCAAAGTGGTTCAAATACGATAGGTCTGTGTGATGATCTGAACCTTTTTCCAACTGTGTTATTGCAGATTTTAGGGCATAAAACCTGGATAAAAATGTCATGCAACACTGAAGGAGAAATCTCTACCTGATTTGCAGGTATGTGTTTTGTTTATCAACATTTGGATTGTAAGGGGTGTGCATAAGTGCACCCATGTGCCTACCATCCCTGTCCTAATGTCCCTTTTTATTTGTCTCCTTTTCATGTATTCAAAAACATGTTTATACTTTTATCTGTTATCTTATATATGCTTGACAAATAAATGAAATAAATAATCATTTGGATTAATCTTTCTTTAGCAAAGGGCATAGGAAGATTTCTGAGTAGTTTCTTTTGAAATTGTTTATTTTTAAGGGTTGTAAATATTCTTTATGGGACGCAGTGGCTCAGTGGCTAAGATGCTGAGCTTGTCGATCGAAAGGTCGGCAGTTCAGCAGTTCGAATCCCTAGTGCCGTATAACAGGGTGAGCTCCCGTTACTTGTCCCAGCTTCTGCCAACCTAGCAGTTCGAACACACATAAAAAATGCAAGTAGAAAAATAGGGACTACCTTTGGTGGGAAGGTAACAGCGTTACGTGCACCTTTGACATTTAGTCATGCTTGCCACATGACCATGGAGATGTCTTTGGACAGCGCTGGCTCTTCAGCTTTGAAACCGAGATGAGCACCATCCCCTAGAGTCAGGAACGACTAGCACATATGTGCGAGGGGAACCTTTACCTTTTAAATATTCTTTTTCTCTTAGTTGGTTAGTATAATAAATGACAAATAAAATAAATATTTTTTTCTATTAATTACAGGTAATCCTCAACTTACAACCACAATTAAGCCCCAAATTTATGTTGCTAAGTGAGATATTTGTTAAGTGAGTTTTGTCCCATTTATGACTTTTCTTGCCACAATTGTTACATAAATCACTGCAGTTGTTAAGTTAGTAACATGGTTGTTAAGTGAACCAGCTTCCCCAGAAGATTGCAAAATATCACATGACCTTTGAACACTGCAGCCATCATAAATATGAACCAGCTGTCAAGTATCCAAATAGCAATTGCATAGCAATAGCATTTAGACTTATATACCGCTTTACAGTGCTTTATAGCCCTTTCTAAGTGGTTTACAGAGTCAGATATTGCCCCCAACAATCTGGGTCCACATTTTACCAACCTTGGAAGGATGGAAGGCTGAGTCAACTTTGAGCCTGGTGCGATTCAAACTACCAAATTACAGGCAGCTGGCAGGCAACAGAAGGAGCCTGCAGTACTGCATTCTTACCACTGCGCCACTGCGGCTCTTGTAAGTGTAAATCACATGACCATGGGGGTCCATGGAAAATGGTCATAGGTCATTTTTTTCAGTGCCATCGTAACTTTGAACAGTCACTAAATGAACTGTTGTAAGTCGAGGGCTACCTGTTTGATATAGTTAAAATTAAAATATACAAATGTCTGTCACCACCTTGGAGTTTTATTTCAGTCTTGGTTTGAATACTTTTCAAATGTTAGTGCTAAATCACATACATTTACAAGATATAGGTGGGACATTTGGAGATGCAGAGCTGTCATATTTAATGCATGCATAGATAAAACCTACTGTCTTTTTAGAGGCTGACTAAAGATGAACTAAGAAAGAACAGAGGAGACATTGGAGCAAAAGACAAAAGAACAAGAAATATTTGAAGTGTACAGGAGAAGCATGAACTTCATAAAGCTGCTCTTGCTGAGGGAGATTCTTGAATTGTTTTGAAAATGATATAATATAAACAATCATGTGTTTGAGTTGAGATGACAGGATTTAGACAGACTTTGCAGTTGAAGAACAAATGCTACTGAACTGTTGTCTTAGAATCAATGGGGAATACTGAAGAAGTATCTCAAGGGTGCTAATCATTCTTACTGAGAATGAAATTAAATGCTTTGATGTTAATATGGACTTCAGATTTAAATTATCACTCCTAAATGTGAAATGAAATGAAGCACAAATGCCCAGGCTGAAATTATCGTACTTGGGAATGCAAAATTCTAGTTATATAGAGAAGGTTCTAATTCCAAGAAAAGTGCAATGAAAGCCACATAGAATAGAATAGAATTCTTTATTGGCCAAGTGTGATTGGACACACAAGGAATTTGTCTCTGGTGCATAAGCTCTCAATGTACATGCAAGAAACAAGTGATAAATCATGATCATAATCATAAAATGCAATCATCATAAATCATAATATAACACTCAGTGATAGCCATAAATAAAAGTAATCAACATAAATCATAAGATACAAACAACAAAGTTATAGGCATAAGATGCTAAAGTAATAGGTAATAGGAAAGATGAGAAAGATAATAGTAATACAGCCCTACTATGTGGTTTGACATACTAGGGTATAAGACAGTGTTGTGGGAATTAGTTGTTTAGCAGAGTGATGGCATGGGGGAAAAACTGTCCTTGTGTCTAGTTGTTTTGCCATGCAATGCCCTTTAGCGTTGTCTTGAGGGAAAAAGTTGAAACAGTTTATGTCCAGGGTGTGAGGCATCTGTAGATATTTTCACAGCCCTCTTTCTGGCTTGTGCAGTACACAAGTCCTCAATGGAAGGCAGGTTGGTAGCAATTGTTTTTTCTGCAGTCCTAACTATCCATTGAAGTCTGTGTCTGTTGTGTTTGGTTGCTGTGCCATACTAGTTATAGAGGTACAAATGACAGGTTCAGTAATTCCTCTGTAGAACTGTATCAGCAGCTCCTTGGGCAATCTGAGCTTAAGGTGGATGGACTCAGTTACATTAGTGATGAATGCTTCTTTGAAAGGCCTGAAAGACCAGGCTAGGGACAAATTGTCACAGGAAAAAAAATATTTATTTTTGCTAAGAGTCAACACCATGTAATCAATCAATCAATCAAATGTGAAAAATCTATGCAAGGAAGTTAATGTTTGAAGTAGCCAAAATGATACTATTGGAATCATATATTATAGAATAGAATGTAATAGATTCTTTATTGGCCAAGTGTGATTGGACGCACAAGGAATTTGTCTTGGTATATATGCTCTCAGTGTACATAAAAGAAAAGATACGTTCATCAAGAAGCTACCCACTGGAGTAGCCATATTAACTCTTAACTTATGTGCATGAATAAGGTGATGTATGCCTTCCAAATAATGCTAACATGTTAATATCATTCTGTGTGAGCTTTCTTAATCCTGCTATGGCTCCCCTGTAGCAGATGTTGATCTTGAGTTTAATGCTTTTATTGTCTTAAGGGTTTGTATGATCTGAAACATCTCTGTCCCATGATGTAATTATAAAATGTGATGTGTATGCAATATCTTCCAATTAAAATTATTTCATTCTGACTGGTACCATTTTCCACAGGCAAGAGGGATTCTTCCAGCAAGCATACACAATGTATTTGTTTTAATGCAAATCTAACAGCCTATGTTAATTTAGTAGCTATTAGCAATTGTTCTTGCTAGAATGATCATTCTCATGCTGAACAGCTACAGTATATTAAGGATGAAGAAATTGTATTATATAGCATTGAGGGAAATGGGATTGGAATAAATTGACTTGAAGAAGGGTTTGTTTGTTTGGTTGGTTGTTTTATTCGATTTCTATAGCCAATCCAACTCAACCAAATGACTCTGGGCAGTTTATAATTCTAAGAAGATTTTTTAAAAAATATTTTGAACAAGCACTTAGAACTAGCATTTAGATTCCATTTCCATTGGGTAACCATTGTACAGGTATATTTGCTTGATCTAAATTAGCAGGTCATAGACTTCAGCTGGCAGATAGCAATCCTGTAAGCTTGAAAATTTAACCACTGAAAACTTATACATTCATGTGAAAATCCCAAATATTGTGAAATTTGGGCATTCTTAAATGAAATATTTTGATACCACTATTGTGACATTTTAATCATCTGTATGGAGTAAATTTGGTGTTCTGCCGATGACATCTTGTTCCATCATGGTCACTATGCCCTGTGATGTGGCTGGGGATAGCGATCCTAAGGTTTGGGTGCTTATTTAATATTCATAGTTAATAGCACATATAGTATACATTCAGTAATGTTATTGAGGAATTACCTGCAATTCATTTGCCAGTTAAAAATCTGTGAAACTTCATAGCTTAGTTTTACCATTTTTAGATCACCTTTTAAAATCCTTGAATTTTCTATTTATGATAGCCAATTAATGTGATTTAAACATTCAAAAATCACTATTGTTTACAAAATAGCACAGTGCTTTTTCAAATTACTTTTTTAAATTAAATATTTTTTAAAAATATTTTTTTTAAAAAAATGGGTTTTTTAGTCATAAGAAAGTGAATAATAATCAAAGAAGCTTGTAATTTGTTCATATATTATTGCCACAGAAACATAAATTTACCAAGAAATACATTTCAAAGAATTAAGTCGGATGTATTTTTAAAAGCTGTTTTTTTAAAAAAGTGTTTTAGCTTTTAAATCAAATGACCATTTTTATCTGAAAACCTAATAGCATTTATTTTAGTCAGAAGACTTTTATCTATTTCCTTCAGGAGGAAGGTGAGGCAGGCAGCTCTATTTTAACTGCTCCACCTGAAACTAAATGTTAAAGAAATGTAATAAATAGAAAATTAATAACATTTATTTTTTTAAAAAAAAATAACATCTCCATGTGGTAAGTTCATTTGACAAAGGGTGATTCACCAAAATCATCCAGTGAATTCTATATTTGAATGGCTCTCCCAGTCCTAATCCAATCTCTTATCCATCATACTACTCTGGTTCTTATAAAATTAAAATTGAGTTGCCTATTATGCTTTTCCATTTGAAATGGGTCCATAAGATGTCAGACATTATTATAAAGCAGCTCTGAATGCATTGACAGAAAGGATGTATCTCTGGATAACTCATAAGTAAATACAGCAGAAAGGGTAAAAGTAGCATCCATAAAGATCCATAAACAAACTAAATTCAGATTTATGTTTAATCGTTATATTTTTGTACCTCTAAGAAAAAGGTGTATAACTTTATTGGATTAGACAAACACACTTGACCTTTAAGCAATATAGAGGGAGTTCAGCCCCAAAGTGGATGAATTGAAGACAAAAACTAAATTGGAGGTAAATTAATGAAAATCTTACGTAAACTCAAGGTTCGTCACACAATCAGCCAGATGTTCAGACTGGATTTGGCATTTTTGTCCAGCTATCGAGTCCTTCCCAAGGGCTTTTGATAGATAGATATGGATGTTTCATGGTATTACAGATATCATCACTGGATGTAATGTTCCAAGTAAAGCTGCCTCTTGCAATTAACTGATGGTGAATTTGTCAATGCCAATTGTGTTCAAGCTTTTGGGGTTTTGGGGTTGCACCCAAGGTGCCTACTAGCTTTGCTTTCTTTTGACACAGACATTCTATTTCTATTTTCAGATCTTAGTATTTTGTTATCTTCTCTAGTTCTTTCTCTCTTATCCCTCAGTCTCCAGGTTCTGTCACATCCACTGTCCAGCCTTTTTTTATCTTTCTTATCAATAATTGTTAACCCCGGGATGTTATGTGGTAGGTGCCTGTCTGTTTAAATTCTAAAATCCCAAAGCAATTTTCCTTTATTTTCTATGATTTTCTCTATTTTATGGTCCCACCAGTTCTTGCTTGAAGGCAAATGGTATTTCTCACAGTTTTTCCAATGCATCATTGTTGCTACTTAGTCATGCCATTGTTTGTAATCAGTCTGTGCAATCTTCTTGCAGCCACTAACCAGGTAGTCCACTGTTTCTTCAGCTTCTTTGCAGAGGTGGCACTTGCTATATGTTGCTGTCTTCTCTATTTTGGCTTTCTATGCATTTGTTCTTAAGGATTGTGCAGCCAGAAGTAGCCCTTCTGTCTCTTTCTTCAACTTTTCTGCTCTTAGCCATTGTAAGATTTTGTTGTTATCTGCTTTACCTGCTGTTTTTTAATGTGTTGGTCATATAATACTTTTTTCCCCATGTCTCTTTTCTGTTCTTCATTTGTTCTTTCTTGCAGGTCAGTTTAATCTTTCCAGTAGTCAATAAACCTTCCCAGTATTCTAGCTTCAGTGCATCTTCTTCACTATCTTCAGATATTCTTCCAATGCCCTTTTTTCTTCTTGAACCATACAATTAATATGATTATTGTTGTTGTTATTGTTATTATTATTCCCTGTTAATGTATTCCCTGTGTGTCAAAATACTGGTTATAACTTCTTGTTAACTTCAAGGTGGTCACAATATTACAAATATTACCCTAACTTACACAGATCTAACAAGCAATCAGGGAGAAGGTAGCAAAGTACAGATATGATGAATTCTATTCCCATTGTTGATAGTGCCACAACTGAGGGCAAAATTTCTATTGCTAAGTAAGACATTTGTTAAGTGAATTTTGCCCCATTTTATAACTTTTGTTCCCATAGTTGTTAAGTGAATCACTACAGTTGTTAAGTTTGTTACAAAGATGTTAAGGGGGCTTCCCCATTGACTTTGCTCATCAGAAGATAGCAAAAGGTGATCACATGACTCTGGGGGACTGCAAGCGTCATAAATATGAGTCAGTTGCCAAACATCTGAATTTTGATCACATGACCATGAGGATGCTTTAACAGTTGTAAGTGTGAAAATGGCAATAAGACAGAATGCAAGCATTGTAAAGCTATCTGGCTACTAATTCATAGGAATTGGCTTAAATCTGAAAAGTGTTGTTTTTCTAACCATATGAGAGGTAACAGGATTGTTTCAATGAGAACCTCAATGGTATCACTAAACACATTTACCTCCAAAGGAAAATAGCTTTATGATGGAAGTGCAAAGTGCATCCTCTGTGCAATATTTTTGAACAGAGAAAATTGCATGTTATTATTGCTTTCAGCATGTGGCACACAAGGGACTGGTTATTCCACCACAACTACCCAAGCTAACATTTGAACTTTGTTCATATTTTCATTTTAAAAAACAAAAGTATAATTAGATTATTCTTCTTATAGAATATGTAGTAACATATTCACCGTATGGAAGAACTGAAAATCCTCATACAGATTTTATGTAGTGACAAATGATTATGTGAAGACCTATGCCTTTATTTAAAAATAGGGGTAAATCAAGTTAATGGTAGCAATTTGTAAAGAGATTTTCCATTGCTTCCTCCCATGACTCTGTATTGGATGATATTTATTAAGTTCTAATTTTGCTTCACATTTTGAATCTATATAATAAAAGTACCCAAGTAGTATAATTTTGTTCCCCACAGAACTGAAAACTGGACTCTTGTTTTATTTGTTCACATCTGGTCCACAAAGTATATGTACATTTCAAGAGGGAGAGTTATGCTTGTTGCATACACAAAAGAAGAGAGCTCATTTGACATAGTGGCTAAGATGCTGGCCTAGAACTGCAAGACTACTCATTCTAGGCCTCGATTAAGCAAGAAAACCAACAGAGTAACTTTGAGCCAGTCTGTCTCTTTCTCAGCCCAAACCATCTCACAGGGAGTTGATATTGTAAGAAAAATATGAGGCACAGTATTAAGTAAGATCACCACCTTGAGTTGTATATAAAAAAAGGTAAGATTAAAAAAATCCTTAATAATAATCATCATCGCTATCAGTCAATTGCAAAAGGCAGATTTGCTTAAAATACTACAACAAAATTTTTAATACCATCAAATAACAACATCTTGCAACAAAATTTTTAATACCATCTAACAACAACATTTGCCTATCTCAGGTACTTGGAAAGGACTCAGTAAGTGAATAAAAATGTGAAATCCAGTCTAAACATCTGGCTGACTGTATGCCCAACCATAGTAATAATAGGAGATGTGACAGCAGAATACTGTAGAACAGAAAGAACTGGAAAGACCTGTAAATAAAAATGGAATGACTATGGCGATAGAAAGCGAAGATAGTATCAATAGTAATAAGCACCTTGGGCGCAGTCCCTAAAGAATACCACTGGCATTGACAAAACCACCATCAATCAATTTCAAAAGGCAGCTTTACTTGGAACTGCTTACAACTTGCAATGAAACCTTTAATGTCATCAAACAACAACGTCTGTCTAAATACCAAATTCAGTCTAAACATCTGGCTGACTATGTGACCTACCATTATATTAAAACAAAACAGTGAGGCACTGCCTTGATGTGTTTGTGAAGCTTGTCTATTTCAAGGAGGATGGGGAGCTATGCCAGAGGTTTAACTATGCACAACTGGTCTCATTAGAGGAGCCATATAAAGAATATTCTGCCATAAGCAACATGGTGAGACATAATTTACAGAAACCCATACTGGATAGGTTGTTGTCCAAATCAACAATGAATATGCTAGATGTTTGAGTTCTTGGACATCTGAGGACAAATGGGCTACAAGAATTAAAATTGTTGGCAGGGCAACCAGGCCCAGCAGCTGTAAAATTACTGGAAGAAAATATTTTACATTTTTTTTACATCTTATAAAAGACAAAACATAAGACTGGTCTATACCCACTCATTGCCAAGCAGTTTAATGACAAACTGCAAGGTTGAGATTGAAGCATGACTAACATCTGGCAAAACCTACCTGATAATTAAAAATTCAAAGGACCCTGCTTACCAACAAAATTTAAATTGTTAACTGGTGTTGCACCTATCACAATCCAACAGCATCTGGTTGAAAACAATCTCTTTCAGAAAGGAAACTGCCCAAAGAGCAGAGGAACAAAAAAACAGCTCCTAATTGACAAGAAGATTTTGAAAAACTGCAAGAGAAGGAAGACCAACCAGAATATACAATTACAATTGTAATTGTAATTGATCAATTACAAGAAAGCTTTCAACTCTGCCATAAGATTGGATAATCAAGTGCCTAAAAATAACAGGAGTCAGTAGAAATACCAGTAGTTTTGATCAAAGATTAATGACACAATGGAAGACACAGTTGCTGGTGAAAACTGATAGACTGGGAGAGGTTAATATTAAGAGAGGAATCTTTCAATGAGACTTGATGGGATTACAAAATATACTGCGTAACAGAAAATAAAAATGCTAAAGTGTCCTTGAACTTTAGAATTCAGACAGATAAGTACCTGCCATGATTGTTGATAAGAAAGACAGAAAAGTCTGGATAGTGAACATTGTAGTACCGAAAGACAGCCGAAGAACCCTCTTTGAAGGAGATGGATAATCCAAAAATGTTAAATATAAAATAAAAACCTTAGAATATCATAAAACCCAAAGATCTACAAATAGAACTAAAAAGCCGATGGCAAGAAAAAACAAAGATAGTACCAATATAATAGGCGCCAAACCACCTTTAAACAGCACCACTTAAACACCATCAACACTGATAAAACTATCCCAGGTCTTGGGAAGGGCTCCGTAGGTGGATAAAAATGCCAAATTCAATTTAAACATCTAGTGGACTGTACAACCAACCATAATGAATATAACAATACCCATCTACTACATTGTTTTCTTCATGGTGCAGAATAGAGAAAAGAGCACCTGGTATCCTACTTTCAATCTTTATTTTGCTATTATTTACATTAAACAGTTAAAGTTAAAAATCACTGTCTTGGGGACAGTCCATGCTAAATATTTTTTTCAATGGCTCTGGAAAGTTTTATACATATATACAGAGTTAAGGTTACTTCTTGCCTGTTGTTCCTGTATATCAGTCTTTCTCTCTTTCTCCTTTTTACTGGTTTTTGTATTAGTTAACTGCTTTGCTAATATTTAATAAATAACTCTAAGCTCTATTTTTTGCTAGCAGAACTGTGTAGTATGTGTGCTTGTTCAGACTAGAATATAGGAACTGACTGCGAATGTGCCAGGTGCAAACTAAACTGAAAATTACTCCTAGCAATTTTTCCAACAATTGTATTGTCCCCAAGGCACTTTTAAAAATATGAATTGTGCTGTATGGATTATGAAAAATATGAATTGTACGGTATGGAGGAAGACTCTAGAGATCCAGCTCAATATGCAACTCCATTACTGTGATGGGGGTGGGAGATTAAAGCAAAAGTGATAGATTATGCTTAACAATATTTCTGAAACCTGATTCTCAGATCTTGTGGGACTTGCTCAGGTCATTCAGAATCAGTGCAAAAATTCATAACCCAGCAAATCTGTAGAGCAGAGAGAATACGCTTGTGTAATTAAACTAGGGCTTGTCCTTTGAGACACAGATTTGTGCTTCCCTCAGTGATTTGCTTCTAAAAATATACACAAGTCCACTGATTGGGCTTGATAGGCTGTTTTATTTCAAAACAGGGGCATTGTGCATGACAGAATTTGTATCACTGAGCAGAAGCAGTATTGTACTCCACTCCTATGATCCCAAAGAAAATGCTACTTTGCCCTTTTGATCCAAAGAAGCACTTAACTTGAATTGCTTATGAAATGAAGCACCTTTCCAAAGAACTGCACAGCTCTATCACTAATGTATTGCCCCCAAAGCAAGACTGTGCCCCCCCAAGAAAAGGATGATAACTGGGCACTGCTTTTATATGTACCACTTGCTATATATAAAAGTTGTCCAGATGCTATTGATGAGTTAAATTTCATTGTTTTCCATTTTATCCTGCACTTGGAGATAAGGGTGGAGGGGGGGGGTAGAGTGAAAACATAACAAAACAAACACGATTAAGCAAAGTAAGACTATTTTCGTTGGTATTCAGGATTTCTACACCAGTGTGATTGTGAAGAATTGACCCAGTTTTATACCTATCAGTGTAATCCAAACAAGGACAATGAAAAGATTGCTTCTTTCTTGAAAATGTATTCATCCTAAAGCATTGTTAAATCAGAGAGGCATAAATTTTCAGCTTTCCTGGCGATTTATGAAAATAGGGATAAAATCAGGATTCTATAGACAGAAACATTTGTATTCTTTTCACCTGGGTGGAGGGAGGGCGAGAGAAATTGTTATTTTCTATGCAATTAATATTGAGACAGCCATAAAAAATGGTGCATAACTTGTGTTCTTTTCTTCTTCTTTTTTTGAACTTTTGGCATATTCTTGTTTTTGTTACTTGTTTAAGAAAGCAAGGACTTAAATGAGACTTAAATTCTCAGTGGATTTTCCTGCCAGTTTTTAAACTGAATATTAGTTCCCAGGGCTACGTAGCTCAGATTTAAATTCCATTTATAATCCACACAAGAGCAGTAAAGGAGAAACATGTACCTTTATTATTACTGAAATAATTACTTAACAGGCTGAGGAGTTCACAGAATCTTGCTGCTATTCCCCTTGTCTTTTTAAAATGCTTAAAGTTTACAGCAATCGTGTTTCTCCCTACCTGATGTTCCTCTGAAGATTTGTCAGGTTTCCTCAAATTTATGCCATAATGCACTTTATTTAAAATATCTAGAAACCAACAAAAAAAACACCAAGAGTCCATTTTAAAAATCTTTTTTTATTGTCGCAATTTTGAAGTGCTATTGCTTTTACACAATCTGAAATTGCCAGCTGTTTGTTATTGTCAGTAGTAAGTGCTTGGTCAGAACAGCATATGTTGAGAACTTGATAAATTGCTCTTACATTGCTACTGCATGTGATCATGGATAGTTGTGGTAAAAACAATAACCAATTGCTTTTTTCTTCTAGTTCCAACTGTAATCAAAGCAAGCAAAATGTTTTGAAGGGGAAAAACAAAATCAAAACTGTCTAAAGAATCCATTTACTTGGGATTAAATTTAGCAAATAATTCCATATTAAACTCAAAAGCTTTTTTTCCTTCACTATGACACAGCTAACTTGCACACACTAAGTATCTCATGCAGGGACATCAAAATGAAACTATGTAATGATCTATAATGTTCCACATACTTTGCTTCTGACTTTAAAGATACAAACTTTCAATTAATAGCTTTTCCCAAATTATACATTAGGATCATTTCTCTAAACTAATTTTTCACTACTTTGTTTCATCAAAATCTGTTAGCAGTCTGGAGTGAAAGTTTAAAAGGAAGCTGATAAACTAAAGGCATTTGCCAATGATTTGGTTCTAATTCTGAAGAGGAGGGATGCATTTATTAATGGAAAACCTAAGAGAATTTGGTGCATTGACTGGATTTAAAATTAATAAGGAAGAAATAAAGATACTGACCAAGAATATGAAGTGTCTATGGAGATTTTCAGTCATCCAGCTCATAGTTGTCCCAAGTTGCTTTTTCAAAAGGCAACTGGACTTTGTTTTTCCTTGAAGATTATCTTCAGTTCTGACTGAAGCTTCTTGGATGAGAAGCAAAAGATCTTCAAGGAAAAGTAAAGTCCAGTTGCCTTTTGAAAAAGCAACTTTGGAACAAAGAATATGAAAATGGAAAACCAAAATTAATTTTCTGAGAATTTCTTTTTTCAGATTGAGAAATAATTAAATATTTGGGTATTATTTTAACTGTATGAATTTCAAAATAATTTGAAATAATTATTTAAAGTATGTATGAACTTTTTGTTGAGATTTAAAATGGAGGAAGACAAGTTAAAGAATATGGTAAAATGGGCAAGAACTTTGGTTATAATACTCAAATGGATCAATGGGAGAGAATGTGGTTAAAAGGTTTAAAATTTATATTGTCTTATAATTTAAAAGTAATTTTTTAATGATGTACCATTGGTATATGATACCAGAATAATTATCTAAGATACATAAAAGTACTTCTTAATCACTGTTGGAAATGTGAAAAGCATGAAAGAACATTTTATCATACATAGTGGACTGTGAAAAAGTGAAAAACTACTGAATACAAATACATATGGTGATGCAGAGAGTGTTAAAAATTAACATTCATATGAATCCAGAACTTTTCTTTTTAGAACTTATGGACACTCAACTAGAAAAAGCTCATGGGCAACTGGTTTTATATATCATAACTGCAGCAAGGTTATTATATGTGCAAAGAAAACTATAGAGATACAATAATGGAGGAATGGATTGGGAAGATGGCTGAGTTTGCAGAAGTGGCTGAATTGACTTGTTTGATCAAGGATCAACTAGTTTTATAGAATATTAGAAACCCTTTATACATTTTTGCTGAAAATGGATAAAAATGAACTGCTGATTTGGGAATCTATTGATTGAAAAGTTTTGTTTATGAGGAGGAAACTATGATATCCAATACGGGAGAGGGGAGATGGTAATTGCTACATTTGTAACTGCTGCAAAGAAGATTGGAAGTCAATTTTTTAAATGTCTTTTTCTTTTTTGAACGAAGTTTATCACACTCAACCAGAATACAGTTCAGATAAATGCAGCAGGGATTGCTTTCACTAATCTCCTTGCCACACCTCCTTCTATTGCCCTCAGTCAGGGATATTGAGCAAGGATTTTAAAAAGGGAAAATGCACCCCAACACAAAAGACAAAACACACACTACTGTAGTTTAAGCCTAGGAAATTATCATCCATCTACTGACACTTCTGTCAATCTCCAAGAAAGAAACTGGCACCTAACTATCTATTTAAAGGAGTATTTATACTAAGACACTAAATCTGTCTTAATTTTGTACCTTGAGATCTGTGTGTGTGATTTATTGATTCTTACCTTCCTGAATCCTGGAAGATTTCACTTAATCCTGGATCAGGCTCCTTCTTCATTTCCCCAAAGTCACATTGTTCTTTTCTGAGGAATACTCAATGACAAAAGCCTCTAGCAGACTTCTAGCTAATCTCAAATAGGGAGAGGAGTTACGTTTGCACTGAAATTCAGCCCGATGTCCCTTCCTAACTAGAGACAGAGATATCAGGTTACAGTCTGTTGTATGCATTCTGATCCAGTTGAGTCCTCTAGAGGTTTACCTGGTCAGAAGTAATAATTATAGAAGCTACATGCTAGCAGATGGCAGTGCTTTCTCTAACCTCTACTTTGGTCAGCTGATATCCTGCTTCTGGTTCAACTAATTGTGCCCAAAGGTGCTGAAATACAATTGAATTTTAGCTATAAAATCATGTCTACCAATTGAATTGTAGCTGATTCTTTTTCAAACTCTCTCTCTCTCTCTGATCTTTTTCACTAAAAATGAACATTAGATTGTTCACCAAGCTTTGCAGAAGCTATGGCTTCCATAGGTGCATTTACATTTTTCTGTAGCAGGGTGAATTGCCCTGATGGATTTAGGATGATCTAAAATGAGTAAGAGTTTTTTTTTTCCTTGCCAATACTAGGCAAATTGTCTCAAAACATTTAGAAGCTTCTTGAGTAATTAAGATATCCTACAGCCTCCTAACTGCCATTTGGAGCAAATATATAAATTAAGGAGTTTGATGGTGGGTTTTGGACATTGCTGATATTACATGTGTGCTGTGCAATTGAAGATGCTGTATCAGTCCAGGAACAGTGGGAGGTAGAATCTATAACTGAAGACCCAGCTGGATGAAAAAGAAATGATCTATGGAGCAGACTGCCTGGTGGAAAAAACTTGCAGCATTTGGAAGTTATACCAAAGAGGATAACTTCAGCAAGGTTCTGGGAATAGAAACAATAATAAAAAAATATTTTCCCTCTTTCCATTATTCCCTTTAGACTAAAAGTAAGTCTAAGAAGTGAAAGAACTGAAGCTTTTTAACAGTGAGCACGTTCAAAGTTGTGATAAAAAACACTTGTCTACTGAAAGAAAGATAGTTTCATATACCATAAAAAGGTCTATAAATAACTCTGTTTTTAGAAATGTATATATATAGTTTGTTAAGTGTGCATTCTTTTCCTAAAAGCACTACAACAAATCTCTCTTACTTCAGTTCTGTTTCTTCCCCAATGACAGGGAGAGAGATATTTCTGTGAGACTAAGAATGCATGTCAGGAATCAATAGTATGCAATTCCAACAGTTTAGCCAAGGTGTGAAGGCCATCTGAGCTACCCAGCAACTAAGCACCTATATTGGGCAGCAGCAATATAGGAAGATGCTGGAGGTGGATGCCTGCCTTATTGACAATGGCAAAGGCATCATTTCATACTGCGTAGGAGAAGACAGTGATAAAATCCTGCATTTTACCAATAAAACCACATGGATAGATAATATAAATTTATTGACAATATAGATAGGCCTCTTAGGTCAAATGGCATTTCAATATGATTGAAGAAGGATTGATAATTTTCAAATTATTAATGGTATTTATGACTTTGGGATGCTAGCTGATAATAGTCCAGTCAGGACATCTGAAGCTACAAAAACAGAATTACAGTGGGAACATGTAAGACAAGCACGAACACGGGAAAGCTCAACTCAGTGAAATATGAAATTAACTATCCATTGACAGTTTAAACATAAGCAAATCAAAATGGACAGGAACTGGATCCTTTCTGTTAGAAGATCATTCTGAGGATCCTACTATTTTCTGTATAGAAACATGAAAACCAAAAAAGGAATGGTGTTGTTTTCATAATGAGGAAGGATATAGCAGGAACAGTATTTGGATAGAATGTAATCAAAAACAAGATACTTTCACAGAAAACTTTTTAATACAACAATTATGCAAGTTGATGCTCCAAACATGGATGTACAAGAAGAGAAGTTTAATTAGAAATGGGTAGAATGTGCAAGAGAGATGTTCTGCTGGTTGGAGACTGGAATGCCAAGGTGGAAATAAAAAGGAAAACATAGTCAGAGTGCATGACATAAAGATACTAACAGCTGAAGAACTGCTCATCAATTTTTGCCAATCCTATTATTTCTTCATTGCCAACAGTCTTCAAACAACCAACATGATGTCCACATACCTGGACATCACCAAATGGGGTATACCAAAATCAAACATTACATATTTGATATATCTGTATCAATTTTTATTATTGCTACAAATAGGTGGAACAGCTCATTTATAACAGGAAAGACATTAATTGAAACTGACCGTGGATCAGAACGGCTCGTGTGCAAGGTCCAAGTTAAGCTAAAGTAGAATAAGAAAGCCAATTAGTTTTCATACTATAACATTGAACATATACCTAACATTCTCAAGAAAAACAGCAGGAACCATCCCAAAGTCCTGAACTACATTGATAGGCAGTGGAGGAACTATGGAATGGAATTCAAGAATTTGTTAGGAATTAATGTGAATGAATGTGAAAAGAGACTATCCCCACTTTTATTTATTTTAGCACTAGAAGTACTCTTGAGAAAGATTAGGAACAATAATGAAATAAAGGGTTTGACAATCAGAAAAGAGATATATAAGACACAGGCATTTGCAGATGATGTGGTATTAATCATGGAAGAACCATTAGAATCAGGCACTAAAATTTTGGAAGAATTGGGCAATTACGGGGAGGTAGCAGGCCTTAAATTAAATAAATCCAAAACTAAATTATTAACAAAAAATATGACGGAGGTAAGGAAAAAAGTACTGGAAGAATCAATGGAGATCCAAACCGCCAAGAAGGTAAAATACCTGGGGGTCTGGATTTCATCAAGGTGCTCGGCCCTCAGAGAGGATAATTATTTACCATTGATTAGAAATAATAAACAGGATCTGGAAAAGTGGGGAAGACTACAGATATCATTATTAGGTAGAATCGCGGCAATAAAAATGAGCATATTACCCAAGTTATTGTATCTATTCCGAACGGTCCCTGTTAAATTAGATAAAAAAAATTTTTTGGAGCTCAATAGCATCATCAGAAAATTTATTTGGGAGGAAAAGAAACCAGGAATAGCAATTAGGAATTTACAGGACAAGAAGGAAAGAGGGGGTTTCGGATTACCTAAATGGGAGTTATATCAAAAAGCTGCAAACCTAGTATGGCTGAAAGATTGGGCAACCCTGAGAAATAAAAGACTGTTAACTTTAGAAGGGTATGATCTCCAGAAGGGTTGGAAGAAGATAAAAACTTATTTCCATAGGCATAAAATAAGGGAGATCTTGATACAAATATGGGGAGAGATGAGACAGAAGCACTATAGGAAAATTCCGAGATGGCTTTCCACCATGGAGGCTATAATATATCCAAATGTATTAGAAATGGGTAAAACGGTCAGATACAATGAATTATTAGATGGGGGAGGGAATCTTAAAACAAGGGAAGAATTGATGGAACAAGGTATTTCTATAGACTGGTAGCCATATAACCAAATTAAATCTAGATATAAAAAAGATAAGGAGGAATTTGGCATTGAAACGAGCATAAATGGATTTGACAAGATATGGATGGGTATGGATGACAAAATTCTAGCTAAATTATATAATTACTTATTGGAGTACGATATGGCAGAGGAAGTAGTTAAAGAACCGATGTTAGCATGGGCCAAAAATATAGGACAGAATATAAATCTGAACGAATGGGATTCAATATGGAATAATAATCTTAAAATGACAAAGGCGACGGCTTACAAGGAAAACCAATTCAAGCTGTTTTATAGATGGCATATGGCCCCAGCTAGGATAGCGAAGATCTACCCCAATTCGAGCCCTAAATGTTGGAAATGTGACCATCAGCAGGGTACTTTCTATCATTGCTGGTGGACATGTAATCAGGCACAAAAATTCTGGAGGATGATATGGATGTGGATTAGAGAAATAATAAAAGAAAATTTTGATTTCGAACCAAAAGCCTTTCTCCTGGGAATTTTGAAAACTGAATATGCAAAAAAGAAAAAGTATTTAATTATACATATTCTGACAGCCGCTAGAATTTCCTTTGCCCAGTATTGGAAAGAAAAACAAATACCACCTCAAGAACATGTTATTGGAAAAATATTGGAGTGCGCCGAAATGAACAAATTGACTTCAGAAATTAATGACAGAGAAGATTCGGAATTTTATAGTGTGTGGGACATGTGGTACGAATGGATGGGGAAAAGAAATAAAGAAGGAAATAGAGATTAAATATTAATTAATTAACAAAATCTATATGAATAGTATTATATTTAGTCTTAGAGATTTGAGCACTATTATCTTTAAGTGTTTTGAAATTAAATCTAGCTTTAAGAAACAATATCAAATAAAAGACAAGTAATAATGCATGTAGATGTATATATGTATATAATTGCACCAATGAACCGAAAATGTACCGAATGTATCACTATATGTTATAATAAAAATCAAATTAAAAAAAAAAGAGACTGCCAAAGATCAAGAAGAAAATCTATTTTAAAAAAAAGACAAAATCAAGAAAGACAAAGATCTTTGAAAAGAAGACAGTAAACAACCAGGTGGATGGACTAAATAGCAGCTGCCATAGGTACACAATTGGAATCCTGGATGGACCAGGTCATCCAGGAGAAAATATATCTATGCCAGGGGTATGCAGGCTACACACACCCCAGTTCTGCAAAGGCAAAAAAAGTCACAGTACATCACATGATGCCACATGACGCATTCAAGTTTGACACCCATGATCTGTGTGGTCACAAAGAGTCAACACTACTTGATGAAGTGAATCAATTATTGAAATAAATAAACATCACTATATTTTAGACAAGTACATGTTTATCTATGGAAAGTTACTTTCCTTTTTCCACCTTCTGACATTACCAAATGAATATTCTTCATATGTTGTTTTCCTTTTTCAGTGAATAAATATTACAGAGTCCAAATGCCAAACTAAAGGTGGTTTTTTCCAAGAAGCGACATCTGCCTTTTTGGCAAATTCTACAGATTATAGTGCTGGAGATAGCAAAAGCACCTCTGGTATTTTCACACACTGTTAATGTTGTAAAAATGTTTGGGCTTAGAGGAAGTTTTTCTGCTTTGTCTGTTTTTGAAACTGGTTTTCTATTTTGTATACTAATTCCTGCAAGAATCTATTCAGTTTTAAAACAAAATTAAAATTCAACTAACAAAAGGAACATACAGTACATAGCAACATGGTCATGCATAACAATACAGTTACTGTTTTATCAGAACTATATCACTTTCTTAATCAGGCTGGCATGAAGAGGCTTGAATCATTCATTTGAATCCTGCACAACATTTCTGTCAACCGACTAAAGGTATAATACCGTATCTGTTTATAATGTGATCCAAATGACAATATTTTCTGGTTGCAAGAGAAAAAGATGAGTCCTTGGAAGAGCTAAATGGCAAAATATATGAGCCTTCTTGTATTTTAAGAATATTAGGAAATCAGATTTCCTGGCTTCAATATCAACTCTTTATTGAGGTGTGTGTGTGTGTGTTTGTGTTTGTGTGTGTGTGTGTGTGTGTGAGAGAGAGAGAGAGAGAGAGAGAGAGAGAGAGAGAGGGAGGGAGGGAGGGAGGGAGGGAGGTTTACTTTCAGTTCTCTGATACCCTGAAAGCACACTACACTGTTCTTGGGAAGGAGCACTTTATTGTTTCAACTAATATGTCCAACATTTTGTTAATGTGGAAAGGATATGTAGTCAAAATTAGGTTATTGTCATGGATGAGATACTCAAAACTGTGGGAACTTGTTCATATTTGTCTCAAATTAGAAAATGTATTCTTTTACCATATATCCATAATTTAAAATAAACTTGTTAAACTATTCATTGCCAAAACACTTTTTTTCTTTTTTAGACAAGTTGTTTCATCAAGGATTCTTTCATTTTTTATATTTAAACTTAGCGCTATAACAAATTTAACTGTTATATTGAAGTAAAAAATACTTGTTGCAGTTGCAGTGTTGCAGTTTTCATCTCAAAGCATATATTAATACAAAAATGTGTCAGTCAGGCATGGTAACAGAAAATATACAACATATGTTATATTCAGAATTATGAATCTATATATCTAAACATTGTCATCTTGAAACATGGCACCATTAGTCATATTCCTATCTCCTTACTATTGTCATTTATTACCTTTGAGGGGGGAATCATGATTGTTTCTACAACTATCAAATTCAGATCTGTGTGTTTAATACATTCTTTATAAAAACAAGAAGCATACAAATGTGAATTGCATCTTTGGTAAACTGCCTGACATAAGAGTAAATACAGCCTGGCTTGCATATTGTGAGGCAGTTTTTAGTGGCCTTGATTATGTTGGAGTATTGTTTTTTATACTTTTCATATTACGAGCTGCCTAGAGTCAAAAGGCTGAGATGGGTGGCTGTATAAACTCTATAAACAAACAGATAGATAGTAATTCCAACATATGCTGTTAAGCAAGTATAATACTTCCAGGAAAAGATAGGAGGCCTTTAGGAAACTGAATCTGTCAATTTTGGTTTCATATTTTTCCAAGGTTTTTCAAATCATTCAGCTATTTCATTTTTATATAAAATTCATAAATAACCTATTTACATAACCACTCATTCTCATATCAATTTGCAATTTTGAACTAATCCATAAAATTGCATTTCTCCTAATCTATCCTTTTTGTATATACTTTGGCTACCTAATGAGAAGGAAGGACTCACTTGGAGAAGAGCCTAATGCTGGGAAAGATTGAGAGCAAAAGAAGAAGGTGACAAGAGAACACGGTGGCTGGATGGAGTCACTGAAGCAGTAGTCATGAGCTTAAATGGACTCCAGAGGATGATAGAGGACAGGAAGGCCTGGAGGAACGTTGTCCATGGCATCGTGATGAGTCGAACACGACTTCACAACTAACAACAACAACAACACTTTTTGTAGAAACCTTTCCCAAATGGTTAAACTTTTTAAAATATATGTTCAACATATATTGTTGTATATTTTTAATTTGGAAAACTGCATTACAAACAGCTTATTGGATTTTCAAAATAAAACCTATAATGAGGAAGTGTGATTTAGGTATGAACCAAATTAACTTCTCTCTTATATCTAGTAACCAGAACATATTTCTAATGGTCTCATGCAATTTTTACCCATTGATATATTCTTGACAAGGAAAATAGTTCAAAAAACCAAGGACCATCTCATATCCTGTTTTAGCATATGCCTTGAAACTGACCAAACAACTCTGCTACATGAATGAATGAATGAATGAATGAATGAATGAATGAATGATGGAAGAGGAAGAGGAGGAGGGAGGGAGGGAGGGAGGGAGGGAGGGAAGGAAGGAAGGCAGGCAGGCAGGCAGGCAGGAAGGAAGGAAGGAAGGAAGGAAGGAAGGAAGGACGGAAGGATTATTTCCTCTTTAATGCAGTGACATTTCCAGCATAGCCAGCCATAAACTTGTTTCCAATTCTAATTGGTTGGAATTATAAAGTATGAAGACTGTTCATTTGCATTAAAGGCCATAAATTATTAAAAAGAAAAAAATATTTGCATTTGAATTGAATCGTGCACAAATCAGTGGTAGGTTTCAAAAAATTTTACTACCGGTTCTATGGGTGTGGCTTGGTGGGCGTGGCTTGGTAGGCATGGCAGGGGAAGGATACTGTAAAATTTCCATTCCCACCCCACTCCAGGGGAAGGATACTGTTCAATTTCCATTCCGACCCCATTCCAGGGAAAGGTTACTGCAAAATCCCCATTTCCTCCTTATCAGCTGGGACTTGGGAGGCAGAGAATAGATGGGGGTGGGTCCAGTCAGAATTTTTACTACCGGTTCTCCGAACTACTCAAAATTTCTGCTACTGGTTCTTCAGAACTGGTCAGAACCTGCTGAAACCCACCTCTGGCACAAATGGATACTTGCATTTTTCAATGATCATTATGTATCTTTTTTTATAATTGACACTAAGTTACTGTGTCCAATCCAGTCACAAATATGTTTTTTCCCAGATTTATCCATTTTTCTCCCTTGCGCTGATCTCCTCTCTAACTTAAAGCTCATAGGCTTTTCTAGTAGTGTCACTAGATTCAGTAAGTCTGAATCCAGCTGAATAAATTGAGCAGGTATTTCATCATATGCCAAAAGTTGAAGTGGAATTTGGCTTGGTGGAAAGTTGAAGTGGAATTTGGCAGAGGTAGAAAAGGTAGCAACATAGCTAATGTAAACAAGTTTTCAACCCTTTGCTATTTCCCTTAGTAACTATATACTGACCTATTCAGTTTGTTCATATAAAATATATTTATGGGTGAATATAAAAAGCAATATTGTTTCGAGTATTCATGAATCCAGGGCAAAGCAGTGTCTCCAATGACAGGGAACATAGCACTTTAGCAAAGGTGAATTAGTTTTCAAATCACTTTATAATATACTTTAGTTTCCAAAAGGGATTCTTACTCCCAAAGCTGCAACACAATTTTTAAAAACAAAGAAAATAATTTTACTTGTTTCAGATGGGGGAAAACAGAGCAAAATAATCTTTAGCAGTCCTCAAAAAACAAACCAGTTTAATAACATTTTGTGAGCGTGAAGTAGAATCTATCTGATTCAGCCTTCCATTCAAAACCTTTAAACTTGCATATACAACGTTAACCACTTCTATTGTGACAATCTGATGCTATCCAGGTATATTGTTCTTTAACAATTATAATTCCTAATCATCAGAAAATCATGGAGACAAACTCCAACAGACCTGGGAAAAGCCAGGCTGAAAATATTGGTCTATATCTACGTTTTTCTACCATTTATTGTCCTTTTGTATGAATTATCCTATTAGCTGTTCCAAAATTGCCAAGAACCTTTCAGCTGCATATTCATATTGAATTAATATGTCAATCATGACAAACCATTGCAGCCGATGCAGCATATTGAATTACTGTATATAATGGTTACATTCCCACATAACAGTAAGCCATGATTTATCCATCTTAAATAAATCATACAGTAATGATTAAGTTTACATACCACATTAAGCCAACCTAAACCATTATGTTTGCATTGTGCCCTTACATCAGTGGTGGGTTTCAAAATTTTTTACTACCGGTTCTGTGGGTGTGGCTTAGTGGGTGTTGCATGGTTTGGTGGGCGTGGCAGGGGGAGGATACTGTAATATCTCCATTCCCACCCCACTCCAGGGGAAGAATACTGTAAAATCTGCATTCCGTCCCTAATCCAGGGGAAGGTTACTGCAAAATCCTCATTTCCTCCTGATCAGCTGGGACTTGGGAGGCAGAGAATAGATGGGGGCAAGGTAGGTCAGAATTTTTACTTCCGGTTCTCTGAACTACTCAAAATTTCCACTATCGGTTCTCCAGAACTGGTCAGAACCTGCTGAAATCCACCACTGCTTTATATAATGTGTAAATCTGGCTTTTCAGTACCAAAAAGCTGAGAAAGTCCTCAGAAACAGTGGGTCACAATGTTTTAATAGTGTGATATCTGATAAAATAAGGATTGTTTACTAGCTTTTGTAAGATTTCAAATGTTAAGTCTTATCTAACTTTGATCACAATTAAACAATAGCATCATGCTGTTGGTACAGCATCTCCACCCCATGACTCTGTTCTACATGTAAGAAGGAGCTTGCATCTCACCGGGGGTGGAGGACTAAACCTTTTTCATGCAGCTCTCTGTTAGTTTAGGAAAGGCACTCATTCAGAAAGCTTCAAATAAATCTCACGTGAAGTATCAGGAACAGGTGGTGGAAAGAATGAGATTAAGTCTAATTTGAATAAGGAAAGCTTGACTAATTTCTGTATCTGCATTTAACAGGAAGCAGGGTAATATTTTCATTAGCTGTTGTAAAACAAAATTCAGGAGCGCATATTATATGGAACTGCTTGATATTCTTGGACTAACAAATTAAGTGCCTTCTCCTTGTCTTTATTGGTTATAATTCTACATACTGTGGTCTTCTTTGCTGACCAATTGCTACTTTATAATACTGTAAAGAGAAATTATAATTGAAACATGTACTTACTGGAGATTGTTCATTTTAGTATCATTATTTTTCTTCCAATAACAGAAGAACAAAGTGAAATTTTGGATTATAGTAATTATGATGATTAATGTAGATTGATCATTGTATTTATAATGATAGGGATTTAGGTAGCACTATAGCATTATTATTTGAAACATTATCAGAGTTTAATTCAGAGGAAGATCTACAGTAGACAGCTTAGCAAAAGATATATATCTAGGTATAGGTATGAAGTTCTGAAGCCCTCCAAAGTTGGTTGTTTGCAAATGTTTCATTATCCAACTAGGTAACATCATCAGTCTCAGTATGTATATAGCAATAGCACTTAGACTTATATACTGCTTCACAGTACTTTACGGCCCTCTCTAAGCAGTTTACAGAGTCAGCATATTGCTCCCAACAATCTGGGTCTTCATTTTACTGAACATGGAAGGCTAGAAGGCTGGGTCAACCTTGAGCCACTCACAATCGAACTCCTGCAGTGAGCAAGCCTGCAATACTGCATTCTAACCACTATGCTATCACAGCTCTTTTGTATGCTTGTGTATATGTATATAGCACTTCATAGCCAGAGACATTGTTCAGTATAAATTCATTTTGCCTTAATATGTGTTGTTAGGGCAGTTCTCTGGACTGTTTGATTTTTTTATTATTTTAAAGGAGACATCATATCTTTGCTTATTATAGTCTATATGCATTTCCCCTTAATATACATAGCTGTGTAATATAAATTCCTTGATTATTATTATTTTTGCATACTTTTCCATGGTTTTTTTTTTAATGTATATTTCCCCAACCGTTTCATAGTGTAAGTTTTTTCTTACACTTTCAGTCTTTAATGCATTTTATCTTTTTTAAACATAATTTTCAGAAAGATATTTATCCAGTGTTTTATGCATATTTTAATCAAGCTCTAATAGGCATTCAGTGCCTTCTATTTGTCTATTCCAACAGATCTCACAAAGCTCATTCCAAAGAAATTTTTTAAAAGTATTTTATTAGTAATTTTACCCTAAAAAGATATTAGTTTAAATTCATAGTCTAAGTTAGAAGAATTTTTGTCTCTTCTTTTCTCCTAAAAATTTATTCACATATAAATATGTAAGAATTCAATGTCCATTTCACTCTCCCAGGTGTTGTTGTTTCACTCATTTAAAGGGTTTCTCTCTCTCTCTTTCTAATAATGTGGTGAAGAGAGTCAGTGTAGTGTAGGGGTGTCAAACTCACATCATCATGGGGGCGTCACGTGACGTATTGGGACTTTTTCCCCCTTTGCTAAAATGGGCATGGCCAGTGTGTGACGCATCCGGCCTGTGGGCTGGGAGTTTGACAGCCCTGGTGTAGTGGTTAAGGCACCAGGCTAGAAACTGGGGGACTATGCTTCTAGTCCTGCTTTAGGCACAAAGCCAGCTGATTGACCTTGAGCCAGTTATTTTCTTTCAGTCCCAGGAAGGAGACAATAGCAAGCTACCTCTGACAAACCTCACCAAAAAAAAACCTGCAGAGGACTTGTCCAGGCATGATAAAGTAGCAACAATGGTGCACTGGAATGTCTGCAAAAAATATCATTTGCCTGCAAACAAAAACTGGTGGGATCACAAAATAGACATAATAATAGAAAATGAACAAGCTACAATGTTCTGGAACTTTAGAATTCAAACAGACAAGTATCTACCACACAACAATTCAGACTTAACAATGGTTGAGAAGGACAAGAATGTCCAGATTGCAATAGCTTGAGGCAGCAGACTAGAAGAGAAAGAGCTGGAGAAAATCATGAAGTATTAAAAACCTGGTGGTGGAAATGTACAAAGGCCCAACAATACTGGAAGGACACAAAGGAAATTATTGAAGAAATAATAAACCAACAAGTAGAAAACACTCCAGAATTTTTTTTATTTGGAATGATAACAACACAACACAACAAAGAGACAAAATACCTCATCATACACATCTTGACAGCAGCACGGTTACTGTTTGCGCAAAATTGGAAATCAGATCAACTCCCAACCAAAGACAAACTAATCTCGAAGATAACAGAATGTGCTGAAATGGATAGACTGACACTAGAACTCCAAGATAAAGAAGAAAGTGAATTCTATCTTGTATGGCACCAGTGGTATCAATGGCTAGAAAAGAAAATCAGTACAAATATAGATGAAAGAAAATAGGGTAGAAAAAATAAAACCGGAAATAAATAAATAAAGAGGAGATGCAAGATTATTTCTAATCTAAAACACCCAAATTGACAATGTATTACTTATATATTAACTTATAAAGCAATATATATTCTGATGATGATCAAAACATATATGTAAAGTTTGGTGTGGGTAGGTTGGTGGTGGGAACTTGTTTGTCTTTGTAATGTCTTTGTATTTTTTGTATTGTCTTTATATCTCTGTTTAAAACTCAATAATAAAAAAAAAAAACCTGCAAGCAGAAGTAGGATGACTGTAGCAAAAGAAATCAAAATGAGTGCCAATAGTAAGAGGCACCATGAGTGCCGTTCCAAAACATCTGAATCATCACTTGAACACCATTATCTATCTATTCTAGGTCCTTGGGAATAATTCAATAGGTGGATAAAATGCCAAATCCAATCTAAGAATCTGGATGATTGTGCAACCAACCATAATAAGAGGGTTATTATATCATAATAAAGGGGTTGGACTATATGATCTCCAATGTCCCTTTCAACTCTATTATTCTATTTTCTAATTAAGTGACATCAAGAGACCTTTGATGGTACCCATAGTTTTTCCAGCACTATTGGTCTTAGCCAGGAATGTAGAGAAAACTTTTTTTCCCCATGTAATATATGAAACATTAGAGAGAAGGAGAGGTTGAGAAACTCTCTCAATCGTCATAGGAAAGACGATTTAGGAATTGTCATGGGCAGAAAAGAATGCAAGAAGTTCAGTGAGTGAGAGTGTGGACTTTCTTTAGATCCACTGGAAAACCACTGATGTAATAAGAGCCTGTTATGTTTCCAGTAATATCACCGGAGTTGCAGCAGAATCTAAAAGTACCAAGTTATTTTTAGACAGCCAGATTTTGTGCATCATTATAGCAAAACAAATTTTCAGCTGGATGCACAAGTATCTCTCAAACGGCATCATCTGAAGCAGATACTCAAGAATTTCTTTGGCAAGAATTTGCATATGCATTGGTGAACTTCCACATTGGATGTTACCAAAGCACATTAACAGAAATTGCAGGTCATTTATATCTCCAACTTTCCTGTAACATCTGAAATAACTCCTGGGGATTTTTTATGGATGTGACAAGCAGGCTATTTGAACCTTATCTGCTGCAAACAGTAATTCAGGACTTTGGCATTTTTATCAGTAATGACTCAAAACCATTTTTGTTTCACTACAGCTATTACAGTTCTATATGCCAGCAATGTTTTTATCTTACATGCATGCAGTCTGTAAAATATACACAATTGGCAATTTAAATGTATTAATGGTATTTAGGAAGTATCTTTTGGCAACCAACCACTTAAGCATTAATAGAAGTTGTTAAAGACCTAAATGGGAGTTTTTCTGTGAATTGTGAATGAATAGATAAATCTAGGCCTAATTAATGTTTATTCTCTATTGACCCATATGGGTGAGAATAGAAGGATAGCTATATGTCTTTCTAAATGGACAAGTTCAGCTCAGCCAGATCTCCATACACGTACACCTACCCTTCTATTCTCGCCCATCCTAGTGAATATGAATCTGTGCAAGGCAAATGTTATATGCATTTAAATTTGGTTGCAACTTTTACATCTGCCAAAATGTTGTGATATCCAGTGTGTATTTAAGGTGTGTTATATCACTATGCATAGTATAACAAATATAAAAATACAAGCAAAGTTTTTTATGTGCAAATGTGTATATCTATTACTCTAAGAATTCAATAAAATAAGCAACGGGCTATTCCTGTTTTTAATGAATAAATTTTAGCTTAGAAACATTAAAATATTGGAAAGTTTTGGAAGCATCACTACATCTCAAACCATACCAGTCCTATTATAAAAGCACTTTTACAGTCTTAGATGTTTCAGGATTGTTTTGTATTTAAGTCCAAACAGCTACAATAAAATGATCCATGATGTTTTTTCCTAATGAGTGAGGGCACTTGATGTCTTTATCTCATAAAAAAACAGGAATATATAATGCCTTGAAAAAGAAAGTCATAGTCAACATAGGCACAAATATATGGTGTCTGTGTGTATTTATCACCACGTCAGCAAGAATATGTTTCACCCAACATTGGAAGGGGAAAGACCTGCTGGCTGAAGATTTGATTTTGGAGAAAATTTTGGATTATGCGGAAGCCAACAGACTGACTAAAGCTTTGAGAGATCAAAAGGACTCCGTATATTTCCAATGTTGGGACAAATGGTACGTTTGGTTGAACAACAAACGCCCAAAAAGTCAAGTATAACCAGGATTATGTTTAATATATGTTAAATCTGACTGAAGCCTACATACCGTAGAAAGTGTAAATATCATGTAAAGTTCCTGTCGCGATCATTTGTTTGACTATTTCTTTTTTTTTTTTTGATGTATTGTTTTAAATAAATAAAAAAAAATTAAAAAAAAAAGAAAAAGAAAGTCTTGGGTTATTATATGAACAACTGCATGTTATAATCCATAATTATTTTATTCTTAGCTATTCCAGATACTCCAGCTGAGTAGAAAGGTGAGATACAAATCATAAAATGGCTATTGCTAAATGTGTGTAGTTGTTTCTTTTAGCTAGCACCACAAGAAAGGAGGTTATAGCTAGTGCGCATAACATCTTTTCCTTAGGGTGGCAATGATTTTTATGTCTTCTACACCACCATAAATAGCCTTCAGTGTGTAACTGATTAAATTCTTGTCCATTTCAGGCAGCAGCACAAGCTGGCAGTAAGGTACTACTCAACTAATTAAGGTCACAGAGCTGAGCTTGTTAACTTGTGGCTAGAACTTATTAGGGAAGTATCATGCAGAAAGCCTGTTCAGGAAAAGAAAAGATATTCAAAAATCTGAGCAATACTTGATTTTAAGGCTATGGCTGCCAGACAGAAGACATGAGGACTAAAAAGAGGACATGTCCTCTTCTTGTTGGACATCTGGTAATGCTAGATGCATTTCACTTCTCTTTTATATGCTGCCCATTTTTTGTGTACAGTTTTATTTGTCTATGTGTGCTCTGGGTATATCCTGAATATTCAAGAGATCCCCAGAGCAACTCATAACTTAATGAATATATAATACAACACATGAAACCTTGCAAAAGCTGATGATAAAAATATTACCTATCCCAAATTCAAAGAAAGGTTAATTATATATTTTTTAAAAACTCCTAGGAAGCTTCAATGATAAGAGCCCACTAGACTAAAAAAAAAAGTCTTAATGCTTTTCTAAATGACAAATTAAATAAACCAGTGATGGTGTATAGCCTTTGATGTAAGAGGCTTCTTATGCCCCTGAATATATTACAAGAACCCAGATTTATTTAAGGATCAGGAGCACTGTGATAAAAATGTATATAAATTCATAATTAATAAATGTCCATGCTTCTTCTAGATATGTTCATTATATCCAGGGGTGGGATTGAAAAATTTCAGCAACTGGTTCGCTGCCCGGTTGCTGGGTGGGTATAGCCATGGGGGTATGGCCTACTTGGTCTCCTGCACCATGGCGGGAGGCATTTTCACCCTCCCCAGGCTCCAGAGGCTTTCCTCGAGCCTCCAGGAGGGTGAAAATGGCCTCCCCCAGGCACCAGAGGCCCTCCAGAGGCTGGAAACAAGCCTGTTTCTGGATGTCCAGTACTTCCGGTAGACCCTTTTTTTGCCCTCCAAAGCCTCCATGCGTGCCCTGCACTTACCTGGCATCCAAAACGGGCCATGTGGAGACTCCTAGGAGGGGAGGGGAGGGGTCCTTGGAGTAACCGGTTTGGCGAACCAGATTAAAATTAGCATCCGGTTCTCCCAAA
The DNA here is from genome assembly GCF_059756535.1 of Pantherophis guttatus. Taxonomy (NCBI): domain Eukaryota; kingdom Metazoa; phylum Chordata; class Lepidosauria; order Squamata; family Colubridae; genus Pantherophis; species Pantherophis guttatus. The sequence goes on along the minus strand of NC_142069.1, from coordinate 45,380,917 downwards.
CCGATCTGAACCGGCTGAATCCCACACCTGATTATATCTAACTGTGGTGAAGCCTCCATTCCTACCCTACCTGGGCCTGCCAGTTATGAAAATGATTTGTAAGAAGCATTTGAGACACTGTTGTTGTTGTTGTTGTTGTTGTTTTTGTTGTTGTTTTTGTTGTTGTTTTAATTAACGGAGTAGCTAAAATAGATTCTCATGACACTTTAGGATCACAATTTAATGCCAAAAATTGTTTCAAAAGCTGTGCAGCCTTTACTTCAGTTGCTTGGAAAAATTCAAAACAACAGATATGGGACAAGAACCATAGGAAAGAAGAACCATGATATCACCCTTTCTCCAGCCAGGAACTTCCTAGAATAAACTGAAATAGCTGTCCCTGGAGAAAGAAAACACACTTTGAAATAAGGAAGGCAAATTAAAGTAGAAATATCTCCCTTGGCTGCTTCTCCCCTATTAAACACACAAAGATTTGTGTGTGTTTCCAATTTCTCACTTCAAAGAAAATTGGAAAAGATCCTCTTGGCTACTTAATGCATCTTATGAGCAACTCTAATTCCCCCCAAACCTGCATTAAAATACATGGAAGGTAAAAATAGATCAGTTGGAAGCTTTCCTAGCAGAGAACAATGTAAAGTCACATCTGCTATCTTTCTACCTGTCATAACCCACTTGTTTGAGACACAGAAGCTCTGCCAGAAATTCAGCCAAGATAAGGCTTGCCTGCTCAACCTTAATTATGTCTTACCTGGTTTTCTATTTTGTTGAAAAAGAAATTCCCAGGAGTCAAGAGGATGCTTCCAAATTCAGGGTCATTTTGGGAGGCAAGAATCATTAGCACTGTTAGATACTTGTGACTTTAGTCAACTTCATTCTCTAAACTAAACTACTAATGCAGCTGGCATATGTTTTTGCATATTAATGCAGTTATTTAATGGATGGTATCTCATCTAGAAGGCTTTTTCTTCATAAAGAGTTTTGAACTAAATTCTGTACATATATACATTTACCCACTCCCCCTTCTTACATAAAACACTTGCTTACGGGAAGGTCAATAATTTCTGATAGCTATAAAACTTTTGAAATCTTGATAATGAGCTGTCAATTTGCAAGTGCAAGAAGGGATGAAGAAAAAAATGCAGTTGCAAATAAACCATTTTCTCATAGTAAAGGATGCATTGTACTCAAATGATATATTAGCAAATGCTGTAGTCCAGTAGTCCTAGCGACCAAGGTGAAGATCTTGTCTGAGTTAAGATGGGAAAATGTCTTGTCACAAGTTAAACAATTAGTGCAATCAAAAAGCACCTTCTCCTGATAATGATTGTAGTGAAAGTTTATTATTTTAAGGTAAAGTTTAGTTACTCATAATTTTGCATTAGCTACAATTGATCATTTGAGAAATTATACCATTAAATGAAGTGCTTTTTCATTAACATTCTGTTGCTTGTTGTGCTATCTCCTTATCAGTATTCATTTTGATATCATATTTTTCCCAAGGCTGATCTACTCATTTTGATTGCTTGCACAGTGTTAGGATCAAGATCAAGTCAAGCTCTTGTTTGAATAGAGTAGAGTAGAGTAGAGTAGAGTAGAGTAGAGTAGAGTAGAGTAGAGTAGAGTAGAGTAGAACAGAACAGAACAGAACAGAACAGAACAGAACAGAATAGAATAGAATAGAATAACAGAGTTGGAAGGGACCTTGGAGGTCTTCTAGTCCAACTTCCTGCCCAGACAGGAAACCCTACACCACTTCAGACAAATGGTTATCCAACATCTTCTTAAAAACTTCCCGTGTTGGAGCATTCACAACTTCTGCAGGCAAGTTGTTCCACTTATTAATTGTTCTAACTGTCAGGAAATTTCTCCTTAGTTCTAAATTGCTTCTCTCCTTGATTAGTTTCCACCCATTGCTTCTTATTCTACCCTCAGGTGCTTTGAAGAATAGTTTGACTCCTTCTTCTTTGTGGCAACCCCTGAGATATTGGAACACTGCTATCATGACTTGACTCTAATCTCCATGGACACTCAAAACATTTAATACTGGTGCTCCTAATTATTTGTCTATACAAAAGAATATTATAAACAAGATTTTAGATATACCAATCATTGGTATACCTAAGATCAATCATGTGGTACCCAAGATGACAATGCAAAGAATCTTACAAGGTATGATGGCCAAAGGCCAAACATAAAGGAAAGGGTAAGGAAAGCCAAATATGTTTGCTCATTTTATGAGCCACAAACTATTTTAGCATGCTATGTAAAACCTATCTATGTGGCTAGTTTATTCTCCACTGGGTTCCATGATTCAGAAAGTGAACAAACTGTAGTTAGGTTTGTCATAAAACATAGCTAATGTGATTGATACCACTGAAAATCACATGGTCAGTTGGCAATCCTTATAGAAGAACAGTTGTTGCAAATATTCAGCTCTGACTGACTTCACCAACTTCTACTATAGCAGCTAAAAAGAGCTTATTAAATACAAGAATGAGTGTTATTGTTGCATCGGACTTTAGTGAATTACATGTAAGTACATTATTTGATGCACCAAAGAGTATTGATATTTATCAAGGGTGTGGACAATATATAGTGACTGAAAAAGAATGTGGGTCTTGTGAGTTGCTTCATGAATGCAGCTCTCTATTTCGGTATAAACCTGCTTCATTATATACTGTATTATATTTTTGTCTGATTTCCAATGATATATTATAAACGGGATTATAAAGTTAGAGTAAATGGAGACAATAGTGATAGATGTGGCTGCCATTAGTAGCAGATTTAAAGTACCAAGATCAGAGACTGAATTATTTAATTTATTGAAATATTTGACTACAGAAATAGGAGAGCTGCTTATGGGATTTTTCTCTGACACACACTGTGCCTGACATTAGGCATAAGGTATCTTGGATTGCATAGATGGGATGCCAATTCTGCTTTGCCTGAGGCAGCAAAACATTTTGAGCTAATTCTGAGAAGGCAAGTCTACATTTTAATGCATGCATCTCATTTAAAACCAAAACTGAATCTACCCTGAACTTGAATAAAATGCTCAACTTTTGTGCATAGTCTGCATTCTGTCCCCTATAAATATCGAACTATATGTTAGTCTCTCCCTCCCATTTTCACTGTTCTAAATGATAGTGCTTGTAGCCAGTGAAGAAGATTGCAGAAATCCTCAGGTTTCCTCAAGGGCTCTATTCATAAACTGAGCATTTCTGAATGATTTCGTTCTGGAAATCATTTTCTAGCATCCAACATTCTAGCTATGTTCCTTTAGCTTTAATTGATAATTAATATAATTTAGTCGATAATTGGGGCACTTACTTGCCAATTAGTAATAGTATTAGTAGTATCAGCAATATATTTTGATTGGTACTTAACCAGTTTAGCATCAAGATGTTCCTGCTACAGATCATATTATAATTTCCATTATAATGGAATATAATGACAGATGACAAATCCCTTCAGATCCCACAGAACGGTGCCTTATTGTATTGTTTTTTCAGTATATGAACTTTGCCTGGTATTTTTTTTTTATGAATAGAGCTATAGACTACATTGCACTATACAAGTTTTATATTAATATTTTATATTTATATAAAATTTTATATTTATATTCATAAATTTCCCCAGTATTTTCAATCTGAGAATGGTTAAAAATTTAGCTGCCAAAAGTAAAAATATAGAGCAAGTTTCTGATTATTTTAGCCTATATTATTTCCATCAAATGTCTGTAATAGTCCTAATCTTTATTAGTATTATAATGTGGAGTGTTCTTTCTCTATCAGAAGATAAGACCTGTTTATAGACAGAGAATATATAACAGAATAACAAAGTGGGAAGGGATCTTGGAGGTCTTCTAGTCCAACCACCTGCTCGAGCAGAGAACCTTATAACATTTCAGACAGATGGTTGTCCAATCTCTTCTTTAAAATATCTGAAGTATATCTTGTTTAAGATCACTATTTCTATTTCTGTATAAGATACAGTTTAAATATAAACTCTCTTTGGTTTCTAATGGGGAACAAATGGGGCTGAATACATACTAACTCAAAGGTGAGCAATGTTGCCAATGTGATCCAGACCTTTGCTCTGTTAGAATCTACTTATTTAGGGCTTGAGAATCAGAAGGAAGAGGAAGAGGAACAAAAGAAAAGGGGAGAAATGGTATATGATGTGCATCTCGTATTGGGAGAAAATGCCATCTTCAATTTTAAAAAGTTACAATGTGGTAATGTAAATTTTGGCATTAAATGAAAGGCCACACCAAAATTGACATAGAACCTATTGTTGAAGAAAAAGGCTTCTATAATAGGGAACCTTTTATATGGATGGAATCAATTCAGAACCAGATGTTTCTTCATTTCAAAGGAGGCCACCTGCAGTTCAATGAATCACCACAAGAACAGCTGCATATGATGCTAGCAGTTGCTGACAGCATGGGACCACATGAAATGTCTAATCTTCTTGTATCACAGCAGGCCTATTGAATTGCCTTTCAGAGACCTCAGGAGTCTGAAATTCCCTCTGGTCCCAATGAATCATGATCTGTGAATATTACGAATGAGTGCCTTGGATTGAAACTAGGCTCCCAAACTGAGATTGAATCTGGCCAATACATAAATAATACTGGTCAAAATAAAAATGCTAACTTAATATGAGAAGTAGAGTATACAGTGGATTAAGCTGCATTATGTCTGAAGAATTCAGTGTGGCTTTTAGACATATGCTATTTCAAAATGCCCAGAGAGAGCTCTTTTGGTTTGTCTTAACGGGGTGGACCAACTCATAGCCTGTTAGAATTATATGTACATTAGTTGCACCCGGGGTTGTTTTACTGCAATGTACTAAAAATAAATTTGCTCAGAAACTATGATGACTGCAGAACAGTGGCTAGAATGCTTTCCTGAATTTGTTTCCTCATCATGATATAGAGATCTTATTGAACGTCTGGAAAAATGTACCTGACAATGAAAGATCCAACAAAAGAGACAGCACCAAGAAACTACAGGCCAATTACTTGATTATCAACCATTTTTAAATTGCTAAGTGGTGTGATGGCTGATACACTCCCACAGCAACTGTTTCTACCTGGGCAGAAAGGAAACTGCCCAAACAGTGAGGAAACAAAGGATCATGTGCAAACTGACAGATGGCTGGGAAAAAACAGAAAGAGAAGGAAGACCAACTTGAATGTAGCTTGGACAGATCACATGATAAGGTATTAAGCACATGGAAATAACAGGAGTTGGTAGAAATATCAGCAGTTTTGGTCAAAGATCAATGATACAAAGGAAAACACAGTTGCTGGTTGATATTGATAGACTGGGAGAGGTTAATATCAAGAGAGAACTCTTTCAAGCAGACTCAATCGCACCACTATTGTTTGTCATTGCATTGATTCCTCTGTCAACAATGCTGAAAAGTCAGGTCATGGTTATCAAACATCAAAAACATCTGCCAGGTTATCCCACCTCCTTTTTATGGACAATCTGAAGCCAAATGGAAATATTCTATTCTGAAATAAAATTACTATCCACACTGCTCATATATAAAGCCAAAACATTACACTAGAGTTTGGACTGGACAAATGTGCCACCCTTACCATCAATAGAGGAAAAATAGTGAAAACTGAGGGATTCAAGATACCCTATAGTAGTAATGGTTAATCTTTTTGGTGCCGAGTGCCCAAAGTGTGCGTGCATGCAAATGTGCATGCACATGCCTGAACCCCAAAATGCAATGCAAGTGCTCCTGCACATGTGTCCCACCACAGCGCATGTGTACACGTCCCCCACGCATCTGCCCCAGCCTCCCCCCCCAGGCATGCATCCTACCCCCCGCGTCTCTATTTAGCTTCCAGGTTGGTGCAGGAAGCATTCCAGGCTGAAAACAGGTCACGCGGGATACCCCCGCACTCTGTTTTGAGCCTGGAAAGCCTTCTGCACCAACCTGGAAGCCAAAACACGGCAGGAGGCTACTTCCAGCCTTTGTTGGTGCTGCTGGGCACAACTCCTGCCCAGACACTGGCCTGCCACCTTCGCCGCTGCCTCTTTGCTGGCATGATTGGCCTGCACCCACAGCCTCTTTGCTGGCATGAACGGCCTGCCACCACAGCCTCTTTGCCAGTGCGAACAGACTGCCACCGCAACCTCTTTGCTTGGCGCAAGGCCCCCAGCCCATTTTGGGCCTGGAAAGCCTCCTGCACAAACCTGGAAGTCAAAACAGGGCACGGGGGGGCTCACATGGCGTCTCCATGCCCCATTTTGGCTTCCAGGTTGGTGCAGAAGGCCTTCTAGGCCCAAAACAGGGTGCAAGGGCCACGAGCAAGCAAATCCCCAAAATACAATGCAAGCACCCCACGCACATGCACCCCACGCATGCATGCACCTCTTCACATGTGGCCCGCTCCATGCATCTGCTGCAGACACTCGCTGGCCAGCAGGAGGCACGTGCGCATGCATGGTGAAGCTGGGCTGGGGCGATGGCTGGCATGCCCGCAGAGAGGGCTCTGCATGCCACCTGTGGCATGTGTGCCATAGGTTCACCATCATGGCCCTATAGAATTAGCATCAAGAGTCTGGATGAAGCTCAGTACAAATAACTAGGCATACTTCAAACTGACAATATCAAACACAGTGAAGTCAAGGAAAAGCTTAGAAGTAAATATATCATGAGTCTTCAAGTCCCAAATCAGTGAAGGAAATACCATCTGGGCAATTAATACCTGGGAAATTCCAGTCATTAAGTACATAGCTGGAATAGTGAAATAGAATCAAGGAAAACCAAAAGTCCTGGGTAGGAAGACAAGAAAAATGATGACAATGAATCTTAACCATAATCCACATAGCCATGTCGACCAAAGTACATCAGACAGTTGGAAGAAAATAAGGGCATTGAAAGAATATCTGAAGGACAATTAAAAGAAGGTGCATTGAAGCTCGCATAGCAAGTTCAATTCAAGCCCTATCTTAGCCATGAAATCCAGGTGAGTGACTTTGGGACAAACCCAAAGATTAAACCCAACCCACATCACAGGGTTATTATTGTGAGGAAAATAGGAGGAGGAAGGCACTTTGGATATGTTTGCCACTTTCAGTTACTTGAAATAAATAAATAATATATAAATATATAAAATCAGCATGTTTATTGAATATGGAGAGATCAAACTGGCCTACAAGGAAGACCAAATGAAGCATTGAAAAGAGACATGGTATAGACATGGCAAAGTATTACATGTCCAGTGCATAGAAAAAAATCTAGCAGGACAAGACAAATAACAACAAGATCTGGCAATGGCTACGAGCAGAAAAATTGAAGAAAGAGACAAAGGGGCTAATTCTGGCTGTAAAAAACAAAGCCTTTAAAACAAATGTCTAGAAAGCCCCATTGAGAAGACAGCAATAGAAAACAAATGCCACCTCTGCAAAGAAGCTGAAGAATTAAGTACCACCTGGTTAACTGTGGCCAGAAGAGCACACAGACTGACCACAAACATGGCATAATAGCAACAACGGTTTTGCAGATATTTTCCTGCAAGCAAAATCCAGTGGTGGGTTGCCCCTGGTTTGGACCGGTTCACAAGACCGGTAGTACAACCGGCGGAAGGCTCTGCCCACTGATGTCATCCGTGTCAGAGCGGGCACAGCGTGATGCGAACAGATAGTAAAGGTAAGTAGAACCCACCCCTGGCAAAATCTGATGGAACCATAAAATAAAGGAATAAAAAAATGAAGAAGTTAAATTGCTCTGGGACTTTAGAATTCAAACAAATTCTATATAATGCCATATAATATCCTAGACTTAATCATTGTTGACAAGATAGACAAAAAGTCAGAATAGTGGATGCTGCAATGCTTGGAGAGAGCAAAGGAAAAGAGGAAGAACTGGAGAAAATCATAAAATTCAAAGACTTACAAGTAAAAGTGGAATGACTGTGGCAAAAGAAAACAAAGATAAAACCAATAGTAATGGGTGCCTTTGGTCCAATCCCAAAACAACTGTAAACAGCAGCAATTGAACAATATATGCATTAACAAAATCATCTTCAGTCAATTGTAAAAGGAAGCTTTACTTGGAGCAACCTGCACTCTGTGATGATGCCTTTAATGCCATCAGACAACAACATCTACCTATCTCAGGTCCTTGGGAAGGACTTGATAGGTGGATAAAAGTACAATATAAACATCTGACTGAATGTCAACCAATCATAACAGTAGTGGAGATTGTGCAAAGAAGCAGAAGAAATAGTAGACCATATACCTCTTGCAATAACATAAACACAGTTGCCAAAATGATTCACTAGAACATCTATAAAATTATCATGTGCTAGTAATAAAAATTTGTGGGAACATATATTGTAGTTGAAATAAAGGCAAAAAATAAGCAGATTAAAATAGTGTGGAATTTCCAAATACAAACTGATATCTTTGGTCACAACATGCAACATTTAACTGTACCTGAAAAGAAGAAAATATAGATCATTGAGGTTGTAATATCAGGGTAGAGTGGAAGAGAAGATAAAGAATTGGAGAAAATCATGAAGTATCAAGATCTGGAAATCAAAATTGATAAATTATCAGATAAATAGGCTGTGGTGGTACCATTGGTGGTACTAACACTGGGTACCATAGCAAAAAATCTTGGACAGTACATAGAAATTCTGCGTATTGACAAAACGTTGATCTTTCAATTACAAAAGGCCATGCTATTAGAATCTGCACATATGCCTGATACAGTACAATATCCTAGGTTCTTGGGAAGAAGTCAATTCATATGAAGGCCAACACCAGCTAAAGAACTTGCAGTTATTATTTCCAATTGTTGTATTCATAATAACAATAATAATATTAACAACAATTTATTTAATTTGTATGCCACTTATCTCTCAACAATTCTGCACACCTCACAACAATAAAAGAAATAGCAATAAAATTAATAAAACATTTTAAAAATATGGCAAGTACATTGAAGGGAGTGGTCTCATTCTCCTTGTCAAAGTCCTGAGTGAATATAAAGTGGGATAATAATAATTAGCTTGAAGAACGCTTTAACCAGAACTCTTTCAGCTTAAGCTTCAAGAAAAGCAACACAGATTATTTTAGCACAGAAGCCTATAACAGATATTATATGGATGCTGTCAGTCAACAGACTTCATGCTGTGGTTTTCCATTTCTATTTTTTGTTCAGCACGTTTCCACAAGATTAGTACCTGACTCCGCTCAAAACAATATTCTACAAGAAGAATGCTTCTGGTAAGTAAAGGTAATATAAATAATTTTTCACTTCTGCCTCTGCATCCAGTCATAAAACAAAACATTGTTATTTTGCTTATTACATGTTGACCGCTTGAAATTTCTCTTTATATACCATAGTTATTTATGCTGGCTGTTATAATGCATGGTGTACCGATCATCATTCTTATTAAAATATGCATGCAAGGAACTAGAAGAAATAGCCCCTGAATCAGCAGATTGTGATTATTTCATGATAAATATTGTAAATTGGAGAATGGGTTTTTATTTACATTCTTTTTCAAAGTAGGCAATAAAAAAGAAGTTAAATGAAATCTAAGATCTTGTCTCTTTTTCCTGCCTGTTATGTTTTATAGATTTTAGAAAGGCGCAACATGGTAATATTTAATTGATTAATTTGTCAAACAATGGAGGCAATAGTTAGTTAGCTATGTGCAATAAACAGATTAAGAATTTTTATAGAAATAAAATAATTATTTATTTTATAATTATAGAATTAAAATTCTATAGAAATAGAAATAATTATTCTGCTGAGGTGGTCTGATTATTTGGAACACTTGTTAGAGGGACCATAATTAAATAACTGTGAAGTAAAATGGTGAGGTCCAAATTGTGTTTCGTATATTGTCTGAAGATTTATACAAGTTGCCCTACCAATGAATTTGAGATCATGTCTGTGTTTGAAACATCAGAGCTCAGATAATCTCACTGGGACAGCTATTCCCAAAAGAATTATGGAACTTGTTTCTTCATTATTCTTTATATACCTGAGCACATTTTCCAGCTCTATGGTAGTGTTGCATGAAGAGAAATGAGTATATTCAGTTTTCAAAAAATGAAATATATTGGAGATTCAAGGGAGTGAAACATAGACAAAAATAGATAGCTACTGCAAAACACAATCCCCATGTAGAACACAATGCAGCTAAGGAAAATATGCTATGATGGAAGTTGTATTTACTAACCCCCTAGTACTTAAGTCTCTTGTATCCCATCATTTCTAACAGTTGTCGCAAAAGTACTTTTTCAAAAGGCAACTGGACTTTGACATTTCGCTTTTTATTCAAGAAATTTCTTCAGTTGATTGGCTGAATAGGAATGAACTGAAGAAGCTTCTTGGATGAGAAATGAAACATCTTCAAAGAAAAACCAAGTCCAGTTGCTTTTTGAAAAAACACCTTTGGGACAACCATAACCTGGAGGACTGAGAAACTAAAGACATCTCTAACATAGTTCTTTCATAGCTGTGCATACAGAGCTCCTATTCTGAACCTTAGCCTCACTCCAGATTTCATACACTTCAATTCTATGTGTTCATTTTCATTTGGTCCACTCTAATATTTCATTAGTTTCTGCCTATTAGGACTGCTGATTATGTGGTGTTCTGATCCAAAGAAGCAGAAGCAGGTGATATCAACTAGGGACCAGAAAGAGACAATGGAGACCATTATACAAGTATGAGTGTGCTGGGGTACGCATGGCTGGCGTCTAGTGAAAATAGATTGGAAAATGTCATGGAGTACAAAAGTCATCCATTTGAGATATGCATGTTAGAATATGGCAGCACTGCTGAATAAATACAGTTGGCCAGCAATAAATTTCAGTACTTGTCTACTATAAACCCTGATAGTAAGAAAGGGATCCTTAACCATGCCTCCTTTGGTTTGCAGAAGCAGAAAAGCCCCTTCCCTTCCCACCAATAGTTCTGGAATATGTTTTACTGTATAGGCATATTTTTATGCAGTGCTGTGCTCAGCCCTTGATGTGGGGACAACAGAATGGTAGCAAAGGTAATGCTGGCCACGACTGTGTGTCAACATCAGTCTGATACAAGCAATTAGCACTTGGTAGGTCCCACCCATTATGGGCCAACAGGACGAGCAGCAAAGTTCATCAGATTTTAAAAGCAGTCACTGGATGCTGCTAACTTTAGAGTGAAAAGCCATTTTAATACCTGTACAACAAAGGAGAACTGAAATCTGTCTCATTCATAAACTAGGAGGAAATGAAGACAATGTCGTGGAAACCTAGCAGGAAGAAATTGTCAACAGAGTATGTTTATGCCAAGCTGAGGTGCAAGTGAGGAAAGGTTCAAAATAAGAAATGTTGCCTACAATTGATACACAGTTTGTAAACTGATCTTTAAAAAGAGGCAAAGCTTACTTCATGCATTATCTTAATTAATTAGCCTTGTATTCATCTTCAAAAAGCCAGTCCCTGCTGAGTTCTTACCATAACAAACAAAGAGCCTGGATTTTGTACACCCGCTAAATTAACTAACTTTAATTAGGGCTGCAGTGAATTTTCATAGCTGCAAAAGGAGGATTTCCATGAAACCACAACTATTATTTTGAAATAGCTCATATGCTTTACACCGGTTCATAATCTGATAACTTCTGAACATCAGGAATTGCTTTTGTACCATTTTAGAAAGCTCTCTTCTTATTAATTATGTAACCCCATCGAGAAATTGCATAGTGGAATAACATTATTCTTATTTTATTCTTATTATTTTGTTGCTTATCTAAGCACTTAATGTAATGAACAAATCTCTTAAGTGAAGTAAATTGCCCCTATTATTTTATGAGGCTTTTATAACAGTGTTTTTAAAACCTAGTAAAGACTCTAATTTAGAGTTACAAGTTAGAGATTTCATTAATTAATGTTGATATAAAGATATTAACACTGAAGTAAAGATATTAACCGCTCCATTGACCAGGTGATTGCAGAAGGTTTTATCATATATTTTTATCCCTTTCAGCCTGGATTTTTTTAAAAAAACAGAAAATTTACATTTATTAATTGATACTTTGGACATAATTGAGAAAATAAGAGATTCTGCTGTATTTCTATCTTTAATGCTGAAAAGCTTTTGATGTGGTCCAGATTAATTTTCTTAATCAAGTTCCTGATTTATTTTATTATTATTTTATTAAGTGTATGGGATTTTAGTGGGCCTTAGAACTAGCACTACTATTTATTTATACTGTCCTGAGAGTTCCTCTACAGTAGCCCTCAACATATGGCCACAATTGAGCCCAACATTTCTGTAACTAAGCAAAATAGTTGTTAAGTGAATTTTGCCCCATTTTATGACCTTTCTTGCCACAGTTGTTAAGTGATTCATTGCAATTGTTAATTTAATAGCATGGTTGCTAAATGAATTCGTCTTCCTCGTTGACTTTACTTGTCAGAAGGTTGCAAAAGGTGATCACATAACTCCAGGACACTGCAACCATCATAAATGTCAACCCTGAAGCTGACCTGGCTGAAGCCACTTTGGAGCTTCAGTGTTGCCACACTGGAGCGAGGGATAGGGAGTGGGGATTAGGCATAGCTGGGGTTGTGTGGGCAAAATAAAATACTTTCTCTTGGGAACCAAGGAAGTTCTCACACCTGGCGGAAGGAGGAGTGATGTCACCAGACCAGCGGACACTGCCTTGATTGGGCCATGTGACTGATTGTTTGGGGTTAGGGGAAAACTTTTACTTTTAATTAGGTGAAAACCAAGGGGACCCTCAGAGTTGGTTTTCATCAGATATGTGCCAATTTGATATTTTCAATAAAGCTATTCTTTGAGGAATCCACCTGCCTCAGAGTTTTTGCTTGCAATGGATCTATTACCTGGAACCCCAACAATAAATATGAACCAGTTCCCAAGCACCCGAATTTTAATCACAGGACCATGGGGATGCTACAATGGTCATAAATGTGAAACATGGTCATAAATCACTATTTTCAGTGCCATTGTAAGTTCAAATGGTTACTAAATAAATGGTTGTAAGTCAAGGACTACCTGTACTTTGCCTATATGCTTCATTACTATCAGGTTGTGATAAACCAAAATGCAAATGAAATCATGCAAGATGGCAAAGATGCTTAAGAATGAAATTCACACCAGGCCCACTTTCATATTCCACAGATTGGCCCGAGCTTCATTGTCATTCCCAAAGCACATTTCGCTAATGCTGGGAAAGACACCAATATAATTATTTTAACAGGGCACTATAGTTTACCATTTGCAAAGTTCCTTCCTTTTTGGAGAGAATATGAAAGAGTCCATGGGAAGAGAAGAGAAAGTGTGTGCTTTATTCCACAAAATAAATGGAATTTAGGACATATGAAATACAATTCATTCAAGCTGCCAAAACTGAAGCATTCATATGAGAAATAGATATAATGTTCAGATTTCATTAATAGGGTTTAGAATTTAATGATGCATTGATTGAGAGCTGAATTTATGTTCATCTTGTGTCACACTATTTGCTCTTTTGTTTAGTAATTAGATAAAATGGAAACAATTCTCTTTCTCTCTCCTGTTTCCTTCTTTTTTTAAAAAAAATATTCAGATGATCAAATTGAATAAGCCAAACAATGTTACTTGTAAATTTGACCATAAAACAGATTTCATGATATGTGCCTTGAACAGCAGGGTATTAATTGGCTGCCAATCCCAATAGGCTGTAAATCTCAAAAATACTTATCTGGCACATCATATTTCCTCTGAAGAGGATTTTTGACAACAGATTCTTGAAAGCTTGTATGTTTTCATGTTGCTCTCATGGAATTGTCCAGTTCCTTTTCAGTTGGAATGTGAATTTATCTTCTTTCATTTTATATTGTTTCAGGTTCACAAAGAGTTGTCTTAGTGAAACAGTCCTATTTTGTTGCTTCGGTGGCATTTTGCTCCTTATTTAATTTTGCTGTTGTTCTGGGAAAGGCTGCAGATACACTGATATTGTGTAATGAAACATCATGCAAGCAAATATCAAGTTTAGTCTCCAAAGATTACAGAGGTAGGAGGCCCATGGTAGCTAAGAATTACATGCCCAATTTATGTTATTCCTATTCACTGGATTACAGGGTCACTTTTGTAACTTAACTACACAGCTAGCCAACTGCAACCATGCAAAGAATTCAAGAATTCTGAAATTTCATCAGGTTTCATCTTAGCTAGTTCTGCAGGGTGCATAAAAACATTCCTTTTCAGCTGTGTTTATGCCCATATCTCCATATGGCTCTGTGGAATCCCTATGTCATATGCTCCTTTGTTGCTTTCTCTATAGGAAATCTCAGAAGGTATATATTTATCCCGTTTTAAAGAGTTACCCTTGTAGAAAGCAAAATATCTATTATCACTACTTCTCCATGATCATGAACCCATCATATCTTTCCATGTTGCTCAATTTTTATTATGGTGGTAGTGATGGTACAGGAGGACGAGGAGGAGGAAGAAGAGGATGAGGAGGACGAGGAGAAGGAAAAAGAATAATTATAATAATCTTCAAGCAAATCTGGTTTTGGCATTGACACTTCAAATAAAATGATGTCTTATTCACCATGTGATTTATTTTAAATACATGTTATAATCTGATTTCTCTAAATTACATATTCCAACCAAATGGAAAGAAAGACAGAGAGAAAAACAGCTGTTCATAACAATAGAAACTTGTCAGAGTTTGTTGCAGCACACACAATCAGACAATTCAGCAGGATTCAAAACTTCTTTACATATATAATAACACATAAGGCAAATATACAATACCCATGCTGGTTTTTCCAACATGGTAGAGAGAAGAGATTGTAAGTAGGTACAAACACAGGCTGGGGACAGCAGAGACAAGACTTCTCCTATATATAAAACAGTTAAGCTAAGCCACGCCCAGGCTCCTAGCTGTCTGAATCACCAAACAGCCCCCATTGGCTGACCTTGTTGCTATGCCTATTCCAACTCATGAACTCTTATACACTGACAAAACTGACATGATAGCTCAAGATGTCCCATTCACTATAGTGAGCAACCAATGGGTCTAACATGTAAGAGACAAGAATGTAGGCAACGAGACTAAAGGTTTTCAATGACAGGGGTGTCAAACTCAAGGCCTGTGAGCCAGATCCAGAGCCACCCTGGAAACAGCAAAAGACCAGCCCAGAGTGCCTCTGCCAGTGAAAATGGAGCTCGGGAGGGCCATGCGTGCAGGGGACCATGCACATGCATGCGGGGGGCGAGGTGCATGCAGAAGGGCTGCACACACACTGCATTTTGGGGGTTCACACCCGTGCGCACTTTGGGCACTCAGTCTGGAAAAGGTTAGCCATAACTGTTATAGATCATTATATGGAAACTATTTATATTCTTAAGAATCCAGTTTCTTTTAAGTATGCTTCACAATGCCAGATAATAATTTTCTGGGTTTGAGATAACAAAAGTATCAGAGATAAAACATTAATTAAACAACCAACACAACCAATAAAAGAGAAACTGTCAAAGCACGCTTTGCTGTTGCAATCATTATTGCTTCTCAACTTGCCAACAAACCAGGGGGGAGGGAAGGGAGAGATGGAACATAGGCTCCAGACATAAAGAAGACAAGGCACGAGAGCCAAGCACACTTCAGCAGGTATTTGCCAAAACCAAAGACTTTTTCTCATAACAATACAATGACATTCAATTGGACAATGTGACCTGCGCTAATAGGGTGAGTGAGAATCCTATACTTTAATTATGGGGTTTGCTTGGAAATTAGCTAGATCTGGTTTTGCCCTCATCAGTGCTGAAACGATGTACTCAATACACTTTTGCATCCAGATATTGGATCATCTTGATCATGCCTGCTTTGGTTGGGTTCATCAGTCAGAACATTGACAGAAACTCAGCATATTCAGTTTTTATTTCTAGTTCATTTTCCCACACATTCATTTATTTATGAATTTATATTGTTTCCATATGGATCATATCAAGGACATTTTTACTTCAAACACTGGTAGCTTTCACTGATTAATCATATGTAATTTAAAAGTTAGACAATAAACATGAATCATGAAGAAATGATTCAAGGTTTTTGAGAAAGTAAATTTACTGGAAATATTTTTTGTGTATCAACATTTTATTACCCTGATTTCACTCTTTTTCTCCTTTCTCCCTTTTATAGCTTCTATAATAGGTTGGGTTACAAGTTTCATTAACAACAGCCCTAGCCTCTCCAGAGACTTGCCAGGACCCTCTTTCCTTTCTCTTTCTCCAGTTCTTCTTTCCTTCCACTCTAAGGAGTAGAATGCTTCTTAGAGATACTACTGAAATGCATATGGAATTGAAATTGCAATATCTGAGTTACAAACATCCAGATATTCACTAAACGGTAGGGAATAGTTTTTTTTCCCTCTATCTACAGTATCTGCTGCAATCTAGCAGTCATCTGGGATTCTGAGTCCAGATATGCTGACATGGGTTGTTCTGGATTGCTGTGAAAAATAAAGACATCACATATCCTATCAAGAAAGTCTAGAAACTCATACATAGGGGAGATTTTCATGAGTAATATTTTGAACTCCATTCAGATATGAAGTTGTCCTTATATAATTGTGCTTCAGTGCTGGCAGGGGAGATTGACTGGACTATAATTCTGTGGAAAGATTAAATAGGAGAAGCCATTAATGTTACATCTCTTGCTCTAATTAGGTCTACCAGATTTCAGTTACAAATAATTAAGACTAGTGTTAGGAGAGAAACAGAGAGTGAGTGATCACTTAATCAATCCTTTCTGCTGTCTAGTGGTCAAACAGTTTTTGTAGCCCAGTTCTGATTACCCCAACTTTACTAAAGCACTTAAAAGTATAATACTACAGATCTCTGGTTTGAAATCCAGTAAACTCGTGGAGAAAATATTTGTGTCCTGGACAGGAGGTTCCAATAATAGCTTTGTAAAATGAAAAAGGGAGAATCTTCTTTTTCTTCTGATCTATACAGCCTCCCATTTTTCTATTCCTGCATGTCAAGCTCATCTTTACCTGTTCCACGTTCCTGTTACCCATAGTAATATTTATCCTGAGATTCCAGGAAGGACACTCTGATGTCCTCCATTCCCCTCTATCTTTCCACCCAGCCTGAAGATTTGTTTGTTCTGAATTTTACATCTCCTTGACTGCATTCCATTGTAATCAAATCAAGCCAGAAACTAACCAACAAATTCTATGGCCAAACATCACTATGCTACACAGCTTCATAAATAGGATGTGCCCTAAAAATGCATGAATCAAAAAAGTCAAGAAATTCAAATATTAATGATTTCTTTTAATCTATAAGCAGTAAATTTTGTAGTAGCTAACAGTGAATATTTTTCCTTTTCTATCAAATTATTTTATTTTTAAAAAATACAAGACAAATGGGGAAATCAGATGATAATTTCAATCTCAGCAAATTATATAGGAGAAAAACAAACAAATATGTCACTATATTGTAATACTTGCTAAGATCTTAACTATTATCAATAAAACATCTTTTTTTCCTTCCAAACTATCTTATCTATCAACATAGCCCAGCTAAATTTAATACATTTCAAAATACCCTCAGAGAAATTTTCCATAGCAGCTATTGGCCCTTCTGCCCTAATTTTTCATGAAAATGTTAGATTCTTTTCACCCACCTTTGACATAAGACTGGAAGCAGAGCAGAAAGCAATATTGCTTTAAAATATTGCTTTATTGAGAAAAGCAATAAACACTGATTATGCCATAAGGATAACAATACATTGAAGCTCCCCCTCCCCCAGAACTTAATTTAATGCACATTCAAGATCTTATCCTGATACCTATTATAATGATCAAATAGTCTATTAGAATGGACTATTATAATGGTCAGATACTCTTATGGAGGAAAATCTTTTGCTCCTCTGAGATGTAAGTATGCAGATGAACTCGTTTTCTTAAGTCATAGCCCATATGGCCAATAATGAGAGATCAGATGATGCAACTGAAAATTCTCTAGACCTTCAGATTACCTATCCTTCATCTAAGAATAGCTGATAGCTGTAATATATAGGCAGTCCTTGGCTTACAACAGTTTATTTAGTGACTGTTTGAAGTTACAATGGCACTGAAAAAGTGACTTATGGCTATTTTTCACACTTACGATCATAGCAGCATCTCCATGGTCATTAGATCAAAATTCAGATGCTTGGCAACTGACTCATATTTGTGATGGTTGCAATGTCCCAGAGTCATGTGATCACCTTTTGCAACCTTTTGACGAGCAAAGTCAATGAGGAAGCCAGATTCATTTAATAACCGTGTTATATATTTAACAATTGCAGTGGTTCACTTAACAAGCATGCAAGAAAAATCATAGAATGGGGCAAAACTCACTTAAGAAATGTCTCCCTTAGCCACAGAAATTTTGGGTTCAATTGTGGTTGTAAATCGAAGACTATCTTTATAGTAAAGTGGATGAAAGCTATTGCTCCTGATACCAGCAATAATCACACTGTTGTTGAAAAGTCTGCTTTTATTTATTTATTTAGAAAATGTATATGTGTAGAAGTTAAATTAAGACAAAATAATCACCACTGAGACCAAATTAAATTCTGATTTGAGCAACGTTTGAAATGATCTATCTTTGCTCACGATGAAGAGAAAATATGCTACAAAAACGGCACTCTTCCTCTGAATAGATTAATTGTATTGTTAATCAACTCTCTGCTGGTTGGGAATGAGCCTGTCATTCTTTTCAATAGTTAAAGCACATTTATCACTGCAGATACCGAGCTTTTCTGGCATTCAATTAACAATTAGTTAACTTTATAATGCATTTTCTTAATAGCCTTGTGTTTTTTTCCCATCTACATTTCAAAAAAATGAGTTTGCAATACAATATGAAGTTGGAGATACTAAATTTAATTAAAAGCGGATGATAGATATGCCTGGATTTTATTACTGTACTGATATTAGGTAAATATCATAATGCACAAGATGCTTCCTAGTGAATTTGAAATATACACATTTCAGTGGTTTATTTCACACTATTTCACCTACAAGATATACCCAGTGCTTACATAATTAAAAAGAGAGAAATCTGTCTTTATTTTAAATGCAATTCCTTTCAGTGTAAAAGCTGTCTCACTTCTATGGTGATTGGTTCGCTTCCTGGTAGTCTGTAAGCATAAAATTGTGAAAGTTATGAATTTGAAATTATTCCTTCTCCCAGATAATGATTCAGCACCTTTTCATTAGAAACTCAATGCCCAACAGTGGATAAGCAATATATTTTGCAGCTTTCATCTTTAATTTATTTCTCAATAATATTTCATAAGGGATATTGAGCTGCATGCAAACAATCACTTGCAAGCCCCATTTACATAGCAGAAACTGGGGGATAACCCATTATGTCTGTGCAGCTTTCTGTAAAATGCTTCCTCTCTCTCTCTCTCTCTCTCTCTCTCTCTCTCTCTCTCTCTCTCTCTCTCTCTCTCTCTTTTCATCAGGGGAAGTAGAATTGAGGAAGCTGAATGTCGTGATACAACAATTTTTATTTTTAATCAAAGGATAGATACAGGCAGTCTGAATGCAGGCTAAACATATTTTATTCAAGTTTGACTCCCTGGTGTAATGCAGCAAAATCAGCCATTAGCAATGTTTCAAGCCATATCCGCCCCACTGTCCCCACTGGAACATTTTTCTTTGTTTATTCAATCATTATCTCCTGGATTATTTTTCATTTATCCTTAAAGGCATAAGACATTTAAATTGTTTCATGCTGCCAAGTGTTAGATTAACCAGGGCAGAGCTTCATTCTGATCTTTTTTCTATACTGTCCTGTCAGATTTAATCTCAGAATGTGGTGTTATTTCAGGCTCAGTGAGAACTTAAATCAACAAAACATCCTATCTCCATATTTATCTGTCTAGTTATCTGTCAGTCGGTCAGCATACCTGTCCCCTATCTACTCACCTGTCTTTCACTTTAGGATTCTCATTTGTAAAACTGTGCTAGAAATGGTCATGAAATTTGACTAAATAGCCCAGGTTGGTTTATCAGATTCAACTGCCTTCATAGACTTTGGAAGATTATCAGTACTTGTTTACTTCAATTAAATAAAAGATTGCCATCTTTCATAGCCTGAAAAAAATACAGGAATGATTACTTTACATACATTAATTCATTTATATATGAATTAATAAGGAGTCATAAAATAAAAGAAATGGAGTGATCCTGTCATAGCAACTCTATCACCTTTAAAAAAAAAGTACACTAAAAAAAAGGGGGGGCGATATCCTACTCAAAAAAAACCCCAACTAATAATTTGCTATCATTCATCTGTTGCTACCCATACTGGTGGCAGAATATGCCCAAGACTGGGTCATTTCCCAAACAGTATTATCAGCAGGCCCTGGTTGAATGAACTGGTGAAATAACTACAGCACTCTGAATGCTGGGGGAGTGCAGTGGCCATAATTCAAAAGTTGTGGCAGGTTTTCAGAAGGCTGTTATTATGACAGCACTGTGTAGGGGAAGCAAGGTCTTGGGAATATGTTTTATTTATTTATTTATTTGGAATACTTTTCATTGAGCTACACTATTCCTCCTTTAAATATGATTGCTCATATTGCTGTTGCAATCCCAGATAAGTTATTATTACTAAGTCTATATACAGCATAAATATTGTTGACTGTCAAGAACAAAATGTTTCAGGAATGAAATATATGATTATTGGAATTTACCTATCTATCAGAATTTTGCATTTATTTCTTGGCAGTGTGAAAATTCAAAAAACATTTAAATATATTGAAGCTGTTACCTTATGTTCATTTAATTTGAGCTTCTACTAAATTGACTAAGGTTTAATTCTAGATTATTATAGTTCTGTACTTTTGGAGTCTTAATCTGATTCTGCTGGTGGCATGAATGCATGGGTAGAAAGGAACAGATATGATTAAAGAGAAAGAGAAAATATAGAAAATGCAGTTTTGATAGGAATATCAAAAAAGCAGTTTTGATAGGAATAAAACATTGTATTAGAAATGGATGAACAGATCTAAAGAAACCAGTTTCTAGCATGATGAACAGAATTAAGAAGAAAATAATGGAATATGTGGGATAAAACCAAATTGAGAATGCTGGCAATAATATTTTAGAAATTTGCATGTAAATGAGAGCATAATTAAAATTAATGCTATAATGTCATTTTCAAGAAAAAAATACATAGTCCCAAATGTGAGTATATTTAAAATAATAAGATTGCAAGTATAGTCATCTCTATGGCTGACAACTGAAATGGGTGTGAAGGCTGCACATGAACCTAAGGGTTGCAAGAATGTCAATATTATTGCCAACCAGCTGGCTGTCATGGGAATCTTGGAAGTTGAAGTCCACATACAATAAGTTAGAGTTGCCCCAGTCTGAAAAATACTGTCTTCTACAAAGGAAAAATAACAAGAATGCATATAAAAATTATAGAAGGATTTGTTTGTTAAATGTGTCTAGGAAAATATTTGGTATAATTGTGATTGAAATGGTTTGACAGATGACAGCGACTAGAATTTGAGAAGTGCAGCATGGCTTAAAAAAGTCTGCAGATCAGTTTATTGAAAAATGTAGAAATATGAGAAGGAAAGTTTATTTCATATCTGTTGGGTGATAGATAGAATAGATAAAATAAATAGGCTTGATTATGGAATGTTTGACAATAGTTTACAATGGAAGAAAAGCATGCACAAAAATAAATATAACATTTTGAAAATGGTTCAACATGGAACAATGGAGCAAGGAAAATGGAGCAAGCATTAAAACAAGGATGTCTGATTTCCCCTTGGCTATTTAATATATTTATGGTTAAACATATAGGAGATATTTGGAATGAATTTAGAGATTTTTTAGTTGGAACTACTGTATGCATATTGTATGCTGTATTGTTGGCTGAAAATTTAAATGACTTCACAGCAAATGTTAGATAAGACTATATGATACAGTAGAGAGTATGAATTTTAAAAAATAATATACAATAGCCAAGATAGTTGTGTTTGACAGGGGATCAGGGTCAGGGGTGGATTCTACTTACCTTTACTACCGGTTTGCAGTGGGGCCACGCACGCGCTCTTCTGCGCATGCGCAGAAGCTTTTTGGTGATATCGGGATTGGTGAGCGGAGCCTCCTGGCGGTTTTACTACCGCCGGGAGGCTTCTATAGAACCGGTGCAAACCAGGGGCAACCCACAACTGATCAGGGTGAACAATACCACATCATGCATAAAAGGTGAAAAATTACATGAAGTAAATTAATTTATGTTCCTTGGTAGATTGTTTACTAAAGACAGAGAAATGACTGAGTAATTTTAAGATATATAAATTCTGCTATAATAGCAGTAGAAAAGCATTATGTTGTCATTTTATTATATGGAAGTGAATATGTCAAGAGAAATATAAAAAGTAGATTAAAAAAACCAAAAGTAATAATTCTGACTAGATGAAATTGATGAGATGCTCAAAAATGAGTTGAATTGATATATACTCATACTCAACTTAGGCTTTGTTCAGGACCTCCTGTATGAATGTGGAAAAGTTGCAGAACAGTGGAATGTGGTTTTATACTCATCCCATTTGCTCCTGACTTGTACTTCTCAGGGCATCAAATAAATGGAATTCATGACTTCCATAATTATCACATTCATGAAGTAATTCTTGATTGTCTGAGATCAGTCCACAAACAAGACATAAACTTTTATCAGAAAAAAAGAGTACCAAAATGTTGCAAGAAGTGAAAAACAAAGTAAGTGAATATCACTGAGACGTTTGCAAAAATGGTTAAAGACTTTTTTGAGAAAAAATATTTTTGGCCTGCTAAAAGGCTTACTTATGGCATGAAAAGCAAAACAGATTAACCGTAGAATAGTCATTTCTATTTTTATCTTGACTTTTCAATCTCCATCATAGTAATCACTTTTTATTGATTTCTTGCTCACCTGTAGTAGAGATTTTATTGTACAAAACTAGTTTCTATTTCTAAAAAACAAGAGTGGAGCCAGCTTGATGTAATAGTTAAAAGCATAGACAAAAAGGTATAAAACCATGAATGTCTATGGAGATTCTCAGTCATCCAGGTCATAATTGTCCCAAAGGTGCTTTTTCAATAGACAACTGGACTTTCTGTTTTTTCTTTGAAGATGTTTTTCTTCTCATCCAAGAAGCTTCTTCAGAGGTGTCTTCAAAGAAAAAACAGAATGTCCATTTGCCTCTTGAAAAAGCACCTTTGGGTATAAAACCATGAGTTCTAGTCCTGCCTTAGGCACAAAGCCAGCTGAGTGACCTTGAGCCAGTTATTCTCTCTCAACTGTAGGATGCAGACAATAGCAACCACTTCCAAACTGAAGAGATTTCTTGGTGAATGTCTTCAAGGAAAAAACAAAGGAAGTCCAGTTGCCTTTTGAAAAAAAGCACCTTTGGGGCAACCACTTCCAAAGTGTCATTAAGAAAAGTGCATGGGTTTGTCCTTCAAGTCAGCTTAGGCAGGACTAGAACTCACAGTAGCCGGGTTTCCAGCCTGATGCCTTAAACACTACACCAAACTGGCTGTTTCATCCTTTAGTTTGTTTAATTAATTAATTAATTAATCTCCCCAATATAGATTATAGAGTCCTTATGATGGATCTCACCTCCACAAATGTACAGTATCTCATACAGATTGCAGTAATTTTTGTATAGTAGGAGTACTGATAATCCATTTTTCACATCAGTCTAAACTCTTCTCCCTTCAGTAGTTGTTACAGGACATGTGGGTGTTATGATCATGTGGATTCAGAAAATTTTAAGCCCAAAATAGTGATGGTGACAGTAAATCTTACCTGGCTGTGGATCAATATTCACAGGGTCATCCAAAGCATGTATAAATTAGTTGTGACAAACAGTATGAAAACTGTAAAGCAGAATTTTACAGAAAAATCCCAACAAGCAGTCTAAACTGGTATTAGGAATCAGAGGTCCATCTTCTTTGTTTAGCTAATAAGCAGCTTTCTGTTCAGGGAGAGCACTATGGTATATGTTCTTATCTCTTGCTACATGGAAGGCAATGCAATTTTCTGTAAATCCACCACCATGAAATGGCAATTATCCACTGCAGACAGATCAAATATAAAGAAACCGCAACAATACAGACATTTCTTTGGGAAGGTACCTCGGATTACAGAGGGCAATTGACTTAGTGAACACAGTTAGAAGTACAATTTCTCTTAACTGCTTATGCACTACTTTATATGAGCTTTTTTTTCCTTTCCAACATCTTCCTGAGAGTGTCTCCTGAATTTTGATTTTCAGGGTTTTTCTGTGAACTAGACAAACTCTTTTTCAGAACTCCATATATTAGATCCATATATTAGACTTTTTGATTCTTGATTGCCATCAGATTTCAGGAACTGGGGGCTGCAGTAGGCAAGCAATGATGTAAAGAGGGTGGAATAGATTTTTGACTTTTTGATCCGATGGCATTTGGAGATCATGTTTTTTTTTCCTTTCTTTTTCTTTCTTCTTTGTAACTTTGTGCCATTGTAACTTTGAATGGTCACTAAATGAATTGTTGTAAATTGAGGTCTCTTTGTAATTGTTCCCTTCCTAATCAAACAAGTCACTTTAGCCATTTCTCCAAATTCAGCCATCTTAACCATCCATTCCTCCATTGTAAGTATTTCTATTATTCTTCCATTTTTGTCCATATAATAACCTAACTGCCATTACCATATATAAGATCAATCATCCATAATCATTTTGTAATTGATTATCCCTAATAGAAAAAAAAATCTGATTTCATCCGGATTTTAATTTTTAAAATTTTCTGCATCGTTATGTGCATTTGTATCAAATGCTGGTGCTTTTTCACAAGTCATGGTAAAATGACTCTTTGAGCCTTACACACTTTCAACAATGATTCAAAATATTATTATACATCTTAGATTCATGCATATCCCTGGTGGCGTATACCAACAGTATATCATTTGATAAAAATTCTCTTTTAAATTGTAAGACTTTGTAGATCTCAGTCCTTTTAACAACATTATTTCTCATTGATACTGCTGTATACTGTAACCAACATTCTGAACCCATTTGATCATATATTCTTTAACTTGTTAATATTTTCTTTCAGATCTCAACAAAATTTACAATGTTTCCAATTATGTCACATGTTGCTTTATTCCTGGTAACTTCCTGACTCGCAAAGCTAAGGTACATATGAAAATAACCCCTCAGTGCCACACATGCCCTTATCCACTGCCCTCCTACTCTCTCTCAGGCAAGGAAAACAGCTTTCATAGAGTATTTACTCTTTTTCCTAGAGAAGTATGGCATAGTATTCATGTTGCCCGGGGTGGGTTCTACTTACCTTTACTACCGGTTTGCAACGGGATCGCAGGCACTTACTCACTTTGCTCGTGCATGTGCCTTGCTTCTGTGCATACACAGAAACTTCTGTGCATATGCAGTTCACCGATGACAACATCCGGGGTGGTGGGTGGGGCCTCCCACTGGTTTTACTACCGGTTCTTGCAAACCGGTCCAAACCGGGAGCAACCCACCACTGATGTTGCCGCCAGAAGCTGTGGATGCTCCAACACTGGATGTTTTTAAGAAGAGTCTGGACAGCCATTTGTTTGAAATGGTATAGGATTTCCTGCCTGAGCAGGAGATTGGACTAGAAGACCTCCAAGGTCCCTTTCAACTCTGTCATTCTGATATTCTATCCGATCACAAGCCCTCAGGGATTGTTCACTGCTACTCCCTCAACACTGTGTGTGGTTTCAAATATATTGAACACTAATATATCTTTGCGGACAGCTATTTTCTCCTTCATTGCCTCTCCCCATTGTCAAATTTTTATTGAGCTGTTTTATAACAAACTCCTGTTCTTTGAGACAAGTATGGACTCCATTTCTATGGTCCATTTTCACTCTGGAATGTGTAGTTTTTAGATTCTTATTCATTAGATTTCAGTTGCACACCCAGTCCCTAGATAAGATTATCATATTGCTACTTTTTGTTTCTAACGAGCCTAATATGTCACATTAATAAGCATAGTAAAATGTTCTCAACAGACTCAAATCACTTGTCATAATTCTTTGCCTTGTCTCTATCTGTGATTCTTCCAAAATGTCTTCAAAGTTTTTTTTCAACTGAGAAATCATAACTGTCTAAAATACATTAAATAGTTTAGTCTATGCTCAAAGATAAGTATTTGTATGATAAGCATCTTGTAACCCTGAATTCTTTGGGAGAAAAAGATGTGGAATGTTTCTTTCTTTCATAATATCTCTTTATTTTAATCAGAAAAGTAATAAAGAAAGTATTTGCTTCAAAAGGTAAACGAAAACAAAAAAAGAGTGTTAATTAATTTCTAAAAGTTATTGAAATCACTTACTGTTTCTTTAAACCTTTCTCGTTTCAATTTTCATGCTATAAAATTCAGGGTGAAATGCAATTTAAATAATATTATATTAATACAATACAGTAAAGAAAATCAACTTCCATAGCAGAAAACTGCAGTGAAAATTCCAATTACAGCTTTGATTACAAAGCATCACTGAAAAGTACAAAGATAATATTTCTTAAACTAATATCAAAATGATTATAAATTGAACAGTAGGCATATCTTTTCACATTTTAATAAGTTAAATGGGATAGTTCCAGGACATGGATGATTGTGGAGACCATATCTCTGTCCAGAAATGTTTCAATAAGTCATATATTTTTGTTGGCAGTATAAAATGTGTATGTAAATAAATAACTTACAATGCTGAATTTGGATTCTCTTATTTTTAATACTAATCATGCAAATTCCTGAAATATTTGCATGATGTAAACAAAAGAGAATTTTGGAAAACTATTTGATATAGAATCAATTTAAAGCAAGCATAAATGAATAGGTTTTCAGTCTATGTCAGTGTGGATATATTTAGTCAAGTCTGTTTCAATATGTTCCATCCTTCTTTCATAAAATTGTATCGCATTTAAACTCCCATGTTGGCTTGGAATTCCAGAGCCATGTGACTGAATATTATCAAATAATATCGCATCTGAAAGATGCATATGTTAGTGAAGACTGTGATGGTGAGAATGAAGCTCTGCCCGTTTTTATCTGTGACACAAAAACAGATGGTGCTTTAACCATGGCTTCAGTCTTGACTATTCTACCTTATTTGCAGATATGTGAAGACTGGTAAATCCCATCAGATGTTTGAAAAATGAACAAATGAAAATTTATATTTGATGTTGCATATAAATTGTAATATTCTATTTTTCCATAAAATTACTGAGGCAAAAACTGCATGACTGAAGTGAAAATTCTGAAATACAAGAATTCCATTGTGCTTATTTTCTAGGAAGTACAAACTTACTTTATATACAGTTGAAATAAGTTATTCTTCATCCACATTTCACACTCCTTAAAGGATACAAGCTTTTTGATTATTCTAGTTTATAGCAGAGCAGCCATGGCAGTTAGGATGTCACATAATGCAGGATGGACTGAGCTGACAGATGGAAAAAGCACTTACGTCTGCTAAAATCTAGGATATACTATATAAGTCAAAATGCCTCTGCAATTTCTTATGTGCTTCCTGAATTTTCCTTAAATTTTGATAATCTATTTTGCACAATGAATTATGACCCTGAAATTAAAAACCACCAAAATCTCATTATTTTTATCAGCTCCTAAAGGGCCAATATTCAAAGAACTAACTCAGCACTATATATTGTGTCTATCTGAATTAACTGCATCACCCATATTATAATCAGACTAATCAACTCTTTATGGAGAGGGCTTGCTTTTGGATTTGAAAGGCCACACTTCATGCAAGCTATACATCAGAGGAAAATGGTTCATTCAGAGTAAGAGTGAATCCAGAAACATCTTACTACTCCAATTATGAAGAAATCCAGAGCCAATGGGGCTCAAGTACAGGATGATGATTGCCTCATTAAGTCTAATGGCTCCCTAAGGCACAAAAAGAATTGGATTAATAGATTTGGTAGTCCAAGCAAATCTGAACAACATCACACTATTTTTGTGAGAAAGTATTAAACCTGATAGTACCAGGGGAAGGGGGTTGGGAAATTAACTGTTAGAGAAAAATTATTTGAAATTGAAAAGTGACTCTCAGCTTCTATGTGTGGATGAGGTGTCAGCTGCCTATGGAAGAAACAAAAAGAATCCCTCTTGTATGCATAACAATGCAGTGGTGAAATCCATTTTTTTTTACTACCGGTTCTGTGGGCGTAGCTTGGTGGGCATGGGGTGGCTTGGTGGGCATGGCTTGGTGGGCATGGCAGGGGAAGGATACTGCAAAACCTCCATTCCCACCCCAGTCCAGGGGAAGGATACTGAAAAATCTCTATTTCCACCCCACTCCAGGGGAAAGATACTGAAAAATCACCATTCCCTCCCCAGTCCTGGGGGAAGGATATTGCAAAATCTGCATTCCCATCCCACTCTGGGGGCAGCAAGAGGTGGGATTTGCCGGTTCTCTGCTACCAGTTCTCCAAACTGCTCAAAATTTCCGCTACCGGTTCTCCAGAACCTATCCAAATCTACTGGGTTACACCCCTGTAACAATGGGATTTGCTATGGCTTTTTAAGGGGAAAAGATTGCTTTCTATTTGTTTTTTTTAAATTAGAATTGGGAGCTCTCCTTACAAAAAAAAAAACCCTACGGTTTTTCTGCCCTCCTTGTTTTTACAAATAAGATTTTGATTAAGTAAAGTGGAGAAATTCCAAATATTTAAGAACAATTCAAATTTAAAATGGAAAGAAGTGAAAATTGTACTGTTAGAATATTTAAACAGTGGTCACAATTTTTTTAAAAAAAATATATTTAGGACAAAGTATTAAGTATACTTATTCTCAAGTAATGAGTTTACTTAAATCACTCTATTATGACATCTTTGTATAGAAATCCTGCAACAATTTCTAGACTGGTAAAACTGAACTGAAATCTGAGGTTTTTTGAAAACACATATTTTAAAAAGAGGCAAGCTGATTTTAAGCAATATTTTTGAGGTAATGGCAACAATCTAGAAAGATAACCATCGACATCTGTTCATACTAATGAGTCTAATTAACCAGAGCATACTGTGATGAAAAAAAAAACCCTAACCCATCCCAAAAGATATGAAAACTGAAATCAAAAATTGAAAGATAAAATGCAAGAATCGGTGAAGCAATCAAGGGGACTTTCCTGTAAAGTCCATGAAAACAAGGGAAAAAGCAATCCAAATTACAAATAAAGTTAATATTTTGTTCTTCACCTAAAATGGAAGACAGGCATTGTTTACTTACAGTTACTACTATTCAGAAGCTGCTTTCCTGTGATTGCAATACAGTTGGGAGCAATCTGTAAACATGTGGGCATTGCAGACAGACTAATAATGTGCAGTAAGTAGTAAGAAAGATACACTTCTTAAAATGATGAGAACTCTAGAAATAATCTGGGTATTCCAACTTCAGAACTAATTAAACTTAGCAAGAATTTGAGGATCTATGCATGGCTTTTATTAGTTCTGGCCCTGGGAATCTATAGAAGAGACATGAGCAGCAGGGGTGGGTTCTAAATTTTTTTACTACCGGTTCTGTGGGCGTGGCTTATTTTGTGGGTGTGGCTTGGAGGTCATGTGACTAGGTGGGCGTGGCTAGCTGGTCAGAGTCATTTCTGGAAGGTCCTCGCACTTACGACCCAACTCATTTGTTTGCTTTTAACACTGATCACCTGTAGGATGGCCTTTTGAAGCCCTGTGGCAAGAGTTTAAACAGTTTTTTTCCCTCTAGTCATCAGCTGGGACTCAGGAGGCAGCACTAGATTGGGGGTGGGACCAAATAAAAGGTAAGAATAATGTGGGGTGGGGGGTGGGGAGGGCAGGGGGGGAGAACCGGTTCGGTGACATCATATCGTCACCGCTACCGGCTTGGCCGAACCGGACTGAACCAGGAGGAACCCACCACTGATGAGCAGAAGGTATAGAAAGTTAGATTTTGGTTACAGACACTAATCATATCTTGCCTTGATATTGTTTTGCGCAAGAGGGAAGGAGAAAGAATCTGTGTCAGTCTATCAAGTTTCTCTTGTTATACCCTTTAACAATAAAATAAAGTTTTAGTAATTCTAGTGGCATCTTTTTTTTTTACCTTTTTTACCTATTTTATTTTTTTTACCTCTTTACCTATTTTTTTTTAACCTTGGTCTACCTCAAAGGTTTGACAAGAGATTGAAGATCCTGACATCTGTTTCATTCCTGACTGCTGGAATAAATAAATAAAATAAAATATTTTTCCAGCTATATTTTTAAACAAAGTCTATTGTGCTTCCTTTTTATTAACACTGTTTGAGGTTTAAATTAAATCTTTGAGTTCAGGAAGCAAAACAATGTAACCCAAACTTTGCTGCTTTTATATATGTGTGTGGGTGTGGGTGTGTTTGTGTGTATACATACATACACATACACATATACACATGTGTATATACATACACATACACATATATGAATTTCAGGCAGAATATTTCAAAACTAGCTGAAAAAAGGATAGAAAAATGATTATACGTCTCCTGTGTTTTAAAACATTAAACTGGTTAAAAATCTTTATTGTTTTTATCTTGCATGTGATATATAGATCTTTTGGTTTATTAAAAAGTATAAGGAAATCAGTTTGTCAGTGTTCATATTTACAAAGTTCACAAAATTTAAACTATTAGACTTTAGCTATTGGAATCAATAAAAGCCAGGTGGACTAATAAACCTATTATATTTCTGGATTTGTGGCACTGGATTCTTCTTAAACCAACACAACTATTCTTTTTTAAAATTGTCATAGCCCTGGTAATTTGTTCCGGGTAAAAACAGGAGAGTTTATAATTTGTGTGTTTTTGTTTGCATGTAGCCAGCCAGCCGGCCAAAGAGTTCTTGACCTGAGCACCTGTTTCATTGGGGTTGGACTGTTGGAGGGGGGGAGGTTAAGACTGCTAATTTGTTATGCATGGCATCACTTGGAACAGATGCTGTGAGGTGGAAATTAAAACAGTCTGTTGCTCTGATTGTTGGCCAGAGGGTAAAGTAATACTACATAGGATGGCTGAAGGCAAATCAACTGTTCCTCAGCAGCTTCTCCCAACAGATAGCCTTCTGGTAAAAGGGGGAGGAAATGGGAAAAAATCATTAGCACTTCAACAGTTTCCAAATCAGAGTCATATTTCCACAACATATTTTAAAGTAAAAATTGATAGGCAAATCCATTGTTATTTAGATACCAAAAGTGAAAGAAACTAATGTTACACTTGCACTGTAAGAATTTTTTTTGTTATGCTTAGCCCGTTTCACATATTATTCTTGATAATAGATGATGTTCACATGAGGAAATGGGCAACATCCCTACATATCTCCCCCTAATCAAGATAGAAAAAGTACAAATCTGTATCTAGCTGAATGCAGTCCTATCGCTTTGGCTGTTCAGGAAACCTGTACCCATACCCATTGGGCTTTAAAACATAGAAACACACATACACACAATTAAGGCTTCTTACCATGTAAAGTATTGAGGCTGCAGATCTTTCCTATCAGCCAGGGAGACTTGGGGAAGTGATAGAAGTGCAAGAGCATGAATCTTCATCTATCTTGTATAAAATGCCTTCTCAATGCAGGTGAGGATGTTGAGTTGGAGTCATAATTTGAAGTATCATATGCTTGGACAATCTCTGTTATATGTTGGAAAATCAGGATACCTACTTTGTGTTATTATATAGGATATTGAAATCAACTGGTACTAAGCAATTAATTACAGTGATAAATTTGAATATCTATATTAATGTGAGTCACTTTGGGCATTTTAGGAGAATTCCAAATAGATCCTAACCTAAGTATACCAACTTAAATGACATTTTCCCCATTTGTACATCACAGGAAACAGATTTAAGAAAATATATTAAATATCCTGAAACTAGCCTCCAAAGAGAAGATGAAAGATGAAATATGAGGGCAGGATGCCTAAGCGTGTAGCTGCTAAGCTATGGCTTATTAAATAGAGATCATTACATGTGAACTGAAATCCATCAATGGGCTGTCAAATATTTTTTATTGCTGAAACAATAATACACTAATTAAATCATTAGAATGCCTTCAATGGTCTAAATGTATGAATGGTGTACACCTAAATTATAAATCTAGATCCATGCATGCACCATTAAAATTTCTGTAGTCTTCTCTGCAATATTTGTGGAAATAGAGTCTTATTACTCTTTCATTCCTTAATTACTTCATTTTTAGGGGAGTAGAGCAAATATATATTTTGTTTTCTGAAAAATGACAAGCATTGTTTTTCACTCTGATGTCTTAGAAATAGAATTTCTGTACCTACCAAGCAAAAATAGTTATTATATTAAAACGAAGCAATTGTCTAGCTCACTCACATATGGTATGTACACTTAAAACTTTTATAGTTATACAAGGTCTATAGGCATTTGCTTGCAAACATATGTTTTAGGAAAATTCATATAAAATTTCAACTATCCATATCAGTTCAATATATCACTTCTAATATTAACAGTGCTATTTGCCAACATGCACAATGTTGTGGCCATTGCAAACTAACTTGTTTTATGTCCATCTACATTAGTCAATGGAAAATATTTTTTTCTTCTAAATTAGATTGATTCAATTGCATTAACAAAGGTATGATGAATCTAGCTCAAAGTTCCTGATATAGTTTGCAATATAATAAGTAATGGATCAAAGCTTGCACCTGTGAGTTATTACAAATGCATAAACAATGTGTACTTGTTAATCCCTTATATATTCCATCCAAATAGGCTGCTGGCATCATTTGAAAATGAAATTCTGTGAAAGCTTGTCTTGGGGAATGGGATGTGAGAGACTGTAAATAATTTGGCATTCCTTGTCTATCTTTAAAAAATTAAAAATCAGTTAGACAACATAAGTTTATAAATCTGCTCTTTTAGAAAATCTTTAAAAAATAAACGGCTCCACAATTGTATAGAATAATTTATATGATTCAGCAGTTTCTCATCAAGTGATAATTGTGAAAGTAATTTCAGACACAAATTTACACATCTATTACAGTTAAACAATCCAATCTGGGTTAGTCACCAGGACCAGAGGTTTAATTTTCTGAGTTTTCAGGCTTGTGCTGGAGCCCATCCTCAGGGAACTTCTATCCAGTGGTAGGATTCTGCCGGTTCTAGGCGGTTCGGCCAAACCATTTGTTAAATTGCTGGCTCACCCCACCCCTTGCCCCGCCCCTCCATACCACTATTTATTGCCAATAAATAGTGGTGGGCGGGGCAGGGCAAGGGGCAGGCAAGCCAGCAATTTAACAAATGGTTCAGTGTTTTTTTGTAATTTATTGGCCTCGCAGCACACCGAACCATTTGTTAAATTGCTGGCTCACCTGACCCTCGCTCCGCCCCACCTCCCACCCATGCGGCGCCAGCCTACCCTAGCCCAAACGTGCAACTTTTCTCCACCCCGGAACACTGGCTGCCCAGGCTGCAGCTGAAGCTCCTCATCTTAATGGGCTCCAGGAGGAGGAGGGGTGCTGTCTTCCCCATTGCAAAGCTCAGTAAGAGCAACCAGATCCGGCTGCAGGCGCAGCTGGGCAGGCGCACGTGCAATGGGGCACAGGTTTAAGGTGCCGCCTCCAAACCGAGCGGCGACCTGATGGTGCGGTAGGTGCACTGCCACCACCGCCCAAATGGGAGAGGACAAAGAGATGGGGAGAAAGAGAGATGAAGAAGAGAAAGGGGGGGAGAAAGAGAGATGGAGACAAAAAGATGAGGGAGAGAAAGGGGGAAGAAAGAGAGATGGAGAGAAAGAGATGAAGGAGAGAAAGAGGGGGAGAGA